>NC_084794.1:132629857-132933745 GCF_963169125.1 Humulus lupulus
CCCCATCAAAACAACAAAAGACTACGGAGGATGTGTCGCTTTTGACCAAGGAAACAACTTCTCCACCTTCCTCCGCACATGCTTTAGTATCGGATCTGGTTGACCCTTTAGGCGTCTCTCTTAACCCACTCCTCAAAGCTGCTAGCTTGACCACGAGCAGGGACAACAAGATGGTAACAATCGAGTTAGAAAGCAAGCATTTTCAGCGCTGCCAATCCATCATGCCGACTAGGTATTGGGCAAAAGCTTCAATGAAATCATCAATGTAAGTAACACCCCCTCTAGTCGTTCCTATTGATCAATAAACTCTTATTTCTTTTTTGTTGATTGTATCTTTTGGTCACATGGTTTCCTTACTTTAAACCATGGTTGTGTGGATGAGGAGAACAAAAAGATGAGCAAGATGGTCGAGGAAAATAACTAGCTGGCCAAGGATCTTGCTAAGGCCCAGGATTCTTGTAAGAAGGCAAGAGATATTGTTAAGGCCAACAAGGAAGTTATGACTGAAATAGAAAAGGAGTTGCAGGAAAAGATCAATGAGGTCAATACTTTGAAGAAGGCAGTACCAATCCTCAAGAAGAAGGTTAAAACCAAGAGCCTCGAGTAGGAGTACCAGAGCAACCATGAGCGACTCAAGGTGGCACATTCACATGCTTCTACATGTTGTGGAAACATAGTCGAGAAGCAAATTTCAATTATCTTCTTAAATCTATGAGGAAGGCCGAACTTGAAAAGTGTGTTGCTCGGTTTGCTAAAGAAAATGATCCTGTTGCTTCACCTAACAAGGAGATTTCTTTGGCAATCGGTCTTCAAGATGATGAAGAGGCTGGTATAGATGTTGACCAAAAAAATCCTTCTTCCATGTCTTCTGCTTGATTTCATCTTTTCTTTTAATATTCCAATACATCCAAGAATTTTTTCTCGCGGAGTGAAGATAATCTTCTTAGCATATTAATATTTACAAAATACATATATTAAAATACCTACTCGTATAACCAAACCTAGCATAACACTTTATATTGTACAATATATTTTGAAAAATATTGTTTTTGTATGCTTTCACTTATTTTGCTTGCGTGTTTACATATTTTCATATGCTTTACTCGTGCCTTATATCTCGTGTGCCTCCCAAGTGATTGAGGGGCTTTATGGTGCCCAAACACTTTCCATTGACCTAAACTGTTTGAGCATATGTTGTTCGATAGATCTTGTAATAAATCTTGTAATACGACAAAAAAACCACACTAAAGAGAAAATACTTGTAAAAAATACAATAATTTGGCAATCAGTAATTGGTTGGGCACAGTTCCTTTTAGTAACTCATAAAAAATGGATAAATCATGTCTTTATAATTATAAATTGCACACGAGAGACCAGAAATGGTCTTACAACTTATTAACGATCAGCCATAAAATGACCAACCCTTATTCAGAACTTGTAAATTAGATGTACTTATATACAATCCACCCCTTTAAAAAGTGGTATTCATTGATAGTACTTGCGTAGGTGTTCTCTATTCTATTGTTGAGGAATTAAGTTGCCATTTAACGAAGTATGTTTGTATGTTCCAGGTTGTAGAATCACTTCAACTTGATAAGATCCTTCCCAATTTGGTCCAAGCACTCCAGCAACTCGTTCGTGAGTGTTTAAGAAAATTCATCTTAGTACTAAGTCTCCAATGGAAAACTTTCTCTCTTACTCTTTAGTAAAAATAACGAGCAACTTTCTATTGGTGTGCTATGACCAATAATTGGGCTTGTTCTCGTCATTCCTTGATCAAGTTTAGGGATTTTTTTGATAACTAATGATTTTGGGTCTGGTCGTATGTCAGCCTCTAGTGTGATGGAGGATCTAGTTTCACAGGCAACATGGCTTCATACCCATATGTTAAGAAAAATGGGATATGGCTAGTTGTTGCTTGATGTCTTGTTCTATACATCCAAAGCATCTCAGGTAGTTCTTTTGGCCATGCACCTTTAGCTTATTCGAGCATTTTTCTGATTGTGTTTTCAAAGTTTTATTCACAGCTTCAACTTGTCCATTTTCTTGTGGATGTGCAATAGAAGATAAGCTTTTAGTAATTCCATGTCGCTCGCATAATTTAGTAAATATGTCGTTATCAAATTGTGTTCCATTATCTGAAACAATCTTCTTTGGCAATCCATAGCGACAGATGATATTCTTGAACACAAATTCAAGGACTTTTTTAGATGTGATTGCAAGTGACTCAGCTTCTGTCCACTTGGTAAAATAATTGATGACTACAACTGCATACTTGATTCCCCATTTTCTCATTGGTAGTGAGGTTATCAGGTTTATGCCCCATACAACAAATAGCCAAGGACTTTGCATCTGTTTTAGTTCATTTGATGCTACTCGAAGAATTTTGGAAAATCATTGACACTTGTCGCATTTTCGTGCATAATCCATTGCATCCTCATTCATTATTTTCCAGAAGTACCCTTGTCGCATTTGGCATGAGTAGCTGCTCTCATGAACCTTTGGGTGTGAACCTATAAAGGTTCATCATCTCCTTGTCTTATATCGACTGCTGGTTAACCTCGGAGGGGTGTATTCGAGTAGCGTAAAATTGACCGTAGAAATCTTTCACAAACATTTCCCTTGACGTGATTGTGGCATGTTGGAATATAAAATGCCATTCTTGTGCAGCATTAGACAAGGTCGCTCAAAATATCCTGCATCAAGCATTTTCAAGTACCTTTTGTATATCCATATGAATCTCAAATTTGTTATAATGAGATATAGGGTTTTATTTTTTGGTGTAGCTTGATAGGATATACATATTGGACCTGCTCAAAACCTCACCATTGGTGATCCCACTTATAAATGGAGTGCCTTTTCTCTGATCAAAATCAATGCCAAAAGTCTTGTTACATGTAACGACTCATAAATTGTCAGATGTGAAGAATTAGCTGAGCACTCACTTCGAGGTGAAGGATTTGGGTGAAGCAAGTTATGTTCTAGGTATCCAAATCATTAGGGATAGAAAGAACAAACTCTTGGCTCTATCTCAAGCAGCTTACATTGAGAAAGTGCTTGAACGTTTCTCAATGAAAAATTCCAAGAAAGGACGTCTACTGTCCCGCCATGGAATTCATCTTTCGAAGAAGCAGTCTCCCCAGACTTCTGCATAGGAAGATGTAATGAGAAAAGTTCCCTATGCATCTGCAGTTGGAAGTATGATGTATGCTATGTTGTGTACTAGACCATATATCTGCTATGTAGTGGGAGTAGTGAGCAGGTATCAGTAAAACCCAGGACCAAAATATTGGATAGCAGTTAAGCATATTCTAAAGTATTTAAGGCGGACTAGGGATTATATGTTAGTCTACAAGGGTGGTGTTTTGAACCTTGTAGGCTACACCGATTCATATTTTCATATTGATGTTGATGACAATAAGTCTACTTCTATAATAGTGTTTACTCTTGGGGGTGGAGCTGTGATATGGAGAAGCGTAAAGCAGTATGCGATATCGGATTCCACCATGGAGGCTGAATACATAGCTGCATCGGAAGCAACTAAAGAAATAGTGTGGAGAAGTGTAAAGCAGTCTACAACAGCCAACTCGAAAGTACCTCGAAGTCACAGGAGGAGTAAGCATATAGAAAGGAAGTATTACATAAATCGAGAATATGTGGCCATAGGAGATGTGAAGGTTATGAAGATTGCATCTGTACACAATCTTGCGGATTCGTTTACAAAGACTTGATAAAAATATTAAGGAAATGGGATTAGTAGAATTTAGGCATTAGTCTCAATTAGTGCAAGTGGGAGTTTGTTGGGGTTTTATGCCTTAATTAAAACTCAATTTATTTTGTAAAATCATTTTATTATCAATAAAAAATAGATTTCATTTTTTACTTGGTTAATCACTTTGCTCACATGTTTTATTTTCATGATTATTTGTTTAATATAAACCTCTATTAAATCCCGAGCATATAGCTAATTATATTTATAGTGACGTAATCACTGTGGAATATAAATATGATTATATGTTCAAAATAAGTTAGTCCTAAGATTAGTTAGTACACAGGATTTACATTGACTTGCCAATCTACTATATAATCTACTTACACATTGTAGTGTTATGTTCTTTCCAGAACGTTAGCCAAGTAGATAAGTGTAACGACCCAAATTTACTAATAAGGCTTAAGGGCCTTGATTAGTGTGATGCGAGGGCATAATTGGATTATATGTGATTTAAATGATTAAAAGCATGTTTATATGATTATTTGGATATCTGTGATGCATGACTATATGTGTATTAGTATGAATGTAGGCCCTGATTATGTTAGAAAGGCATATTCGTAATTTTGGCTCGTTGAGGGCATAAATGTAAATATCTGTGATAAATTTTTGAGACCACATTATTATGTGGATATATTTGTAGCTTGTGACTTGAGGCGATCCTAGTGAGCAGTTTAGCAAAAAAGTCACGGCGGGGATTTATACCCGGCTCGGGGCAAGCCTGGAGGTATTTATGGGAATTTAGGAATTATATTGGAGTCTATTTGATATTGAGAAATATAATTGGTAATTAGTTAGGTATCTGGAAGTAAGCGGTAAATATTAGAGACACTCGAGGAATTAGCGAGAATTGGGAGTAGTGACCAAATTGCCCTTAGAATGATTCAAAGGTTTAATTATAATTGGGAGGGTAATATGGTCATTTGATGTTTAGAATATGAGATAAGTGTTATAATGCTTTATGCCTTAGTGGAATATGTAGAAGGCTTTAGAAGTCTGAAGAAAAGAAAGGAAAGAAGGAAAAACAGAAATCTTGTCTCTCTCTCACGGTTTAGGCTTCTTCCCTATTTCTTGAAGGAATTTGGAGCTGTAACTCAGGGAGAATTTGGGCTGGAGCTTGGGGCTAGGGTCCTTGATTTGGCTTGAGGATTTAGCAGGAGTAGTTCATCCATTTGAGGTAAGTTTTAAAGTGTTTTCAGTTCTGGTTTTTGATGTTGAAATGATTGCTCTAAGTTTAGTTTTGATGGGAATTCTAGGGAATTAAGCTTGTAGATTTGAGGAGGTGAAAGCTAAGGGAGTGTGGAAGATAACTTGGGTTGAAATCCTCCATCAAAGGTAAGAAGTTCCAGCTTTGAAGTTTTGAAATTTCTGATGTTCTGCTGAGTTTTGAGCTTTAAGCTCAACTATGGTGATTTCTTTATTTTGGGTTGCATGTGATTGAATTTCATATGGTTAGGTTATTTGGGGTGAGTTGGAGATGTTGGTAGGCTTACTTTGGGGTATGGTTGAGGTTTGGTTGAGTATTGGAGAGGTTTGGCTCGGGGAAAATCGAAGGAAGAGGAAAACAGGGTTGGTTGTGCTGTGACTAGTGCTGTAGCTGTAACACCCCAAGTTGCTAATAAGGTTTAAGACCTTGTTTAAGCATTCCTGGAGGGCAAGAAGTGAATTGACATGATATTATATGAATTTGATTGAATATGTGATTAGAATGCATGATTAGGTTGTATATTTATGCTTGTGGGCCCCGTTTGTATGTTAGGGGTAAATTGGTAATTCTAGCCCGTTGAGGGCATAAATGTGATTTGTACCACGTGAGTGTGGTGTTTTTATTGTGATGCACGTGTCGAGACGGTCCTAGTGAGCTAATTAATCTAGAAGTCACAACGGGATTTTGTACCCGGCTCGGAAGGAGCCTAGGGGTACTTTAGGAATTTCGTAAGTTGGATTGAGAACTAATGGTTATAGTTATTGGCGGTTGAGTAACCTGTGTAACCGTTTGTAACTGCTTTGAGTAACAAGTTTTAGATAGAAAATGGTAGAATTGAAATAGAAGTGAAGGGACTTGAGTGCCCTTGAAGGTTTAGTTAGGAAGGATTATTAGGAAGGGGTAAAATGGTCTTTTGGCAAGGGATTTAGACAATTTTCAGCTGGGTTATTGGGGTACACGGTTTGGGCATTGGGTCATATGATGGTTTTGATAAAAATTGAAGAGAAGAAAAACTAGAAGAAAGAAAAAAAGCTAGGGCAAGAAGAAGAGGAGTAGAAGGGGCTGAAGTGGGAGTTTAGGAAGGAATCAAGGAAGCTTTTGGGTGAATTCTCCACTTGAGGTAGGGATTTTATGCACATTTATTTGTTTCTGTTTTGATTTGAGAAATTTAAAGCATGAGTTAAGTTTTTTTAAAGTTTTGGGTTGAGTTGCTGAAATTAGAAATCAAAGGGTGGATTTTTGGGTGTGATGGTGTTTTGATCTTAATACTAGTGTTTATGGGTTGTTAGATGGTTCATATGAAGTTTTAAATTGATCTTGGGGTTTAGGTATTTGTTTGGGATGATTTGGAGAGGTTCTAGCTCGGGAAAAACGCAAGAGAAAACCCATAAATCTGGGTTCACGAAGGAGTGCCGCAGCCCTGTTCTTGGGCGCCGCGGCGCGAGGATGCTTCAGGAAATGGCCTAGCCGCTGGGTGCCGCGGCCCTAGGCCATTTTGGCAGCCAAAAATTTGGGTTTTTAGGGCTTTTGCCCGGGGACACGGGGGATGGTTCCAATGTATTGTTTTAAGGAATTAGAGGTCCCGAGAGTACGGGATTGGTCCCGGGAAGTGGTTTTGGGTTTGGTTAGTATTACAAGTGTTTTATGTGTGTTGTGACTAGGATTTCGGAAAGGCTCGTGCTAGAGGACCGTGCTTGTGACCTTGGTGCATCAGAAAGCTCGGGATACAGGTAAGAAAACTGTAGCACCCGAGAACAGGGCATGGGCCCATAGTGTTATTGCAGGGCATGGCCCTAGATTGTATTACGTGCTAATGTATAACCTTAAATGAATTATTATATGATTGAGTGATTATTTCGAGATGTACTATATGTGTGATTATAATGAAATGAACGGCTAAGGCCGAGAGCGGCGAAGGCTGAGAACGGCCGTGGGGCCGGAAGTAACACCTAGCACATGGGGTGCTTATAGTCAGGGTGGAACCCAATGGATACATGAGTTATCCTTACGGTGAGGACCGAGACCCCAGGCTTTGGTAAAGCCTCTGGGGCGGCATGGCCGTGTTTGTTCAGTCTGATGGTTTTCCTGTTTATCAGTGGATTATATGTTAACTATTTTATATGCATATGTTATATACTGTGTGAGTTTTCTTGCTGGTCTTCGGCTCACGGGTGCTCTGTGTTGCAGGTAAAAGCAAGGGGTCAGTCAACCAGCCATGAGTATGGAGAGCGTGGGGGCGGCGCGTACATGTTCGGCCTGCCCGACTGCTTTGGTTGGGGGCATTTTGAATATGGCTGTATTAACTTGTTCTTTTGATAGTCAATCAAGTGTAAATCTATTTTTGAGTTGTAAATACTTTGTAAACCTTATTTTTGGGATCCCAGATGTTGATACTTAAAGTTTTCAATGAAACTAAGTATTTTCAAAGATTACAGCCTTAACTTCCGGTTAGTCACACTTTTGGTCTTTGAAAACCTCGTAGAGTCAGTTAGTTGCACAGTTTTGTTTTAAACTCACTTGGTAACGGCTCTAAGGTAGTAGGGCGTTACAACTTGGTATCAGAGCGAGCCAAGGTTTATTGGTTCTGGAGATTGACCGAACATGTACGCACGTTTCCATTGAAAAGCTCGACTCAGGGTTGATTGGTATGGTTGATTAATGTACTTGAATATATGTTTGAATGCCTTGTTTGTCTGCTTAGATTGTAATGAGCATGATGAGTGAAATAACATATGCATGATGTCAGGGCAAGGCCCGTTGTGTGTTTTATGCTATCTGTATGTTATTTGGATGGTTGATCTTGGTTGTTGTTGAGATTGAGAGGTGGAATTGGATCTTGTTATCATGCCTGATGAGCGGTGTCACTGATTGCAGGCATTTAGTTGTAATTCCTCGGCAATCATCTAGACTCCGCGGCATTCGGGCCGAGGATGACAATCAGGGTCAGGACCCTCCACCTGCTCCTCAGAACTGGCAGCAGATTTTAGCCAAAATGGAGGCTAGATTGAAGAAAACAGAAGAGGAGCTTAGTCAGTTGAGGCAGCAGGCTCCTCCACAAGTCACCGGGTTACCACTACAGCAGAGTGTAGCACCAGCTTCGATTCAGCCTGTGGTTGAGAACAGGTTGGAACCTCTGTATGAAAGATTCAGAAAACAACAACCTCCTACCTTTGAGGGTGGAACAGACCCACTGCGGGCTGAGCAGTGGATGAATATGATTTCTGTAATCTTGGATTTCATGAGGGTTGAAGGAAATGAAAGGGTCGATTGTGCCAGCTGTATGCTTAGAGATGATGCACGAATATGGTGGGATGTAGTAAGGCAGCGAAGGGATAGTGCAACTATGACTTGGGAAGAATTTAAGAGCATTTTTAATGAGAAATACTACAGTGTAGCAGTTCGAGCTGCGAAGGCTGATGAGTTTATTAACCTGACTCAGAGCAGCTTATCAGTCACTGAGTACGCCCTGAGATTTGACAGATTGGCGAAGTTTGCGCTAGAGCTAGTGCCGACTGATGCGGCCAGGAGGGATAGGTTTATACGGGGATTGAATGTGATGATCGCCCGTGATGTGAGTATTACATTGGTTCCAGAGACTACTTATGCTCAGGTAGTGGATAAAGCCCTTACTGCAGAGAGGGCTGAGGATCAGATCTGGAAGGATAGCGCTGCTAGGCGCGATACCAGGAGGATGGTGCCTCCTTCTTCTGGGCCTAGTCGAGACAGTGGTCCCAGTGAGCAGAAAAGAAGAGTACCAGATTCATTTGTTCCTTGTGGTTCTAATAGGAGGGTTCGCGATTCTATTGGTGGCCGTCAGGGCGGAAATGATAACTGGAGGAGCTTTCCGATGTGTCCTCGATGCAGGCAACGACATCAGGGCGAGTGTCGGACCAAGGCATGTTTTATTTGTGGGAGCAACAATCATTTGAAGAAAGACTGCCCACAAGCAAAGAAAGAGGAGCCAAAGCAGGGAGACAGTCTCGCTCCTGCTAGGGTATTCACTTTGACTCAGACTGAGGCGGAGACCAGTCCCTCGGTTGTGACAGGTCAGATTTTTAGCGCTGGTTCTTTGTATACTGCATTGATTGATTCTAGTGCTACTCACTCATTTGTATCTGCTTGGGTGATTGATCAGCTTTGTAGACCTAGTATTTTGTATGCTAGGGGTTTCCAGACTTTATTGCCAACAGGGGAACTGGTAGTCTCTAGGAGATGGGTTAGAGCATTACCAGTAGTGATAGATGGTAGGGAATTGTTTGTTGACCTAGTTGAACTAGATATGGACGATTTTGATATAATACTAGGAATGGATTGGTTAACGCGGTATGGAGCAACAATTGACTGTAAGCGACGAATGGTGACTTTTGAACCAGAAGGCGAGGTACCCTTTGTGTTTGTGGGGACGGTGAGTGGACCACGGGTGCCTATGATCTCAGCACTAAAGGCTAGAGACCTGATGCAGGAGGGTTGCACAGGATTCCTAGCGAGTGTTGTAGATTCCTCTAAGGTGACGGCAGTGGGACCGAATGAAACCAGAGTGGTCTGTAAGTTTCCAGACTTATTTCCAGCAGAACTGCCAAGATTTTCGCCACAGCGAGAGATTGAGTTCGTCATAGAGTTGGTTCCGGGAGCAGAGCCAATGTCCAAGGCACCTTACAGAATGGCTCCGGCATAATTAAAGGAATTGAAGATTCAGTTGCAGGAGCTACTGGATTTGGGGTTTATCAGACCGAGTTTCTCACCATGGGGTGCTCCAGTGCTATTTGTTAAGAAAAAAGGATGGATCGCTCAGGATGTGCATGGACTACAGGGAGTTGAATAAGCTGACCATCAAGAACAAGTATCCATTTCCTAGGATTGACTATTTATTTAATCAGCTTCAGGGGAGTACAGTGTTTTCAAAGATTGATCTCCGATCAGGTTATTATCAGTTAAGGATCAAAGAAGAGGACGTACCAAAGACTGCTTTTTGGACACGGTATGGGCATTATGAATTTCTGGTATGGCTATGACTAGGTGTACGCTAGGGCTCGGAAGGGATCGTGCTTGAGGGGTGTCATCATTGATCAAAGCTACTGGAATCCAAAGGTAAGAAAACTGCACCCTGTTATGTGATTGTGTTGGGACTAAGAGCTCCCTATATCTGCTATGATGTCATAGATGGTATTACGCCATGGGACATGTGACAAACGACCTAAGAGTGCCAGAATCAATATTTCCGCACAGGGCGTGGCTCGGCCACTGGTTACTGAGGACAACTTAATATTCACTAAGCTCGGTTTAAGTGGGCCGGAGTCAGTGGGGTAAATAGGGGGTACGACCTAAGGGCGTTGACCCTAATTGTTATATGTGAATTGGTTGTTAATGATAACTGATAAGCTTGGTATGCTGAATGCCTGATTATATGCATGTATTGGATTATTGAGTGTATGTTTACACTGTATGAATTATCTGATTGTTTGATTGATGATTATGCTCTGTTATTGTGTTTTCTTGCTAGGCCTTGGCTCACATGTGTTATGTGGTGCATGTAAAGGCAAGGGTAAAGTGGACCAATTCTGAGTGGGAGAGCTTTGAGGCTAAATGTACATAGTCAGCTGATCGGCCACCATAGCCAAGGAGCGGTATAGGATGAGAAGAGCCTAATTGTCTGTTTTGCCCTTAGAGTGGCTAGTAACTGTACTTTTATCATGAAATTTTGCAAACTGTCTTTTAACGTTATTACTTTTGGGATCCCATGTAAGAATGTTTGATTATAAGAAATAAAAATTTTATAACTAAAATCTTTTAAGCCTAGTTCAATTGTAGTTTTAGTAACACGTTTCTAACTAAATGACTTGATTAGCTAGTCTTGCACATTTGTAAACACACAGTGTAACGGTCTTGGCTATCCAGGGCGATACAATAAGATCGAATGTATTTGTTACATTGGACTTGACCAATATTGAAAGTAGATAGGATAAGTAAACATACCATTATTATCTAATCTAGTCATATAATATAGTTTACCATAGGTCAATTCAATCTCAATTCTGAGTGGTTAGTATTCTAACTGATTGTATTATTTGAGTTCCTTGACTTGTTTGTTACCAGCTTACCCTATGGACTAGCCCATACTTACATCTTGGGAACTGGTTAGTATAATTGAGTGGAAGTGTTAATCATAGATATGAACATCTATAGCTTATGATGAAAAAGTGAAACAATCGTTTCCTTTTAGTTTGGTTCAAGGTGCTAAATGAGAGATCTCATTTCAGTAATTAATGTTAATTTACTGAAATATCATTTACAAGGAACTAAGTATTTTAAGGATAAAATACAATGAGGGGTAAAACTGTGTTTTAGTCCCATCTCATTATAGACCGTCTATAGAGGATTGAGTTCTAATTATGGTTGTAACAATAGATAACTATTAACATATTTATATTGCTTATAGAGCGTTCTATGAATTCAAGAGTGCAATTCCGAGTCTTTAGTGGAGTAAAGAGAAATTAATAAGTTAGTAAATTTATAATAACTTATTGGAGCTTGATTTCATAGGCCCATGGTCCCCACTATACCTTGGATAAAATCATCTAGATAGTCTCAATTAATTAATTTAATTATCAATTAGAATTATCAAAGTTGACCAGGTTAATTTTAGATAGTTTCATAGAGTTATACAATCTAGAGAAGAAAAGAGATTTTAGGGCAGATTTATTAATTATGAAAAATTAGTGTATATATTAATAAAGAAGTTTAAATCAATGTTCAAATTATAAATAATTAATTTGATAAAGGATTTAAATAATTATTTAATTAATTAATCAATAGAAAATAATATAGGCCTTGATTTTAAGTCCAACATGCTTATAATTAAATGAGAAATTTCACGGGTCTAAATCTCATGACAATTTCAACCTAATGGCTGATATTATCTATTATTTTATTTATTTTTTAATTAAATAAATGACCTAGTTGAGCCTATAAAATGAATGATAAGTGAGAGTTTAAATAAGATGATCTGACTAATGATTAGAAAATCTATTCTTGATGATTTACCGTTTTAGACTCTCTCTATAGTATCTAATCATTTTTTAAGCCTCTAAATTCTCTTCTATTCTTCTTCTCTTTGCATCTATCTCATGTGTTGAGAATTTCCCACTCTAGTCTAGGTGATTCTAAGGATACTTTGGAAGACTGTGAAGAAACTATAAGATTGGTTCAGTTTCTTGGTGATACCCTACGATAGAAACGATACAAGGGTTAGAGAAACTGAAAGAAAGACTTTTTCATTCCGCTACATATAATGTAAGTATTCTTATCATTATCTCTATTTATATTCAATTATAAAAACATGTTCTAGGTTTTCTTATATTAATTTTTTTAATATATGATTTACATGAAAATAAATAAGATCTTGTATAAGATTTTCCCAACATAAACAACATATCACAATGAAGCATAAGAAGCATAAGCACCCCTAGGATCTTTCAGACTCTTATGTTTACCTGGTATACTTATCTCCTAGCCAATTTTCACGGTCGTGAACCGGAAAAAATTAACATATCATATTGGAGCATAAGCACCCCTGGGATCATTCACACTCCCAAGTTTACCTGGTATACTTATCTCCTTGGCAAAGGTCAGTGGCACGACCCAGACCAAAAATATCACACGTGGAGCATAAGCACCCCTAGTCATTGTCTCTAAATGTTCATCTCTCACTAGCGTATAAGTCCTACTTCTAGCAAACAATACGCTAGTTAATTCTTGTTGTAGAATCGTAAATCACAGACTAACTTACCAGTTGTCCTTGCTGCATGCAAGCAATCCTCCCACAGACCGTCCCATCCTATTAGCCAATGTTGTAACTAGCATATAGGATACTCAGATTACTTATGGCATCTATAGTATATTAATCTACCTTGGGCATTAAGGTCATAAATCAAATACTCAATAAGGGTATTATCGTCCTCACACTTTTTAGGACGTAAAACGACATTTAATGTTCCTAGAAAAATTCCCACAGCAGGTTTTATACAAATTTCCCTCTCTAATTACTCTATCGGACCTAGTCAGAAAAATATAGTTTGGAAGCATTTTAGTTTTACCAGTTTGACCCTTTCTATGATAAATTATCAAGAATCTATAAATTTTTTGGTAAAGATATTAAATTGTAAACTATTGATAAACAAAGTTAATTTTATTTGATTAAGAAATAATAATAAATATGGTAATAAAAATTTAGTTTGTATTTAAGAAAAATTAGGAGGAAGTTAATTTTATTTTAAAAAGGTTATTCATCACATTTTATATATATATTTTAAAATTAGGGCTTTAGACACTTTTTATTTTCTTTAAACAAAATGCACTAAGTTATAAAATTATTGATTTCTATTATCAAAATTAACTCTAAGAATTATTTAGTGTACTTGTTGACGACGTTTTTCGTCAACTAAAAACAAGAGCAATTAAGCAAATATATAATTAAGCGAGAAAAAAAAAACAAAGATTTTTACGTGGTTCAGCAGTTAAAATCTGCTTACGTCCACGAATCACTTTTATTGAGGTCTATGTTCAAGCTTTTTGAAAGCAATTTCACATAGAATTTCTTCGTACCAAATAGCGTTCCCCTACAAATGACTATTCCCAGACTATTTATAGGCTTGGTTACAAGAATCCTCCCTTAATCTTAGGGATATTGTGTTACCCATATCAGGTTTTAATTAAGACAATAAATCCCGTAGATTAAATACAATCAATTGAATTTATTTTAAATAAATATCCCTAAACAATAGGGTTGATTACACGGTTTGATCCAAATCCCCTTATTATAGGGATTTCCTAATAGTATTTTTGTGTATTAATTAAACGTGTCTTTGAGATCACATGTAGCTTCGAGCTCATCATTCCAGTTGTCGCTACGTCCTTGCTCGATTGGTATTTCGAACTCATATTTTGGAGGAGAGTCTTGTTGCCTTCGAGCCAGCAACTCATGCTCAAGTGCTAATGACGTAGCTCTGGAACTTCGTGACAGTCTGTACAAGTATAAAGCTAACACTTGTTAATCTCGAGCTTACACTTTACGAGCCTACATTTCAAGGTTGTTTGTTTATTCGCAAAATTTGGGTGTAACATTTTGCCCCCTCAAAAGTTTTTTTTCGAATTCTATGAGAGGGAAACTATTGAACTTCACTTTTGGAAAATCTGTCCACCTACCACACTCGAGTGTGGGAAAATGTCAACACAGGGATGGATACTAAGAGTACTCTTTCTGGATACGTCCTTTCCTATTCCCCTTTTTGCAAATTTAAACCCCTTATTCACCTTCTTCATTTTCACTTTTGCCTTTCAGTTTTTAGGAGAGAAAAACACGAACCAGATCTCCCATGCCCTTGCATGTTTTCCAAGCTAAAAAAGCGAAGCACACTTGGTTTGCTCGATTACTTTGCCTCATTCTTGCTTCTGTTCTTCCAATCCACGGTCTCTTCATTCCCAAGATCTAATTTGTGTAAGTTCTTCTAACCTTGCTTCTTCTTTTTTCTTTTTATATACATTCTTTTCGTTTTTATGCATGAAAAAAAATTCGTTGTTGAAATGTTCATAGTATGTAGAAGTGTTTTTATTCATAAGGTGCATAATCTTGATGGTTAGAGATTTGTTTGGGCAAAAAATTGGTAAATCAGTAAAAATGGCTTCTTTTGTAAGTCATTGGGCAATGGGATATAGGTTTCGTGTAGTGTAAGTAATAGGGTTTTGACTTAGGGTTTTAATGAACACAACCCGATGAAATCTGCTTTTTGGGTAACTGCCCATTTCTTCCTAAAAATTAAGGATACCCCAAATTGGACGTAACCATCCCACCCTCACGTTGACCTACTCTCAATGCCCCGAGCTTATAATAGCTTGGTCATGGAATTTGTGCAGTCCTGCTATTTCGAGTCTTCAGTCTTGACATACTCTATCTCATTATCTCGAGCTTGTGAACTCGAGTTATCAAGATTTTTTTTTCTTTACATTTTTTGTAAGTGATGGGCCCTCACCCTTTCCTTTCTTGTTAGATGATGCAGTCTTTAGAGAATCGGTGGGGGCTCAAGGTTGCAATCCCTTACCGCCCACCGTCTCCTTGAGTTGAGTCTCCATTACCCGAAATCAAGAGTTGATTCAGGAGCACAAAGAATGCCTCGAACGGGAAGACATCTTAGCCCACTTTTGACGTCAAATCAATGAGCTAGAAGATGGCAAAAGAAGGAGACTGTAGTTTTTCGTGTATTCTGACCCAGACCTTGAGGTTTGTCCGATCTCCTTAGAGCCCAAGTGTACAGTTACAGTGTAATTTCCCTAAGGCGGGCTCTCCTTCGAATTTACGGAGGGTACATCAAACCAACCGACTGGTCAAACAGCCCCTGAAGTCTCTTCTGCCCCAGCCTCGAAGAATTCTTACTTCGAGGTCGAACACTACCGGAGTTTCGTCACCTCCACAAGATAGATTTCGAACATTCTATGGAGTCATGAACTAAAGTTGTCCAGCATATTGGCGTGTCAGCTTGCCAGCTCCGACGAAAGGAATTGTTTTTCTCTGAGTGAAGACGACCCAAAGAGAAAAGTTAAGCTTGTATCCTGGAATCGTGAGCATATGCAAGTTGGGGCACTACTGCCCTTAAAGGAGTACTTCGGGAAGTTCACTGACTATGTCGGTATTTCCCCCTTCCAGCTCCAGTCCAACTCATACAGGGTCCTTGCGACATTGAAGTAGCTATACCACGAGAAGAAATGAGATTGGCCCTCGGTGGACGAGATTTTGTCTCTTTTTTGCCTGAAAAGCAACCCTTCCCGAGCTCATAGTGGGGACGACTTCTGTTACCTGTGGAGCTATCCGAGGGAGAGGAGGTTGTTTGAAGACATACCTAATCACCCTCCGAACTTCAAGACCATTTTTTTTCTAGACAGACGGACTCGATCCACCCAGATTTTATTCTTTTCAACTAATATGTAAGTATTTTCTCGTAATTTTCTTCTTGAATTCTTTCATCACGAGCTTGAGATGCTCATCCAAGTTACTTGTGCAGCCAATTACCACTACCAAAAGCCCACTAAGGAAATAAAGAACCATAGGGAAGAAATCTTGGGGCTCATGTATGGCCAGCGGTCCCTCAACTACCTCCTTCACGAGGACTAGCTCTGCCTATGCGGTCTCCTTGATGTAGGCGAGTCTACAGATGATGCTGGGACTTGTAAGTATGTGAGGTGGGAAACTGTCCATGTCCTAAGTGCCAAGCTTCTGTCCAAAAGGAAGCATTTGAGCTTGCATTCTCGAGCCTTTATCCCTCGCCTAGTTGAACCTTCAAGCTTGGCGACTGAAGCACAAGACGAGGCCTCCCCAAGCTCGTCTAACACAGGTAAAATCATGTTAGACCTGTCTATGTGGTCTCTAACCCTTTTAAAACAAGAACCCAACATTGTAATCCTCTTTAACGATCCCGGAACAATTTTATGACCTGGTCGAGGGTAGATCTTAAGGTACATAAGAACGATAGTTGGTTAGGTAAATACCAAACCGTGTATAGTGTAAACGAGATTTGGGAAGGGATAGTTGTCCAACATGGGACTAATGACTATAGTGATTTGTTGAGGTTGTCCCCTACTTTTCGAGAAGGAAATCCCATAGAATCTTTTGAAGATAGAGGGATTTCCTGGTCCCCAAGTTCGAGCAAGAGGGGATCTTCCAGCTAGGTTTCTTTACTTAGAAGTATATTCGTACTTTTTACAAACACTTTTGAATACTAATGTTTGTTCTCTTTTTTCAGGTGAGATGGATCATCTATTACAGTTCTTGGCTAGCCAGCTGTATCCGAGCTGTCTAAAAGGCTCGTGTTGAATTTATGGACGTACAACGACCCATACAAAATCTGAAAATCACATATATATATAGATGTATATAATGACATATGCATATATAAATCATTAATATATATATGTATATATGCATACAAAAATAACAAGGCAGAGATATACCTGGCTCTTGATACCTAATGTTAGATTAAATATTAATCTAGATGCATAACAATCCTAGTGTGGAATAAACAGATTGTTATAAAATTTAGAGGATCGAATATATGTACCTCCAGCCATTGCTATTGATAAACTGGATCTTCAAAAGAAAAGAAGAGAAATTAGAACGAATACATAGGCTTCCAAGCTCTCACTAACTCTTTTAGATGGAGACACTGAAAGACAGAATAATGAGTAGCGAGCTTGGGGACCGGTACTCTATATTTATAGAGTGAGACATTCCATCAGAGTCTCTGCCACATATTGAGATATTCTCTTAATCAGTTGGGATATACAAATTCGGGTAACAAATAATGTTGACCATTAATTAGAATATTTGTCAATAAATAAAATATTGGCTTTGATATATTAAATCAATTTACCATATAAATAAATATTCTAACAATTAGTTGATAATGAATATTATCTTTTCTCAGCCATTCAATTTTTTTAAAAAATATATATTGGCTATATTAACAAAGATATATCTATTGGAATATGATTTAACTAAAATTATGTTTAAGTGATGTTTTTATATTGATTTTTTAATTGTTATCCCCGTTTCCTGCCAGGCGCCCGGGTCCGCGTTTCAGGCCCACGGGCTGGCCAAATGAGTTTGGGCCCAGCCCTGGCCCGTTTGGCAAGAAGTATAATAGATATCGACGACCCGATTCTGGGCGAGGCTCAAAGGGCGTCCGGGGAGTATTTTCCGGGACATTCATCCGGAAAGTGGTATGTTTGGCTTTTGGATAACAATCGAGGTCAACGTGGGTGATCCCGAAGCCTAGTAAACGGTCTGGGCTCCTGGTAAATGGTCTGGGCCCATGGTAAACGGTACGGGACCTCGAAAAACGGAGAGGGACATGGGTAAACGAACCCGGGTCGGTTCTCCATGGTTGGCAGGATAAAGCATCAGTGACCCTGACTTCGTCACAGGAAGCGTGGGAGTTGTCCCCTCGTTTCCCCTGTAGAAAAGGCCACCTCGGGATTGTACGTCGTTGGTTCGGACCTGCGCAGCCACTGATCTGACAAATCTTGTCCCCTGAATCTGCCTCGTAACTCGAAATGCCCAGACCAAAGCTCCAATTTGTCGCATGATAGATATGGTTTGGGCTGCCCAGTGGGTTCAGATTAATATTTTTCTTTTATGTTTTAATCCTTTGTATTGGGCTTCCAATAGAGGAGCCAGCAGTATTTATACCTTTATTGGGCCCGGGTCAGCCCGGCCCAAGCCCAATGCACCTGTGAACCTATAAATACATGCAATAGAGCAATGGAGAAGGGATCTCATTTTGGCGTGTATACAGTTACTCTACTGAAACTTGTAGAAAACTCCATTGTAAGAAGCTCTCTGAGCTCTAATACAACTGACTCGTGGACTAAGGCTCACTAACGCCCCAACCACGTAAAAATCCGGCTTACAACTCCTAAACCCTTTCTCCCTAATCTCTCTTATCTTTTATTAGTCTAGTTTCCGAAAAACTCGGTAAACATTAATTATTAAGTAATTTTTGGTATTAATTAAATAAAATGTGCCGTATAATCTTAAAAATAAATATGTATGTTTCTTACCTATTGCATCTGTACCTCAACCTAGAGTTTGATTATATAAATATGCATTTACACTATGCACGGAAACTGTATGAAGAAATGAAACAACGAAACACATGAAGGATTTGCTGAATTGAACTTCAATATCAAAAAGCAAGATCATCAGTCCATTGTCCAGGTAATACTATAGTTGAAGTTGCTTCATATCTATATCTATATATATATATATATATATCATTTGGTTCTCTTTTTTTTTAATTTGTTTCCTGATTTTCCTAGATTTTGATAGATGGTAAGGGATTTAAGTGGTGTGGACAATGAGTGAAATCGATTGCCATCATTGGTACACATGTCAAGAGAAAAGAGACCCCAATGGCATCACAACTTCAAAACTTGAGCATTGATATATTAAGAAAAGCTCTTTTTTGGTTAGATTTTCAATAATTTATGTATTGAAGTTCAATATGCAGTTAAGGGTATCTTCAGAGATAATCAATGCAACATTGATTCTCAGCTTAGACTGCGACATTTATTTGAACAATGCAGATACAATCCAAGAAATATTATGCTTTTTCATTGATGAAGCAAGCGAAAGGAGATGAACTTGAATTTGTCCAATTTCCACAGAACTATAAAAATCTTACTAAGAATGATATGTATCCACATAGTCCCCCTTCTATTAATGATGTGAGTACGGAAAATATTATAGATATAACTTGGTCTCTGTTTTCGGAAACCAGTAGATGATCATTCTAATGAGTACTCATATATGTTTTGATTCTCCATAATGTGTTAAGGTTAAACATGGTAGAGCGGGTGGATATGGTGCAGCTTTGTACTGTGGCACTGGATGCTTTAATAGAAGAAAAAGTATATGGAGAAGAAAATATTTAAGGGTGGCAAAGTGGAATGGAATGTTCGAGTGAAAAAGAATGCTGACAGAACTATTGATGATTTAGGGCATCATCAAATCTAGGTGAAATCTATTGTGGAATAATATAATATACATAATGCACGTGTTTTTTTTTTTTTTTAAAATACGATGTAATATGTGATTAATAAATTAACTAATGATTTAATATGGTTCTATTTTTGCTTGCAAAAAAAAAAAACATGTTTCTATTTTGATATGTATTATGTCATATAAAATATATTTGTCATACTATTAGAAAAATTAATTTAGGATAAATTTTAATCTAGGATAAAGATCTAACAATTTTCTCATTTGCAACTAAATATGCAAATATCTCTTCTATAATAAGTGTGTAAATAACAGAAATTCTTAATTTTAACAGTTTTTTATTTTTTTAATGTTAACTTTGACGAAATATTCTTATATTTAACATAATATTCTTATATTTAATGGTAATTTATAAACATTACTTAAACTTAAATAAAATAAAATAAATAATTAAAAAAATTAAAATAGAATATTTTTGAGATATTTTACAATGATAATTATTTAAACATAATAAATAATTAAATAAATTAATATATGATATTTTTGAGATATTTTACAATGATAATAATTTAAAAGTAATAAATAATTAAACAAATTAAAATATGATATTTTTTAGATATTTTATAATAATAATTATTTAAAAATAATAAAATCGTACGTTTTATAACTGAAATAAAATTTAATTAAACTTAAACTTAAACATATAATATAATCTACTATCAATTAACAACAAATTATTTTTAAAAAAAATAGCAAGAAACTTAAATTTAAAATCCACGTATAATATTTAATATTGCATTAAATATATAATACATAATCTCTTGTTGTCACTCCCAAATTCAAAAACTAGAACAAGTATAAACTTTAAAAAAAATTATTTAATTAAAACATGATAATTATTTCAAATTTATATGACATTAATATAAATTTAATAAATTCTATAAATAAAACTACATAAACGTGCATGCAATAAACGTGCATGCAGTATATATAATACTTCTCTATAATAATTTGAATAGAAACAATTGATCAAAGAAAAGTTTTCACAAATATAAAAAAAAAAAATATTATTGATAAGTGTTCAATCTTATTATTATATGTTTATATATAAATATTAATATTTATAATGCACAATTTGTTACTAAAATTATAGAAAATTTTAAATGATGAATAATTTTCACTTATAAATTATTTATGATCATTCACTTATAAATTATTTTCAAATTAGTAATAATTCATAATAAGCATTATTGTTAATGATAATTTTAATGCGTTATATATAAAAGTCATTAAATTTGAATATTATACTGATAATTCTATTGTCTAAATTGTAGAAAAGTTAAAGTGTTCCTGAGTTGATTTCAAATACACCATTTTGAATAAGTGAAATTTTAACACGTGCTATGCCTTGCATGCCTCATCACTAAAGTAATTTCCTTGGGACTTTTATATGACATTTTAATGATTTCTCTTAGAACATATGTTATGGACTTTACTTATTTTAAAATACAATTATATGAAATCATTATTTTATTATTTTATTTAATATGATTCTAAATAAAAAAGATATAAAATATAACCTGTTTTTATATGACATTTTAATGATTTCTCGTCTTCTAACATATGTTATGGACTTTACTTATTTTAAAAATACAATTATATGAATTTATTATTTAATTATAAAATATAGAGTAAATGGCAGCTAAAATATCTAATATTTTCAAAATGTTGCACTTTTATACCTATTTTTTTTGCGGTAAATATTCAATATTTTCAAAATGTTATATTTTTATATCCAAACTTTTTTTGAGGTAAATATACCTAATGTTACTAAAATGTTGCATTTTTATACATACTTTTTAAAATTATTTTGAGAAATAATAAGAAAGTGAAGGAAAAATATATGATTTTAGTTATTTTTAAAATTTTAAATTATTTTCACTTTCAAAATAATAAAAAAATTAAGATTAGTAAAATTCATCAAAATAATTAAACTTATATTTTTTTATTTACTTTTTTTTTAAAAAAAACTTATATTTTAAATTGATGAAAATATATAAATTTTTAATTATTTTAAATCATGTTTATTAATGTTTTTTATCCCTAAAAAATACAAGGATGACGTGGCGAATGAGAATGCGGCACGTAACATCACAAATCAGGGAAAAACGAAGAAGTATTGAGAAAACACCGACGAGCAAAAAAGATAGGTCCAAGACCTATAGGGAAGTCGACCAAGCCTATACCCCCTAGGGGTGGTCGGCCTGATCTCTACCCTAAGGGTGGTTGGCCTGATCTCTACCCTAGGGGTGGTCGACCCCAGTATGCCCAAGGATCCCTAGGGGTGGTCGGCCTGACCCCAACCCGTAGGGTGGTCAGCCTGACATGCTCAAGAACCACCTCGGTGGTCGGCCCACCCTATTCTTCATAGGGTGGTCGGCTCAAACCCCCAAGTATACTTCACTGAGAAATACTCACTCTCATTCAAACTGAGATCAAAAGGCCTAGCACTCAGAAGGTCACAGGCCTAGCACCCAGAGGATCAATAGACCTAGCACCCAGAAGGTCACAGGCCTAGCTCCCAAGTTTGGTTCGTCGGGCCTAGCACCTAAGTCTCACATACCAACAGAGACTTAACATCTTCCTAGAGGTTTCTATCGTGCTTTATCTACCACGATCTAGAGAAACAACGAGAAGACCCATGATCTCATAATCATGGGGAGGTGGACACGTATCTCCACCACCTATAATTGTTTACCAAACCACGATCCCAGTATTACTGGTCATGTAACAGCCCCTGGGTACTATAAATAAAGGACCCAGGGCTTCATTTCGAGGGATCTCTTTTTCTAGAATTTTGGGAGAAAAATATTTTTTGACGAGTGAACTCATCAATTCGTACTTGTAATTGTCGAGTAATTCAATACTAAAATCTAAGTGGATTAGGTTATAACTGTTCGTCAGAACAGGGCTAAACCACTATAAAATTCTTGTGTGTTTATTTAAGATAATCATACTCTGTTGTTCATTCTATTTATTTCGTTCAAAATGTGTCGTATACTATACATAAGACCGTTGGCCAATTTCACAGGTCAACATTTTGGTGCTTTCATTGAGAGTACGAAATCAGGAAACACACTTTCATCATTTATACGATGCCTCCAAAATCCAGTCAGACCAAGAAGACGACTTCCAGGGATTTCGACACTCAGGATCCCATCAATCCCATGAACGAACCTCAGGTGGAGGTTGGAGATCAATCTGATACAAAAGATCCACAGGACACTCACCAGGAGGAGATGATGCAATTTTTGGCAAGGCATGAGGCCTTTACTGTAAAAATTTCCCTTTAGAGGGCGACTATGGAACGACAACGACAGGAGATAGATGAGCAAGTCCAAAGAATGATCCAAAGGGAGTAGGAAGCTGACCGGAGACACCAGGAGGCTGCTGTGGCCTTGGAGGCGGCTACTCAATTACCCCGAGCTAACGCTGAAGCTACTGCTCAGGCAGTGAAGGAGGCTCAAGCCAAAGCAGCAGGAATGCGAGACAACAGTAACAGAGAGTCCCAGGGGAGGAGTAGGACCCAAGGACACTCTCAAAACCACTTTCCTAGAGATAGGATGAAGAGGCACA
This sequence comes from Humulus lupulus, assembly GCF_963169125.1. NCBI lineage: Eukaryota > Viridiplantae > Streptophyta > Magnoliopsida > Rosales > Cannabaceae > Humulus > Humulus lupulus. Next base: position 132,653,015 of record NC_084794.1, read on the forward strand.
GTCCAAGACTACCTCCTCCATGACTAAGAAGAATAACACTTCATCTCGGAGTAGGAGTATTACCAACCCGAAGGCCCCCTGTAACGCCCTACTTCCTTAGAGCCGTTACTAAGTGAGTTTTTAAGACAAAACAGTGTGCAATGGACTCGCTAACCGAGGTTTTGAAACAAAAGTGTGACTAATTAAAAGTTAAGGCTGTAATCTTTGAAAATGCGTCATTTTCATTAAAACTTCTATTATTAAACATTTGGGATCCCAAAATAAGTTTTGAAAACTAATTACATCTTGAAATAAGGTTACAGTTGAGAAATCATAAAATCATAGATTATTACAGCCATTTTCGAATAAACCCCCAACCAAAGCAGTCGGGCAGACCAAACATGTACACGTCGCTTCACGCTCTCCGTACTCATGGTTGGTTGACTCAGTCATTACCCTTACCTGCAACACAGAGCACCCGTGAGCCGAAGCCCAGCAAGAAAACTCATGCAGAACATAACATATGCAATGTATACAGTTTTATCATAACAGATAATCCACAAATAAATAAGTCAACCATTTAGACTAAGCAAACACATGTATCCACCGGGCCCCGCCCTGATTATAGCATAACACATGAATCCACCGGGCCCCGCCCTGATTATAGCATCCCATGTGCTAGGTGTTACTTTCGGCCCACGGCCGCCCCGGCTTACACCGTACTCGGCCCACGGCCGCCCCGGCTTACGCCGTACTCGGCCCACGGCCGCCCCGGCTTACGCCGTACTCGGCCCTTTCCGCTCATTTCATCATAATCACACATATAGCACATTCGAAATAATCATTCACACACATCATGATTCATTTAAGGTTTAAACATTTGCACATAATACAATCTGGGGCCATGCCCTAACCTCGGGTGTTATAGTTTTCTTACCTTTCCCTTCAATAGCTTAGATCACCTGACTCCTTGAGCACGATCCCACACGAGCCTTAGCGCACACCTAGGCACAAACATAGGTCAAAGTCAACACCGAACCCCAAGTCCGAATACCTAGCCTCGGGACCAATCCCGAGCCCCCGGGAAGTCCCAAATCCCCAAAACAAAGTGGCGGAAACAAGCCCCGAACCCTAGGTCAAAATCCCTCATCAAAAACCCAAAATTCACCTCTGTGAACAGTGCAGCGCTACAACGCTCTAAAGAGGGCGCTGTAGCGCTACAAGCAGAATGCACCCCCCAGAAACAGGGACTAGCGCTACAGCGCCCACTGACTAGCGCTGTAGCGCTAGTTGCAGCCCAGAAAACCCAAAATCGCATTTCTGCGATTTCTTTCACCCAATCTCAAACCAAACTTCCCCAAATCTTTACCAAACTCAAAATCAAGCTTATGAACACTCTCCATTCATCCCAAGCATCCCAAATCCTCAAATCCCAAGATCATTTATCCCAAATCTCAAAATCTACCATGAACAACCCTAAACCAGAAATTCATGCAAACCACAAAGATAAAGTCTTAGAAATCATACCATTGCTGCAAATTTCGACCTTGAATCAACCCTAGGCCTCCTTAGCTTGCTATCCCCCAAAGCTTGCCCAGAAATCCCCTGAGATTCCCATCAATCCAGCTCAAAACACAGCTCAAACCATCAAAACCCTTAAAACCGAAAATCTCTAAAACTTACCTCAAACATTGATGTGTTCTTGCTAATCCTTGCCAAATCTTCAAGTATAACCTTAAGATTCTTGATGCCCAGCCTATCCTAGCTCTCCACCGAGCTTTTCCCCAAGAAAAACGGAGAGGAACGGTGCAAGAACGCACAAACCGTTCCTTGAGAAAACCCCCCCTGTTTTCTCTCTTTTCTTTCTTTCCTTCTTCTTTCTTTTCTTCTTCTTTCAGCATTCCCTCTCTCTATAAAGCCTAAAAAAACCTATCTCCAAAAGCCAAATGACCAAAACGCCCTTCCTATAAATTCTAAATCCTTTTGTTCAAGTAGGGCCATTTTAGTCATTCACCCAATTCCCGCTAATCCTCAAGTGTCTCTAATATTTTCCCGTTGCTTCCCAATACCTGATAAATCACCAAATAATTATCCCCCATCATCAAAATAATCTCAATCTATTTCTCTGAATTCCTGCTCATACCCCCAGGCTCGCCCCGAGCTGGGTATAAATTCCTGTCAACACTTTCCGCTAGCCTGCTCACTGGGATCGCCTCGAGTCACAAAGCACAGGTACATCCACATACCACTGTGGCCTCAACAATCAACACATATCAATACAGTTACGCCCAATCATGGCCAAAATTACAATTATGCCCTTCTAACACGATCCGGGCCTACATGCACACTAACTTACATAGTCATGCATCTCAGATAAACAAATAGTCATATAACATGCTTTAAATCATAACCATGCATTTAAATAATTAAAATCACACATAAATCCCATCATGCCCTCCTGGCACGCTAATCAAGGCCCTTAAGCCTTATTAGCGAATTTGGGTCGTTACACCCCCTCCCAGGGGGATCGACGAAACAACGCAGGAGATGAGGGTCAAACATCTGAGAGGCGTGATGTAACGCCCTACTTCCTTAGACTCGTTACTAAGTGAGTTTAAAAATGTGCTTTCAACTCACTAATCGAGGTTTTAGGTTAAACAGTGTAATTAAGTCATAAACGGAGGAAAACTTTAGAAATAATAATTTCCACAGAAAATCATAAAAGTTTTACACTTGGGATCCCAAAATACAGTTTGGAATATTTACAACATAAAAATAGAACCAAGTCGGCTAAACGACAAAATCTAAGTTCATTTACAAACATCTCCCAAAATCCATTGGCTGTGGCAGCCAGGCTGGCCCAACATGTACACGCTGCCTCACGCCTGCTGTACTCATGGTTGGTTGACCTTCTCTTTACCCTTACCTGCACCACAGAGCATCTGTGAGCCGAAGCCCAGCAAGAAAACCCACAAACAGATAACATACGCAACACATATATCAAGCATATAAACAGGCCACCAATGGGCTAAACACATACGACCTAGCCGTCCCAGGCGTCTACCAAGCCCTGGGTTCGCGGACCATGCCGTGAGGATATCCCAGGTATCCTTTTAGGGACTCGCCTTGGCAACTCGCACTCCATGTGCTCAACGCTGCTCCCGGCCCCTTGTCATTCTCGGCCTTACACTCAACGTGCCCAACACCGTTCCTGGCCCTTCGCCGTTCTCGGTCTACGCCGTTCCCGGCTCTTGCCGATCATTCACATCATAACATACATAGCATAGCAAACAAGTACAGAATTCTAGCATAATTAGTTAAAGGGCTATGCCCCGCAGTTCTAACATATTGGGCTCAGCTCTGCATATCAATTCTATTCAAACACATTGGGCTCAGCCCTGCACACAAGCTCTATGGGAACAAGGTTTTCTTACCTGAGTTCTGAGCACTGATGCCCCAAGCACAGTCCTCTAGCTTGAGCCTCGCCGAAACCCTAGTGAAAACACATTAACAATATCCATCCATCAAGTTCTAATCCAATAAATAACTTTAAGCCATAACCCTAACCTCCGAGAGCCTGAATTCTATCAATCTGGGTGATAAAATCCATCTCGAGCCTTAACCATTGAGTTCCCAAGCCTAAACACCCCTAAAAGCACAATCTGGCACTAAGAGCCGCGACCCCACCCACAGGCATCGCGGCTAGCCTCAAAATAGAGGCTAGCACCACACTGACCCCCACACGGGCCGCGGCGCGCCCCTCCTAGGGTCGCGGCCCTCACCTCCAAACCCAGAATCTTCATCTTTCTCCTGCATTTTCCTCAAACCAGCTCATCCTATAATCAAGCTAACAGTTTCATATATTCAACACCAATATTATAGCCCTGTTATAACATCATAACCCACCAAAATCTACTCCAAAACTCAACTAAAACCCCCAAGAACAAATTAGATTCTACCCACATGCATAGCTTAGAAACACAACTGAAATTCAAGCATAACTCCCATGGTAAAGCTTACCTTTTGCTGAATTAAACCTCTGAAGTTGAACCTTAATCCTCAAGCTCCTAGCTCCTTAACTTCACAGCCCAAAGTCCTCAATTTCCTGACTAGTTCCTCCAAAGTTCTCCTTTGATATGTCTTAGAGAAGAGAGGTGAGATAGAGAGAGCAATAGGAAGTTATCCTTAGCTGAGAAGGAGAGTATAAGTCGGTTTTCTTAAGTTTCTAAACAATTCTCCCTTTTTGTTTTATTCCCTTAAGTCTATGTGGTTACCTCAAGGCTCGGGGTACTAAAACGTCCCCGAGGGGAAAATGGTAAATTTCCCCAATATTCCCGCCTAGTCATTATATCCTCAAATATATCTCCAAATATTTATTTTCATGTCCCGATAATCCCGTAACACACCTAGTACCCAAATTACCCCTCGACTCACCCCGAGTCCGAATCTCAACCCTGTTGTGACTTTCCGACTAACCGCTCTCCAGGACTGTCTCGGATTGTGCTGCACAGACATATCACATATATATAACATTTATCACACTTATGCCCCTAATATCCAGACGGGGCCCACATGCACATTTAACTCAATTAAACATGCATCATTATCATATATTCACATAAATCCATATATTAGTATATTAAATCATTTATTGCCCTCCAGGCACACTAATCAAGGCTCTAAGCCCGATTAGCAAATTCGGATTGTTACAACTATCCCCTCCTTACAGAAATTTCGTCCACGAAATAACCTGAACAACTCGGGGTACCGCTCCCTCATCTCTGACTCAAGTTCCCACGTCGCCCCCTCAACCTTGTTGTTTCTCCACAACACTTTCACCAAGGCGATGGTCTTGTTACTCAAGACTTTATCTTTTCGATTAAGAATCTGAACCGACTTCTCCTCCTAGGGGTGGTCGGCCTGACCTCTACCCCAGGGGTGGTCGGCCCCAGTGTGTCCAAGAGAGTGGTCGGGCTGACCCCTACCCCAGGGGTGGTCGGCCCAGTATGCCCAAGGATCCCTAGGGGTGGTCGGGCTGACCCCAACCCCTAGGGTGGTCAGCCTGACATGCTTAAGAACTACCTGGGTGGTCGGCCCACCCTATTCTTCATATGGGGGTCGGCTCAAACCCCCAAGTACACTTCACTGAGAAATACTCACTCTCGTTTAAACTGAGATCAACAGGCCTAGCACCCACATGATCAACAGGCCTAGCACCCACATGATCAATAGGTTCAGCACCTGAAAGGTCACAGGCCTAGCACACAAGCTCGGGTCGTCCGCCCTAGCACCCAAGCTCGGGTCGTCCGCCCTAGCACCTAAGTCTCACATACCAACAGAGACTTAACATCTTCCCAAAGGTTTCTATCGTGTTTTATCCACCACGATCTAGAGAAACAATGAAAAGACCCGCGAATCATGGGGAGGTGGACATATATCTCCACCATCTATAATTGTGTACCAAACCACGATCCCAGTATTACTAGTCATGTAACAACCCTTGGGTATTGTAAATAAAGGACCAAGGGCTTCATTTCGAGGGATCTCTTTTTCTTGAATTTTGGGAGAACAATCTTTCAGACGGGTGAACTCCTTAGTTCGTACTTATAATTGTCGAGTAATTCAATACTAAAAGCTAAGTGGATTAGGTTATTACTGTTCATCATAACAGGGCTGAACCACTATAAAATTCGTGTGTGTTTATTTAAGATAATCGTACTATGTTGTTCATTCTATTTATTTCGTTCAAAATGTATCGTATACTGTACATACGACTGTTGGCTAATTTCACAAGGCAACAATGTTAATAAAATGTTTATTAATGTTTAATTTAAAATAGTTATTTTGAGAAAGAATATGAAAGATAAAATAATTTAAAATTTAAAAAATAATTAAAATCTTATATTTTTCCTTCGCTTTCTTGTTATTTATCAAAATAATAAAAAATAGGTATACCGAAAAAAAAAAATCTAAAATAATTAGGCATTGCAAAAAAGTTATAAGACATTGTTATTTTTCGATGTTTGCTCAACACAGAACAAATAAAAATAATTAATACATCAAATCATTAAAAAAAGTATAAGCGAGTTTCTTTCTCTTACAATATGGGCATAGCTCGTATTTTTTCAGAAAAAATTCAAAATCACAATCATTGTAATATTTTTTAAAGTTCTCATTACAATAAATAATTTGGACACTATTTGATGGAAACTAGTTTAATTAAAAGAACATAAAATATGCATCCAAAATATATACTTAAACATTACACATAGTGATGTAACAATTTAATCTAACTAATAATATTTATTAAAATTGAAACTATTTAAAATATTTATTAAAATTGAAACTATTTAAAAAAAACAGTAACACATCTGTATAATATTTAAGTGTATATTTTGAATAGACATGTCATTACTCTAATTAAAGAATCCTTATTTTATTTATCAATTTGAGGTTACTTTATTTTGTCATTGAAGCGGTTGCAGATTATATGCAACGCCGTGGTTCTTATAAATTGAAACATTCTTGTTCTCAGACTATTCCTCAAATGCCGTTCTATTAAAATTGAAACTGAATGAATGACAGATACAATGTACCAAAAATGAAAATTCTATTCACTTACAATACTGTAATTTACTAGTTAATCTGATAACAAGGGTCTCCTCTCCGCACTCAGTTACAAGTTCACAACCTCAACCATCAATTAAGATGAACTTGTAACAACACGTAATCATTCATGAGCCTGTGGCACCAAATCTAAATTCCCAATCATAACGTTTGGACAACGCAAAAGTTAGTCCGCTATATATAGCCCAGTGAAAACATCATACTCCAAAATAATAACTCAACCTGATCACCAGAGCTTGTTTTTAACCCAGAAGAGGAGGAACACAACACCAAGAACAATGGCAACTGGAGCCCACTTTCGAATTAACGCCTACAATAGTTGAACAGAAAGGGATTGGGCGGGGAAAAAGAATACATTGTCGAAAACAATTCCAAATGCATCTGATACAGTGCTACGCAACTAAACTAAGCTCAGTGCGTATTATTAACGAAGCTATAAAACTGACCTGACGATTTAGATCCCTTGCCTTATCAGCATATATGCGTGATTCTGATGTTAGACGACTGGACATCTGACTGACCTCTGCCAAATTAAAATTTGAGAGGGACTCTCATTCATATTGTATATAAAGAATATAACTGAGGGTAAGGAAAAGTTGCATCTCATAGACAGAGATATGGGCAATTATCTTACGGTCTAACTTTTCACCAACGCCAAGGACTTCCTGCACATTTCGAGTCATTATTTGGTGGACTTCATAGAGCTCATCATTCAACTTTGAAATATTCCGCTGAGTTTGAGTGTCCTGGTACAATTTCTTTGTTTTCTGTATGAATGTATCTATAAACACAAAAGAATGGCAAATCAGACTAAATTAAACCACCAAGTTCAAAATAAAAAGGGATTAATAATAACACACCGAACTTAATGAAGGCATAAGGTCTGGCAGCAGTTTCAATTTGTGCCCCATTAACACGCTCAAATTCATTCTTGAGGTCTTCAAGGTATTGAAAAGCAAGTTTCTTTGGGTAGGCACGGTCACACATTGTCAAGTAACAGACACGCCCTTCTATTATATAGCTAAGAAACTAGGTCAAGGTTACATACAAGTTAGAGTTGACTGCAGTCAAAATAGGAATTCATACAAGTTATAGAAATAGTATAAGTTACAAGTAGAAACCACATAGAAAACTTTCAAAATGAAATTATCTGTCATTAAGCATAGCTGAAATAAATCTTTACTGATGCAGATAAGTCTGTTAAACTTGTTCTCCAAACATTAACAGTTCTAGAGTAAAGAATCTAAACTATAATGATTAAATGTGAATGTAAGAAATGCCATTATTGATTCAAGAAAGAAATCTACGACAACCAACACCCAAAGCATGCTTACGATCATTAGACCAACCAACTACATCAACTTCAACTACACAAACCCATCATATCATGTCATCGGCCTAACACTATTTGAGTGTCTTAATTGAAAATTCTGTATGATAATAAATAAATTCGCAGAAACTTCAATGTAACAAATAATTAATGAAATAATGAACAAGCAAATAGAGGGGACAACAGAGACACAACACACAAGGATACTGGAAGATGTAAGGCCCAGTTTCAACTGACATCCTTGACGGCTCATTTTGGCCTCTTGAGAGGTTCTTAAACAAAGCTTTGACTTGCTGTTTGTAAAATTCAACATCTCTAATATCACGGCCATCATCGAGTCCCTCTGCCAGTGGAAGACCGTCAGTGACCCGAGCAATCATTGTTAGCTTCACCATCCTGAGAACCCAAATTCCCAGATATCAAACTTTAACTGCGCAATATATCAACAGTCAGTTACAGAAGCTCAAATTTATATGGCAATACTTATAGATTCAAGAGAGAAGAGAAGGAAGAAACAAGAGAAAAAATCTAGAAAAAGAAGAAGAAAAAAACACAGAACTTTTAGAGCGAAATAATAGTTTAGAGAGTGAAAAATCTGTAATTTCATTAACAAGCCAGTAAAGGTAACGGACATATAAATACCTATTGATGGATGGGAACCTAATGAATCCTCCTAGAACACGAAAGCTAGGAATTTAAAACAATTAAAATACTTAATTCTAATTACTCACGACTTAGATAAAGTTTAATAAATAAATAATATGATAATAAATCCTATATTTAGCCTGAAATTGAAGTAAATTATATTCATGAGGTCCATGAAATCCCACTCGCACACATTATTAGATAATTAGTTGTCAACTTCAATCGACAACAGCCTATTTTGGTCAACCTATTAACTTTAAAAATTGAACAAGCATATGACAAATAAGATAACTGTGATTTAACGATCTCCATCTGATAATTTTATTAAACTAATGAAACACCAGTGTCATACACCAAATGAGATGAAGAGTTATGACTAAATACAAATTAGTAACCCAAAAATCCCTTCAAAAAAATCAAACCAGAGTCAAACGTAGAAGACCAAAAAACCAATTACTCAGGCCTCAGATTACAAAAATTGGTGAGCAACCACAATGTGTCAGCGACCTAAGAAAATCACAAAATGAATTTCAGAGAATAGGGAAAGTTAACAGAGCAAGCAAAATAAGTAAATTACAGAAAACAATTTCTAAGAAAGCAGTTCACTGAGCAAACGAAATAAGCTTACCACAGAAAACACTTTCCAAGAAAATAAAACAGGGAGTTTAAAATATAATATTACATAAAACACAAAAACAACTCCAATGACACAAAAACCAATATCAAACCCACATACAGTGTATATCTATAAACATATTAGCTTCATGGTATAATAATTGAAAGCAAATCAACACTGACTAGAAGACTCCCTAACTTTCATCATGTAAAACCCAAAGAAAACATAACCCCATCATTTAACTAAGCCTTAATGCCATACTCTGAAGTTATACAAAAGATTCCTACTTAAACAGTTTAAGATTAATAATCATATTAAACTAAAAAATTACACCTAGAACTAAACAGAATCTAGTTGCGGTCACATATTTGTTTTATATGACTAGTTTCACTCAAATAATAATTATGACATAATGCCGAAGAAATTAAACCACGTAGTTATCACTATCTAGAACCGAAAATCTTTGCAACCTATCTCGACTCAAATCAACTATACGAATTTGTTTTCATCACATTAAACCCATTACCATATAACAATTTATAAAATAACATAATCTAACATTTAGAACACAATCACCAAAGCTTCTTCCTTCATTTTCTCTATCCCAACCTCCCATACTTCTTTCTTATACATGCGTAGAACAGGCTCATACAAAAGAGAGACGAAGAGAGAGACGAAGAGAGAGAGGCTCATGGGCTTACTTGTGTACGGACTCCGTGAACCTCTCCTCCTCGAGGAACTGGAGTATAGGAAAGACCAATTCTTTGTTCAAAGATGTCATTTTCGAAAGACCTTGAAACCCCCAAAAAGGAATGACGACCCAACTTGGAGACCAAAGGCCTCAGAATTACCAACATTTTAAATTACAACCCCAGAAAATTAAAATACGAAAAAACGAACATCAAACATAAATTCAAAAAATTAAATAGTTAGGTTTACATCATGTAACTTAGGATTTGGGGATTCTATCATCAAACCAACAATTAGATTTAGGGTTTCGTCATGATACCTGAATGAAATTAATGCTCCAACCCAGGGAACCAAACTGAGTAACAGGAGAGCAAAAGGAAGATGACAGACGCTCAAATTAGACAGATCGGAAAAATGAAAAACTCATACAGTATCTATGGAGTCAGAGACTGGGAGAGCGATATAACTCGAAAAAACTCAAATGGAGTGAGAGAGATCGAGAAACCAGAGGATTGGAGTGGGGGAGAGAGATCGGAAACCATTTTATGGCTTGTTTAATAAACTCGGAATGGGAATAAATGAAAGGGAAAATGAATGCTAATAAAATATGGATGGATCATAATCAGTATTATACGAGTAATCGGTGAAAATGTAATTTTTTTTTAGTTATATTACAATCCGGTTTCTTTTTAATAATATTTTACAAAATGGTGAAGTCTAAAGTTTGGATTAGCTATTTGAAAATTTTGAGAAGCTCTCCGAACAATTTCGACATATTGGAAGTCATTTTGTAAAAGAAATTATGAAAACTAGACCTAGTACAAAATAATTTAAACAAATAGATAATTTTGGCAAAGGACTTTTTGTTCTATCCCTTAAAAATATTTATGGCTATTTTTTTTTTTGGCAATGAAAAACATCATTGGATCACTGAGAAACATCCTACAAAATATAACATTAAAAAACAAACCACAATTAGTAATAACATTAAATAAATACTAGAAATTAAAAGAGATAATAGAAAAACGAAGTAGAATCTAGCAAATAAATATAAAACTATAAAATATATGTACAAATATATGAATTTTAGGAAAGTCAGCAAGTTAAATTATATTTGTTAGAGAATATAATATTAAGTGGAATAAATAGAAATCAAGATACAACTCTAAGCAGTAAATACAATAGACAGTGTGTTTACTAAAATAGATGTTACAAACTTGTTGACGCGGTTCTTCGCCAACAGGTAATTAAGAAAAGAAAGAGAAATGGATTAGTGCTTATGTTGAACCGAAATAGATGAATGATCTTGGAAATGGAATGGTGACACAAAATACGTTTTTAGGTGGTTCAAAGGTTAAAATCACTCTACTCCACCAGTCAGTATTATTGCTATATACTGGGTATTCTTTTACAGGGTATTTCTTACAATACAGAATCCAACCCCTTATAACTCCCAAGGTCTCCATATTTATAGGAGAAGGCACCTGAGAGTTGGTAAGAAGGTCATCCCGTGACCTTCTTACCTATCATGTCAACTCTGGGACATTCATGATTAATTCCTAAACCTGACACATAAGTGTGGTCAAATCAATAGGTAAGGGGATAATGGGCCGCACGGCCCAACCCAGTCGTGGGTGTCTGAATACGCACGTTCCTGCTACGTGTCCGAGAAGTCAGGGGTATATCAGACACGTGATGTCTGATATATCCGCGTTTACCTTGCGTGGTTGACTTTATAAAGGGTCACAGCCTCCAACTCTAGCTCGTACAACGAGCTGGATGATTCCCTCGACCTGTGGTCTTCAGAGTCCAGACTCAGTCCTTAAGCAATCTTGGCGAACCCTTGGGTTACCTCAAGCTAAGGAGGTAGGATCTTATGATGGCAGCTCCGGTCTTGAGGATGTCCACGTGGTAGTCATGATTAGGCCGTATCTCAGCTCGTTAATCAGCCCGTGGGAAAATCAGGGTGTACATCTGCCCCCAAGCCTCTGCTCGTGGTACACGACGTCGTGTAGGGCCACAGTAGGGGTTTTTAGGCTTCCCCATGAACTCTTCATATTCCACATTCTACGCAGGTGCCGAATACGTGGAACATCGTGGTTGGTGACGGTACGTCTTCCGAGAACCGCATTTAATGGCCTAGCCTATGCCCAGCCGTCGTTTCGCCTTTCGAGTGGAGGGCCTTGGATCACACATCAAGGCAATCCAACGGTCCTCCCCACGTGGCCCTTCATGTACATAAAAGGGGTGGCCACCTTACGCATGGGCCACCCGTTTATTTGAAATTTTCCAGAATTTTCTCTTCTTCTTGCTCTAAAAAATCCCCCCTTTTTCTCTGTCCGGTTACCATCTTCGGCGTTCCAGAAACTCAGGTGCAAGGGCTCCTTCGAGGCTTTGGAATCAACTACTCCGACGAAGCCCCAACCCAGGCGATTCCTTCATCCTCTTCTCAACCAGAACACTCAGTAAGTCTTCTGACCGTGCATGTGTTGAAATTATTTTTCACTGTAGCTTAGGTAAATATTTTACTGTAGCCACATGCAAGGGTTTGCTGGTTTTTTGTGGGCATGAAGGGTGAAAGCCTTTTAGGTTAGTGGATTGTTTGTAGTAGAAAATCCTTTAAGAACACGGTTTATAGGATGTATTTTCTGGGGAAAATTTATGGGTAGGATTTTTGGTATGCTGGTTTAAAGTATTCAGTATTTTGGGTGCAAAACTGGGTAGCTTAGGGGACACGCTTCACAGGCGGTTTTGCCTCTCTTGCCTATTAGAACTTTCCCTCCAAGGAAAAATTCTAACCTAACCCTCCTGACACACGAATTCCAAGTAATCGGGGATCTGTTGGGAGCACAGGCGCGTGTTCATAGAACCGCGTGGTCTCACTCTCCACGGGCTGGGCTTACCTCAGCTCGTGTCAAGGAAACAGATTGTTCTCCATTTTTAAGTCGCCTTCTTCTAAAATTTCTTCTTTTTGTTCGCTAGGCGACCAGATGGGACCCAAGAAGAATGCCCCCAAGAAGTCGGTAGGAAGCTCGTCCTCCCGACAAGACAAAGGAAAGGAGGTGATGGTCGAATCCCCGATCCCCAACTTCGGACCAGCAGTGGAACAGGAGCTCGAGGTGGCTCCTGACGCGTTCTTTGAGGCGGAGAGGATCGTCTCAAAGATTACTGACCAGGCGAGGGTCAACAAAATATTCCTCTCCCATAACATCGGGCTGGGGAGAGGATCCGTGGTTGCCCGTCCTCCTTTAGAAGGCGAGCGGAGCTGTGCGCCGCTTGATGAGGCGTTCTCGGCCTGGAGCGACGAGCACTTCAAGGTGGGGGCCTTCCTCCCGTTGGATCAGTATTTCGCTGACTTCCTCAATTATGTGAGGTTGGCCCCATTCCAGCTCCCCCCCAAATCTTATCGTTTGTTGGCGGGGTTGAGATACTTGTTCCTGAAGCAGGAGTGGGAGGTCCCCACTCCTGTGGACATCCTGTACTTCTTCTACCTCAAGGCCAGCCCGGAGCAGCGGGGGCGAGGTGACAGATTTTATTACTTAACCCGGCTCCCCAACACGGCTGCGGTCATCGAGCTGCCCAGCCACTCCAACGACTTCAAAGATAAATTCTTTATGTCGACGGGGTTCCGAAACTGCGAGCTCCACTACTTCAATCGTCCTCGTAAGTGCTTTTCAGCCTTAGCTCGTAAGTTAAGTACCATTTAGCTCCACCTGTATCCCTTTCTGACTTAGATTAATTCTGCAGCTATCTTCGCGAGGACAGAGAAATCTGTGACCCTCGGGGCCCAGTACGAGACACTGGCGGGCTTGCCCCCCAGTGAAAAGGATTATTGTCTGCTCGTGACAGACGAGACGATGGTGGCCTGTAAGCTAATCTTCCCTGGTCAGACTCTGAACCTAAGGAGGCTCCGGGCGCTTCCCCCAGCTCGTGACACCAGGCCTATCATTGTGGAGGAGGTCGCGGGGGATGAAGATGAAGAGGACGAGGAGGACGAAGTGCCCCTCGTGAGGACGAGGAAACGGGCTCTGGAGGTCGCCCAAAGAACAGACGAGGAGAGGATCCGGTCCGGAGCAGCCGCGGGTTCTTTTGGCCAAGGTAACCCTTATATGTTTAGGAATTTAGATAGGGCTACTGCTGACCCCTGGCTAGCTAGGTATAATCCCAAACAGATTGTCCAATGCCACCGACGTGATCCGGACCTGGATACAACCCTGCTCCACTGTGTCGACCAGCTCGTGCTGGATTACCAAGATAGTTGCCCTAGGGGTACCGTAGTCGTAGATAACACCATAGCCTTTAGGTCGATCCTATTTGAGGAGTATGGGACCAACCTTTGGTCATGGCCATCACTCCAGAGGGGTGCCGTAGCTCCAGGACTTAGGAAATATGTAGAAGAGTCTAGTCCTGAGCCGACCTCGGATCCAGAACCCGCGCCAGCTCGAGAAGTGATTGTCTTAAATTCCCCTGAAGAAGCTCTGGGGCCGATGGTCGTAACCGTAGACTCTTTCTCTAGCTCGGGGGGTAGGATTCCACTTTAGTACATAAATATACTTGAATTTTGCATTTTTTCTTTTCTTTCCTTTGTTTTTGTATGACTGCTAACTTCTGTACTAACCATATCTTTGTTTTGACAGAAGAGATGTCTCAGTCCGGGGGACAAAGTCTGCGGGCTGCACTCATTGGGGGGAACTCCTCAGCTAGGGCCTTTGGGCCCAAAATGAAGAAGCTCCAAACGCTGAAGAAAGGCGCCGGGACCCCATCCAAGTCTCCCGCCAAGGAGAAAGAGCAGCCCCCAGCCGCTCAGGTCGTGGGAACTGTTCCTCCTGCTGCAGGGGGGAGCAGCATGCCCCCACCTCCTCCGCGAGCTCCGGCCTTCGTCTGGGACACAGGGGCGGAGCTCGGGACTCTGGCAAGTTCAACTTCCGAGGTGCGCATCCCGGTTGACCCCCAGGACCTGGAGAAGATTCTAGAGGCCTTCCGGGGGACGGTGTACGAGACGACGAACTACGCCGTCAGCCACATTTACAAGTTCAACGAGAAGGAGCTCAGGGCCATCGAAACAAGGAGCCCGGTGGGCGTGCTGGAATCTTCACTGGGCATGGCCCTAACGGTAAGCTGACCTTACCCTTTATGGCTTTTATTTATCATGCCTTGCCCTGTCTTTCCTTTCTTTTCTTTTTTCTAAGGCAGTTGCCTCTCCATTTTCGCAGAGCGTCGTTGCCCTCCATTGGAGCATAGCCAGGACCAAGGCCCAGCTCGAAGATATGCGGGGCGAGCATCAGGTGGTTAAGGACACCCTGGCTGCCACGCAGGCCAAGCTGGAAGAAGCCCGTCCCAAGCTTCAGGAGGTCAAGGCAACCAAGGCCGCCCTTGCCACCGTGCGGGCGGAGCTAGACGCCGCGAAGGCTGGGGCCGAGGAGGCCAAGGCTGCCTTTGCCGCTGCGCGGGCGAAGTTGGATACAGTGAAGGCTGGGGCCAAAACCGCCCTGGAAGCCGAGCAGGCAGCCTCCAGCACCGCCCTGGAGGACATGCTCTATAACTGCTGGGCCTACAACCCGGACGGTGATTTCTCCTTCTTAGCAGCGGACGTCTGGGAGCCCTTGCTGGAAGGGTTTAAAGCTCGCCTCAAGAAAGAGGCACCTTCCGAGGCCGGGGAAGCCTCCGGCGCAGCTGAGCAGGAGGGCGAGACGGCGACCTCCACGGGGCAACCTGGCGGAGCTTAGGGCCTTCCTTTCTTGCTCCCCCTCCTTTATATTTATTTTTTTGTGTAACTTTTGCACGAGGTGTTTCCACCTCGAGACAATTCAATTATCAATTTTATTTTTAATTGACTTATTTTCTTGTCTTTGCGCACTTTAGTTATTATTTTGAAAAAACTTAGTTCGCGTTAATTTTTATCAATATCTCGTGCTCTTTAAGAAGAACAACAATCAATCGATTCAAATTAACCTCCAAGTTTTATGACCTGGTTATATCCAGGAACTTAATTTGAAAACTTAGTTCGTGTTAATTTTTATCAATATCTCGTGCTCTTTAGGAAGAACAACGATCAATAGATTTAAATTAACTTCTAAGTTTTATGACCTGGTTATATCCAGGAACTTAATTTGAAAACTTAGTTCGCGTTAATTTTTATCAATATCTCATGCTCTTTAGGAAGAACAACGATCAATTGGTTTAAATTAACTTCTAAGTTTTATGACCTGGTTATATCCAGGAACTTAATTTGAAAACTTAGTTCGTGTTAATTTTTATCAATATCTCGTGCTCTTTAGGAAGAACAACGATCAATAGATTTAAATTAACTTCTAAGTTTTATGACCTGGTTGTATCCAGGGTACAGCTTAGTTCACGTTAATTTTCATCAATATCTCGTGCTCTTTAAGAAGAACAACGATCAATCAATTTAAATTAACTTCTAAGCCTTTTAAGGCGACTTGGTTATATCCAGGCACCATATGCCCCCCAAGTAACTGGGAAAGGGTCTTTCGTTGTTACTTAAGATTACACTCGTAAATATGTACATAGAAAATGGCCTTTAAGGCCTTACAAGGAAATCATTGGTAATATCTATTCAAATGGATGGCGTTCCAAGTCCGTGGGACTGCCCCTCCATCAAGCCGAGCTAATTTATAAGTTCCCTCTTTGATGACCTCGATGACTTGATATGGTCCTTCCCAGTTCGGTCCCAATACTCCATCTTTGGGATCCTTCCCGGCTAAGAAAACTCTTCTGAGGACCAGATCGCCAACGCTAAAGGCGCGCTTCTTGACTTTTGAGTTGAAATAGCGAGTGATCTTCTGCTGATAATGGGTGAGCTGGAGTTGCGAATCTTCTCGTCTTTCATCAATCAAGTCTAAGGAAGTGCAAAGTAGCTTGTGGTTGCGATCCTGGTCGTATGACTGGACCCTATGCGAAAGTACCCTAATCTCCACAGGGAGGACTGCCTCACTCCCGAAGGTCAGGGAGAAAGGAGTATGGCCCATAGGAGTTCGATGCGAGGTCCGGTATGCCCAGAGAACCTGGGGGAGCTATTCTGGCCATACCCCATTCGCTTCGTCTAGTCTCTTCTTGAGGCTCGCCTTTAACATCTTGTTGAAAGCCTCGACCTGGCCCTTCGCCTGAGGATAGGCCACGGAGGAGAAACTTTTCACAATTCCGTACCTCTCACAAAACTCGATGAACAGGTCGTTGTCGAACTGAGTCCCATTGTTGGAACAATCTTCTTGGGCAGCCCGAATCGGCAGATAATGCTCTTAACCACGAAGTTAATGACTTTTTTGGAAGTTATCGTTGCCAAAGGTTCTGCCTCAGCCCACTTCGTAAAGTAGTCGATGGCCACCATGGTGTAACAGACCCTGCCCTTTCCAGTAGGGAGGGCGCCAACCAAGTCAATCCCCCAAACCGCAAACGGCCATGGGGACGAGATCATCTTCAGCTCGACTGGGGGAGCTCGGGCAACTGTGGCGAATTGCTGGCACTTGTCGCACTTCTTCACGTATGAGATCGAGTCCTTGGACAGAGTAGGTCAGTAATATCCTTGCCTCAGGATCTTCAAGGCCAAGCTTGGCCCCCCAGTGTGATCTCCGCAAAAACCATCATGCACTTCTTGCAGAATGGCCTTTGCTTCATCTGGAAGAACACATCGTAGGAGAGGTAGGGAGTGCCCACGTCGGTATAACACCTCATCTACTATAGTATACCTGGGAGCTTGATACAGAACTCACTGCTCATCATTACGCCCTTCAGGTAGTTTTCCCTCAACGAGATACTCAAGGATGGGGGTCATCCAGGTCGCCCTGGCGTCGATCATCTCGACCTCCGTCCTGACTTCTTCTATACTTGGTTTCTCCAAGAATTCTATCGGCACCAACCCCAAGGTCTCCGTCTCCCCGGAGGTGGCAAGCTTGGCGAGAGCGTCTGCGTTGGCGTTCTGCTCCTGAGGTATCTGGTCGATCGAGCCTCGCCCGAATGCGGACAGCTCAACTTTTACCTTTGCTAGGTAGGCAGCCATCTTGGGTCCTCGTGCTTGATACTCGCCCAGAACCTGGTTTACCACGAGCTGGGAGTCACTGAAGCACTAAATGGAGCTCCCCTTCAGCTCCTGGGCTATCCTCAGCCCGGCCAGCAAAGCTTCGTATTCGGCCTCGTTGTTGGAGGCCTTGAATCCGAATCTCAGCGCCGAGTGGAACCTGTGTCCCTCAGGGGATATCAAAATGATTCCAGCCCCGGAGTCGTTCTCGTTGGATGAACCATCCATGAAGATCCTCCACGACGCCCAGGACGAGGTGACCTGGGGTGAGTCTTCTACAGGATCCTCCCGGAATCCTGTGCACTTTGCTACAAAATCGACCACGGCTTGACTTTTTATAGCAGTTCGCGGAGTGTACAAAATCTCGAACTGACTGAGTTCGACGACCCACTTTAACAGACGTCCCGATGCTTCAGGTTTTTGTAAAACCTGCCTTAAAGGCTGATCGGTCATGACGTGTATTGAGTGGGACTGGAAGTACGGCCTGAGCTTTCGTGAGGTCGTGATAAGGAAAAACGCCAATTTCTCAATCAACGAGTACCGGGATTCAGCTCCGAGAAGTCTCTTGTTGATGTAGCAGACTGGCTTCTGAATCCAGTCTTCTTCCTGGACTAATACGACACTGGCTGCACCCCCGTGATAGCCAGGTAGAGAAAAGGAGGCTCTCCTGCTTTTGGTTTGGATAGTACGGGTGGCTCGGCCAGATGTGCCTTCAGGTCGAGGAAAGCACTTTCGCACTCTTCTGTCCATCCGAACTTCTTATTTCCTCGGAGCATGTTGTAGAATGGCAAGCACTTATTGGTAGATTTTGAAATAAACCGATTGAGGGCTGCCACCCTTCCTGTCAGGCCTTGGACATCTTTGCGCGACCTGGGTGAGGGAAGCTCGAGCAATGATCTGATCTTGTCGGGGTTTGCCTCGATTCCTCGGGTATTGACGATGAAACCCAGGAATTTTCCCGATGCGACTCCAAAAGTGCACTTCTGTGGATTAAGCCTCATGCCATACTCCCGTAGTATCTTGAAGCATTCTTCCAGATCGGAAACATGGTTATTGGCAGTCTTTGACTTGACTAGCATGTCATCAACGTACACTTCCATGTTCTTCCCGATCTGGTTTGCGAAAATTCTGTTTACTAACCTTTGATACGTAGCACCGGCGTTCTTCAGCTCGAAGGGCATGACCTTGTAACAATAAACGTTAGTCGGGGTCATGAAGCTGGTGTGCTCCTGGTCCGCCAGATTCATGGTGATCTGATTGTAGCCTGAGTACGCATCCATAAAGGACATGAGCTCGTGCCCCGCCGTGGCATCCACCAATTGGTCAATCCTTGGCAATGGAAAACAATCCTTAGGGCAGGCTTTATTCAGGTCGGAGAAGTCGATGCAGGTCCGCTACTTCCCGTTAGGTTTCGGGACCAGCACGGGGTTGGTGACCCAAATCGGAAACTTGGCTTCACGAATAAAGCCGCATTTCTTGAGCCGGGCTACTTCTTCCTCTAAGGCTTCAGCCCGGGTTGTTCCTAGGCGTCTCTGCTTCTGGGCCTTTGAAGGAACACTTTTATCTAGATGAAGGGTGTGCATGATGACACTTGGGATGATTCCCACCATGTTCTCGTGCGACCACGCAAACACATCCAGGTTGTCCTGCAGAAATCTAGTCAGCTCCGCCTTCCTCTTGCTGTAGAGGTTTTTCCTGAGCTTGACCATCCGTGAAGGGTTCTGCGGGTCGACGCTCACTTCTTCGAGCTCCTCAATAGCTTGGAGCTCGGACCTGTCCTCGCCTATTCGGGGGTCAATATCCTCATTTAAGACGATATTTTCCCCTTCGGCGCTTTGAGGTTTTTCAATCTCAGGATCAGCTAAGGGTTCCTGAGATTCCTCTTCACCACTTTGGATGGCCATTGCCAGCTGCCCGGGTTTCGAATTTCCCTTCATGGAAATGCTGTAGCATTCCCTGGCAGCGAGCTGATCGCCGCAGACAGTGCATATTCCCGTGGAAGTAGGGAATTTCATCGCGAGGTGGCGAATGGAAGTGACGGCCTCAAAGGCTATGAGTGTAGGTCGTCCCAAAATTGCGTTGTATGCGGCGGAGCAGTCGATGACCACGAACTCGAGGAGTTTGGAGACTGTCCGAGGTCCTTCTCCTAGGGTGATCACTAGCTCGATAGTCCCTATAGCCGTTGATCCTTCTCCTGAAAACCATACAACATCATGGAGGTCGCCTTCAGCTCGGCGACAGTCAAACCCATCTTCTCCAGCGTGGACCGGAATAGAAGGTTGACCGAGCTCCCATTATTGATCAGCACCCTCCTAACCCTCCGGTTAGCGAGCTGAACTGCTATGACCAGAGGGTCGTTATGAGGGAACTGGACATAGTTCCCATCTTCTTCTGTAAAAATGATCGGTTGCTTCTCCAATCACTGCTGCTTTGGCAGGCGCTGCTCCGGGACGAACTCTACTCCATTATGCACCTTGAGTTCGTTCATGTACCTCTTATGGGCACCCCTACTTGTGCCAGCCATATGCGGACCTCCAGAGATGGTGGATATCTCCCCTCCTATCATGGGAGGAGGGACGTCCTGATCTACCCGAGACCCGGGCTGACTGGCCGGGACTTCTGGAGCAGGTCGACTTGCTGGAACCCTGTTCCGCGCGTACTGGGCCAAGGGGCCGGCTTGGATGAGAGTCTAAATCTCATCTTTCAAATGCCTACAATCATCAGTATTGTGGCCAACATCGTTGTGAAAATGGCAAAACTTGGAGGTGTCTCTCTTCCCCTTTTGGTGCTTCAACGGCTTGGGCTTTTTCCAGGGGAGGCGAGTAGAGTTGGCTAGGAAGATATTCTCCCTAGACTGGGTGAGCTCTGTATAAGTCGCGTAGATGGGCTTAAACTTGTCTACGGACTTATTCTTCTTTTGGCCGTGCTGGCTGCCCTCGCCATTCCCCTTTCTTTTGCCTCCACCGAGCTGGTTGTTATGTGTGACGTTTTGGGTCACTACCACTACCTCTGTCCCCACTCCAGCAAGCTGCTCAGGGACCTGGCTGGTTCCTACAGCTGAGGCTTCGACCTCCTCCAAGTTGATCCATTCCTAGGCCCTGTTAAGGAATTCGTTCACCGAGCTAACTCCCTTTCTTTGTATATCTTTCCAGAGTTCCCCTCCGACGAGGATTCCAGTTCTCATGGCCATGAGCTTGGAGCTGTCATCCGCGTCTCTGGCCCAAGCAGCGACGTTTGCGAACTTGCTTAGGTAAGCCTTCAGAGTTTCATCAGGCCGCTGCCTTACGTTAGCCAGAGAGTCGGCCTGAACGCGGGCAGCCTCGGAGGCTCAGAATGCCCTTTTGAAGTCAGTCGAGAAAGTTTTCCAGGAGCTGATTGATTGTCTTTTGCCTTGCTTGAACCACTGCCTGGCTGGTCCAGTCAGGGTGGAAGGAAAGATTAAACACCTCAGCTCGGGCCCAATGTTGTGGGCCATCATCAGGGTGTTGAACATCCCTAGATGATCCGATGGATCTCCGTCTCCATTGAACTTAGACAGGTGTGGCATACGGAAACCAGGTGGGTACGTCGTTGCTGCTATGCTGGGGGCGAAGAGATCCATCTCGTCCCCCGAATCGTACTCATCTTTCTCTTTTTACGACAGGAGCTTCCTCATCAGCTCCTCCATCTGGGCCAGGCGCTCGAGGGTTTGGTCCTGATTTCCTTGGTTATTACGGGGTTGTTCAACAGCTCCGGATCCATTGTACATATTTGGTGGGTTATTGCCCCTCCTATCTTGAGATAGGTTATTTGGGGCATTCCCGCCGTTACGTACTTCGGACAGGGCCCCCCCTGAGAGAGCATGGCTATCGCCTCCTGCTGGCTCCCCTCTATGAGAGTTAAGGCGATCTCGCAGGTCGCCCCCTTGGGTGGCTCGAGGGCTTTGTGCCGAACTTAGACGCTGACTCAGGTCTCCGCTAGAGAGGTCGCTCCAGCGACTGCCGGTCCAGTAGCTTCTGTTAGAGAGGCTCGGAGTCCACCTTTGGTGGTGAAGATCCGTGCTTCCTCTCGGCGCCCTGCTACGTCGGGAAGGCCTTGCAGAAGGCGGGTCTCTCCTGCTACTTCCATAGGCAGGAATATCTTGGACGGGCCGAGGAGGAGATGGATATCTTATTAGAGAGGGAGGATGCCTGACCGGAGAGGCGATCCTGGTTCCGTCAGGCCGGATGAGGTTAGGTGGGGGCCTCTCGGCCCTGCCAACCTGCAGGTCCCGCACTTGGCGATCAGGACGAGGCGCAGGACGGCTGTTGGGGACGGGCCGATGCTGCGATCCCTCACCGGTTCTCCTTCTGGAATTTCCTCGGGCTCTTATGGGCGCACTCAAAGCCGGTTAGGAGCTAGGAGTCGAAGTTCTGACCGAACGGCTGTACTGATGTTGTCCGGCTCTAGGCATTTCTCCGAAGTTTGCCTCTCGACGGTGCGATGAAGGAGTGGAGTTGGCTGTCGGAAGTCTGTCCGAGTGGCTATGCCAGGACCGATTACCCTGGCGAGACTTAGGAGCCTCGCCTTGCCTCTCTCTGACGTTAGCGTCAGTTGTGAGAGGGGGTAGTCGGGCCAGCACGTCCTTAAATTGCTGATTAGCTGTTGCTAGCTGGCTCCTCAGCTGAGCATTCTCCATCTCCACCGCAGTGTAATAACCTGTGTTTGGATTAGGTGGCCGGGGCGCCGAACTTCCAGTGTCATCTTGGCCCACCAGCTGTTTTCCTGGCCGCTGTTGGACTTCAGGAATTTGTTCGTCGGGGATGGCGACATGACGAGCCTCCTGCCCATCATCTTGTTCCATCTCGTTACCGTGTCTGGATCGAGTAGTCACCATGGTTGGATGTTTGCGACAGCACCAATCTAACTTGCTCTCAATGAAAGCACCAATCTGTTGATGCGGTTCTTCGCCAACAAGTAATTAAGAAAAGAAAGAGAAAGGGATTAGTGCTTATGTTGAATCGAAATAGATGAATGATCTTGGAAATGGAATGGTGACACAAAATACGTTTTTAGGTGGTTCAAAGGTTAAAATCCTTCTACTCCACCTGTCAGTATTATTGCTATATACTTGGTATTCTTTTACAGGGTATTTCTTACAATATAACTCCCAGGGTCTCCATATTTATAGGAGAAGGCACCTGAGAGTTGGTAAGAAGGTCATCCTGTGACCTTCTTACCTATCATGTCAACTCTGGGACATTCATGATTAATTCCTAAACCTGACACATAAGTGTGGTCAAATCAATAGGTAAGGGGATAATGGGCCGCACGGCCCAACCCAGTCGTGGGTGTCTGAATACGCACGTTCCTGCTGCGTGTCCGAGAAGTTAGGGGTATATCAGACACGTGATATCTGATATATCCACGTTTACCTTGCGTGGTTGACTTTATAAAGGGTCACAGCCTCTAACTCTAGCTCGTACCACGAGCTGGATGATTCCCTCGACCTGTGGTCTTCAGAGTCCAGACTCAGTCCTTAAGCAATCTTGGCGAACCCTTGGGTTACCTCGAGCTAAGGCGGTAGGATCTTATGATGGCAGCTCCGGTCTTGGGGATGTCCACGTGGTAGTCATGATTAGGCCGTATCTCAGCTCGTTAATCAGCCCGTGGGAAAATCAGGGCGTACAAAACTCAATTGCTAAAAATACAAGTATATAGATTTGAGAAGTAATAGAAGAGAAGAAAATTACAAACTCAAAATATGAATAATACAAATATATAAACTAAGAAAGAAATAAAACAAAAGACATAAATAACAAGAATAAAAACAAGAACTCTCACATAACCAAAGTATAGAGTAGTGAAGATCGCCTACTTGAACAAGGTTCAAGACATTTGTCTAAAAGTTATTTCCCCTATTCTCTAAGCACTAAATGACTCTCATATTTGAAAATAGCTCTATGGAATTATCAAGCATTTTAGTATATTTTACGGCCAAGTGTTTTATGGATGGAAAATGGTGTATCTTGCAAGTGAGCACTCTTATTTATAAAGTTTTGAAACACCCTTTGAATTTCAAATTCCACCAACCCCCTTGGTTGCTACCAATGTTTAATTGGATGTTTGTGGAATTAAAATGAAGATTTAGGAGTTATTTGAGATCTCAAACCCCTTCAAAATTGAAAATTGGAAAATTAGGATTTGGTTGTCAACACACTCGGCCGCGACCAAGGACATTAACGCACGCGGCCGTTAGTCCCTGCCTTCAAGGTCGCGGACTAGGATGTTAACGGCCATGGCCAATGGTTGTTTTAGCCTCCCAACTTTTTCAGTTTTTTCCTAAACGTCTCAAACTCTTTCCCACTTGATTTTGTAACCTCCACACACATAATGGGAGTGAAAATCACATCTTCAATAGCCATATCACATTGTGGCTTTGTAAAATTAAATCTCAAATGTGTAACTCTCAATCTATACATTATCGAGTAATATTTGTGAGTGACAAATTTGTAACTGATTTTGTAATTTCAAATATGTTACACTTGGACACACACATATGTACAAATATTGTAACTCTCAATATTATTTTACAAGGTGTGACAAATCACATTTGTGTGACAAACATATTTTGTCACATTATTTAATATAACATTATATTATATAAAATAATATAACATTCCCCCACTTAGATTAAATAATCACTTTTTGTAACACTTTTTTAATCAATCAAACATTATATTAAAATATAATATTCCCCCACTTGATTAAATAACTATTCTCTTAATGGGAACCATTGCATTAGTGCATAAAGTAAAATGTCTTCCGACTTGAATTTTACCTCAATGTAATTATCACAAAATTTGTTGAAATTTTGCTTGCGAAGCATTGAACCACTATTCATTGATAACAAACTGGTGATAACACACACACATTTTCTATTTTCGCTTGAGACCTCAATGTCTCGCTTTGCACCATTAATGGCCATGTGCACATTCCATTCATAGACTTTTCTTGAGAATGACTCTCAATTCTCATGAGGGGCAGCATTACCCCTAGGTCTATATAGGTAGAATTCTTACATTATTTTGTTACCCTAAAATACTTTTCTTTTCAAGACTGAGTTCTATTAAAAAAATCTTTCAGTTTTAATCATCATTTGGTTAAAATTTTAGTACTACTAATATTCACTTGATTGACTTGTTATTACCTATTGAACTTAATACTAATTTGGTTAGTAGTATTAAGATATGTAACCATCAATTGTGAATCTCTTTAGGGAGTCTAAGTCTCATCCCTTGAGATGTAGAAACGATTCCATTTGAGTCTTTTCTTTTCTCATGTAAGCACAATTAATCAATCTCTCATTATTTTATTCAAACCTTGTGCTAGCTATAGTTTGATTAAAATGGTTACACCTTTATCAAAATAGTGAGTTTGATCATAGTCAACACCCCCACTATTTTATACTTCAATATCTAAGATAAATACATTTTCTTGAATTCTAGAAACCTCTTTGTTTTTATAACTCCCTTTATGTTTTAAATTGATTCCTTCTTGAATCAAATATCTCACAAATAAAAACTTTAGACATCAAGCATGTCTAGGTTTATTCATTCTATACATATATAGCTAAAGTAATTTAGAAAGTGGAATTCCAAATCACATAACTTGTATGTATATATTTTAGTAAGATGGCTAAATTAATCATTCATTTTCAACAAAATAAATTGATTAACTTTGGAGCATCACTCCCACATTTCTCACATAAAGTGATAATAAAATATCACTTTAGAATAGAAATCTCTTCACTACCCATTAAGTCATTAAAGATAAATCTAGACTTATAATTTCCAAAGTTTATAATGAGTCCTTAAGCAACATGATAAACTCTCAATAGATCAACATAAACAAAACATCAATGTTAGTTTATTTTGATTTATTTACTTGCAAAAGAAAGGCACACCCCTTTGAAAGTAATCTTCACTTGGTCGCTTTATTTTATATTTCAAAAAATGAAATATTTGAGCACAAATGTGAAAAATTCTCAAGAAAATAATCACTAATTTTCACTTTTAGTTGTCTAAACAATATGAGAATCACTTAAACAACTTTTGTGCATTTTCTAAGAGTCTCTTTGAGATTCTTTTGAAAACACCACTTTGACATCCATTGATTTTCTCATCAAAATCAATTTGAAGATGTCAATTTTAAACACTTTAAATCAAGGAAAATAAACATTCATTGATTTATTTAAACACTTTGATTTCTCATTGTTGTCGCGATTTTTTGCCAACAATGGATTAAGGAATCCGACAACAGAGATATTAGTGCTCTCTTTCTAAATCGTAATTAATCAAATGAACAATATATCAAAAACTCACACTTTAACATGGTTCAGTGGTTAAAATTCACCTAGTCCACGAGCGAATCTTATTAATCTCTTTTAGGTTTTGGATGAAATTGTTTCTTGTAATTTCAGTAGAGTTTCTATTTATCAAGAAGCAGCCTCTTTTCCTATCTATTCCCCTCATATTTATAGTGGGTTTTCCTGGACAGCTTTGAGTAACTGCATGCATAAATATGGTAAATAATCAATCAGAATAATATCCCATTTACACAAGGATATGATTGTATATGGAATTTACGTCCGTTATCTTGGGTAATAAATGTGTAATACAATCTGGCATTAATGAGCGTATAAGGAGTCTCTGAGTCTTTTGGGATCCTTCACTGTGTGTCATGATCAGGCTTCCGCGAGCTGAACACTTCCCTTGAGTTGGATGTCGAAGAGCTAACAGAACTTGACACGGGCCAAGTTTAGAGTATCTAGAAGGAAATCTAGCCATCACGCGTCTCGAACTAGGTTATAGGCTCAAGAGGTGACCTGGAGATTATCTGGTTGTCGTACTGCCAAGTTTGACTCGAACTGCTTGCACCAGAGTCAGCAAGATGTTCTACCTGCTCGCTTTCTTCATGTGCTTATTTGTCAGTTGTATCCCGAATTGAGTGATTCAATTCGTGTTTATTTTGGGGTACAAAATTTGCCCCCCAAGTTCCAGCTCGTGCATGACGTCACCTCTGACACGCACAATAGGGGCTTTGAGGCTTCTGTTTTGTGAAATCGTGCCCATCCACTACTCGAGTGTTAAACACGTGTTCATTTGTGATAGGTACCTGTTCGGGTTTCGAGTACTGTGACAACTGCCCTATCAACTTTTTGCCGCCGTAGGGGTTATTTAATCTTGGCCTTTGGATCCCGAACTGACCTAATCGAGTGGCCCAGATTGGTTCCCAAATTTTACATATAAATAGGAGAAACAGACCTGAACATCACCACCATTGCATTAAAAAAAATTCCCTTTTCTTCTCAAAGCACTTTCAAAAACCTTTGGCATTCTCCCATTCTTCAGAAGCACCATCTTTGGAGCTCTAATTACTTCCCTTGATCAATCATCTAATATGTAAGTATTCTATGCCCGGTTTAAATTTCTCCATCTTATTTTTCAATAGGTTTTACGAAATTTCCAGTATATTTTTTTACTTTGGGTATGTTCAGGTTTAATAGGGGTTTTCGATAGGCCAAAACAACGGTACTAGGTTTGATTAGAAATAATCTGCGTAAAAAATGGGTAATTTTATGGGTTTTGAAAGAAGGTTGCCTATGTATACGTAGAAATTTGAGGGTTTTGGGTTCAATTCTGGGTAGCTTAAGGGTTATGATTCCCCGAGCAGTTTTGCATTAAACCACCTTCAAAACGGTATTGGGTCTAACACGCGAGTCCCGAAGTATCAGTGTAACGCCCCAACTCCAGGGACCGTTATAGTGCACATTGCAAACAGTGCTAAACTCGCTAATCGAGTCATTTGGTCATAAATGTGTAACTAAGTATGATTAGAGGTTTAGGGATTAAAATTTTTGGTTAAGATATAACGTTTCACTAGAACATTTACTGCATACGCTGGGATCCCAAAAATATAATTTCAGAGTCTATTACAAGAGAATATTTACAACAGGCCGTTCTAAGCAGCAAAACAGGGTTTAACCCTAGTTCCTCTTTCAAACCTCGCCCAAGTATTGGTCGAGCAGCTGCATATGTACACGTCATAACCTAAGCTCTCCAACTCAAGGATGGTCCAGCTTCCTTTTGCCTTTACCTACACCACAAAGCACCTGTGAGCCGAAGCCCAGCAAGAAAACTCATATGCTCATGAACAGTCATATCATGATATCAAATCATATCTGGCATGCCTAGCAAACATAGCTTTATTCAAGCATGCAAATGATTTCAAACCAATGCTGGGGTAACCAGGATAAGAAATCCTGCCTTTCTGATTGGAGGACTATCAAGTCAATCCTAATCAGATGAGTGTCTCAACACTTGAGGTTCTGGTAAACCATGCTGAGTGATGCCAAACAAGTCACTAGGGGCTAAGTGCCCGAAGCCATGCATATGATGATCAAAATGATCATACAGAGCTCATAGCTCTGATCAGATGAGTGAATATCACTTGAGGTTCTGGTAAACCATACTGAGTGACTGACAAACAAGTCACTAGGGCCCCAGTGCCCATAGCCGTGTAACGACACCGTTACCTGGGCTTTCCTGCAATGGCTCTTATCAGATGAGTGACTGCCAAGCACGTCACTGTGGGGCCGGTGCCCATAACCATGTGACATAACAGTCACGGGGCTCGCTGGCCCTGGCTCTAAATGGCTAGCCCTTGGCTAGACAAGCGCTTTTTAGTATTCATCGACCTTGAGGTCGGTCCGACATTAATGCTCATTTGAGCCATTCAATGCAGAAAGTCGATTAGATCTAATCTTTGTTGGCTTGCGTGGATCACGCTAAGGCCGTCCTGACCAGTGCCCAGTACCACTGCTGAACCTGACTAGTGAGTCACAGCTTCATAGTTGATACTGACACCTTTGCCAATTTTGACTAGTTAGTTAGAGCCATGCACAAGTAAGAAATGCTATCAATATGTATCACATGTCATTTATCCAAGTGTAGAACATTCAGCATGCTTACCTAACAGTTGTGAGCATAATAATGATCGTGCACAAACACAGAGGCTCAAGCTCTGACCAATCCCATATTCAACATTCATGGCATGCCTTAATCACATGTTTCTCGTGCATCACATGCATCACACTTAATCATCCAACATGCCTCAGTAATAATCATATGCAAATGAGCAAGATTGCTAAGCATTCATTATACTTTCAATGTTTACATTTAAACATCCAACATGAATCAATAGTAGCCATGCATGTCACACACGGGGTGCAGTTTTCTTACCTTGGGTTCAAGCAAGAATTAGTAAAAGAACGACCCTTGAGAACGATCAATCCTTTGGTCCTTTAGCGGTCACCTAGTCATAACCAAATATGGAATCCCATCAATAAAATAAATCATAGAAAGGTTTATAATCTAAAACCACACTCCCGGGATCCATCCCGCATTCTCGGGACTCTTAATCTACCCAAACGGGGTAAAAGAACTAACCCTCGAGCCTTAAAAGTCATCCCGAGCCCTAAAAATAGGTTGTTGGAAAATCCACTAGCGTTGAGGCACTGCCTAGTGGCGCTGGGGCGCTGCCCCAAAGTTAGAGAGCTCTAGAATCAGCCTTGCCTAGCGCTGGGGCGCCATCAGCAAACCAGAGAAAATTCTGGTCTTCTCCCCTGCGATTTCCCTCTGAAACCAAATCTCCAAACTAATCCCAAACATCATCAAAACATCAAATTCAACCCCCTAACCTCATCTACACCACACCCTCATCAAAACCCAAGCAATCTTACACAAGAACTTCCATGAATTCTCACAACTAACACCTCAAATTCCCAACTGAAAACTAACTTGTAAAACAGGGTAAAGCTTAAGTTCTTGGATGAAACCTTACCTCAAGTTGGATTTGAGTCCTCTTCAATGATTGAACTAAGTTCCTAAGCTCCCACCTTTGATCTCCTAGCTTGGTTCTTCAAGTTGGCTTCAAAAATTGAAAGGAAGATGGAGGGAAGAACATGTACGGGAGGGAGAGAAAGAGATGAGGATGAAGCTCTGTTTTACACTTCCACAGCCTTCTAAACTCAATGGGATGATATATATCTTAGGGGTGAAAAGACCATTTTGCCCCTAGGTCAAATAAAAGCTTCTAAAGACTCCCAAGGGTAAAATTGTCCTTTCCCGTCTATCTCGTTAATTATAATTAACACCCTCCAATTCCCATTATTCTCAATATTCTCAAATACCAATAATTCACATCCCGTTACCCTTTAATTCCCGGCAATGTTCTAATCATCAAATTACCCCGAGACTCACTTCGAACCCCGGACTTAATCCCGTTATGACTAGACCGAAAACTTGCATTTCCATGATCGTCTCATGCCGAATGGCTCGAACCAATCCACATATCATGTGGTATTATTTATAATTCACCCCCATGCATAAAAATACACAATCACGCCCTCAACGGGCCAAATTACCAAAATGCCCTTAAAATTAAACGTGGACCCATATGCATGCATTTATCATCATATAATAATATAATTCACATAAACATGCATATAATCATTAAATAGTATAATAAATTAATTATGGCCCTCCCGGCCTCCTAATCAAGGTCCTAAACCTTATTAGGAAATTTGGGGCATTACAATCAGGGGATTTCCCAAGTTTATAGTGCGTGGCTACTGAATGCGTGTGGACACACGCATTGTTGCTAGGAGATATCTTAGCTCATGATTATTTTTTAGGTTGAATAAATTGAACTCAAACCTTCGGGTCGTCGTACCTCTATCATCGTAGCAAGGTTTTCTCTTAGGTCGCCTCTAACAGGCCACTTTGTTGTCAGGCGAGCTAGATCATGCCCATCAGAAGAAGACAGTCACGAGCTCATCTTCTCAAAGCAAGAGTAAGGACAAGAAGATTTCATCTGAGATCCCGATTCCCCACTTCAACCTGGTGGTGGATAGGGAGATCGTAGATGACCCCAACACCATTTTTAAGGCTGAGCGCATCGAATCCCGAATAAAGACTCAAGGCAAGGTGAGCAAGATTTTGCTAAGCCATGGGATCGAATTGGGGTCTGAGGGCCATGTTGCCAGACCTCCACTAGAAGGAGAGTAGAGCTTCACCCCACTTTAGAATGACTTTGGGGCTGGGAGTGACAAACATCTGAAGGTAGGTGCCTTTCTCCCCTTAGACCAGTAGTTCGTGGATTTTTTGAACTACGTCGATGTAACGCTCTGGATAGCCAAGACTGTTACACTGCGTGTTTATAAAAGTTCAAGACTTGCTAATCACGTCATTTAGTTAGAAACATGTTATTGAAACTATAGTTGAGCCAGGGTTAAAAGATTTTGGTTTCGAAAGCCGCATTTCTTCTAAATAAACATTTTCTTTTTACATGGGATCCCAAAAGAAATAATTAAAGACTGTTTACAAAAGACCCAAGATTTAAATACAGTGATTAGCCATTCTAAGGAAAAACAGATGGATAAGCATTTCTCGTCCTGTTCAGTGGCGGCCGAGCAGCTGACTATGTACATTTAGCCCCGCAGCTCTCCATCTCAGGTATGGTCTAACTTGCCTTTGCCTTTAACTTCACCACGTAGCACCCATGAGCCAAGGCCCAGCAAGAAAACACAATAACAAAGCACATTCAATCGACAGACAATCAAATATCTCATACCGCATAAGCATGTACTCAACAGTTTAAGCATTCATGTTATCCAAGTATTCAGCATACCAAGTATATCATTCGATGTCAATAATCAATGCACATATGATAACTAGGGTTAACGCCCTTAGGTCGCACCCTCTATTTATCCCACTGACTCCGGCTTGCTTAAACCGAGCCCAGTGAATATTAAGCTGTCCTCAGCTACCAGTGGCCGAGTCGCGCCCTGTGCGCAAATATAATTTACGGCACCCTTAGGTCGTTCATCACATGTCCCATGGTGTAATACCATCTATGACATTATACAGTTATCGGGAGCACTTAGTCCCATCACAAACACATAATCGGGTGAAGTTTTCTTACCTTTAGATTTGCTAGCTTCGTTCAATTGATCCTCAAGCACGATCCCTCTTGAGCCCTAGCGTACACCTAGTCACAACCATATATCATAATCATCACCAAACCTCAAGTCCAAAACCTAGCCTCGGGACCAATCCCGAGCCCTCGGGAAGCCCTAATTCCACCAAACGGGGTGGTGGAATCAAAACCCGAACCCCCGGGGAAAAACCCTTGAAAATAACCCAAAAACCATTTTCAGGAAACAGGGTAGCGCTGCAGCGCTCTAAGGAGGGTGCTATAGTGCTACAAACAGAGCCTAAAACGCTCCAGACAACATGGCCTAGCACTACAGCGCCCAGTGACTAGCGCTGTAGCGCTAGTCACAGCACAACAACTCCTGCATTTTTCCTCCTTCGATTTTCCCCTAGCCAAACCTTACCAAAACTCTTCCAAACTTCAACCAAATATAAAAAAAAGCCTACCAACATCCTCCACTCATCCCAAGCATCCCAAACACACATAACCCAATCACATGCACCCCTAAACAAAGAATTCACCATAGTTGAACCTAAAGTTCAGAAACTCAACAAAGCAACAACTGAAACCACATAACTTAAACTAGAATTCCTTACCTTTGCTGGATGAGGTTAGCCTAGGTTATCCTCCTCACTATCTTGGCCTTCACCTCCTCAAAGCTCAGCTTCAACTTCCCTAAAATTCCCCACCAAAACTTAGCTCAAATTCCACAACAATACCAAGAACTAGAAACTGAAAAACTACCCTGAACCTTACCTCAAATGGATGGATTGCTCTGCCAATTCCTCAAACTAGAACAGGGATCCTAGCCTCAAGCTCTTGCCCAAACTAATCCTGAGTTTCTACCCCAAAAGACCTCAAGAGATGGTGAGGAAGAGCTTAAACCGAGAGAGAGCAAAAAGACTTCCAATTCTCTTTTTCCTTCTCTACTTTCTTTGCTTTCCTTCAGAATTACAGCCCTTTCTACACAATCCGCTAAGTATAAAGCCTAATAACATTTATCCTTTATAATCCAAATGACCACAATACCCTCCCATAAATCCTAAGCCTTTTAATCCACCTAGGGCATTTTGGTCATTTCACTCGAGTGTCTCTAATATTTACCGCTTACTTCCCGACACCTAACTAATCACCAACTATATTCCTCAATGTTACAATTAACCCCAATATATTCTCTAAATTCCCAGAAATACCCCCAGGCTCTCCCCGAGCTGGGTATAAATCCCCGCCGTGACTTTTTCGCTAAGCCGCTCACTGGGATCGCCTCAAGTCACAGATTACAAATATATCCACATAATAATGTGGTTTCGACAATTTATCACATATACATACAATTATGCCCTCAATGGGCCAAAATTACGATTATGCCCTTCTAACCTAGTCAGGGCCGACATGCATACTAATACACATAGTCATGCATCTCAGATATTCAAATAATCATATAACATGCTTTTAATCATTAAATCACAAATAATCCAGTTATGCCCTCCTGGCACACTAATCAAGGCCCTAAAGCCCTATTAGTAAATTTGGGTCATTATAGTCGAATTGGCGCCATTTCAGCTTCCCCTCAATTCATTTCGGCTTCTGGCGGAGCTGAAATATTGAATTTTGAAACATGAGTGGGAGGTCCCCACCCCTGCCGACATCATGTACTTCTTCTAGCTCAAAGCAAACCCCGAGCAAAAAGGGCGAGGTGGTGGTTTCTACTACCTCACTAGATTCCCCAATACGGCCTCCATCATCGACCTCCCCAGCCACCTGAATGACTACAAGGATCAATTCTTCAACTCAAATGGGTTCAAGAATTACACCCATCGGTATTTCAACCGACCACATAAGTTTCTTAGCTCTTCGAATTTTGTACTTGAATTCTTTCTTGATTGAGCTTAAACACATTCTGATTGAGTTGTTACTTTGTGCAACTATATACAAGAGAACATGGCGATCAGAGACCCTTAGAGGTCAATATGAGATGATGTCTCGTATTCCTACCAAAGAGAAGCAGTTCTGGATGGTAGTTAATGATGCTACCATGGTGGCGTACAAACTGATTCGAAAAGATCAAACACTAGCCATCAGAGCTTGAGGTCCTCCCCCCGGGCTCCCTCCTCCTCAATAAGTCCCCTACCATTGAAGACACCGAAGAGGAAGAAGAAGTCGCACAACTGGTGCGCAAAAGAAAGGTTCCTAAAGATGGGCAACATCCTAACTCAGACTGAGCTGAATCGGGAGCAGTAGTCGGCACTTCCGGCCAAGGTAACTCATATAGAGAATTAAACCGAGTTGCTACCAGTTTTAGGCTAGTTTGATTCAACCCATGACAGCTCGAGAGTTGACATCCAGTTGATCCGGACCTGAACATGACCATCCTCCAATGTGTGGATCACTTGGTAGTATGCTACGACCATAGCTATCCCCAGTGTACTATAGTGGTAGATAACACCCTTCACTTTAGGTCCACCATCTTTGAGGAGTACAATACAAATCTTTTTTCGTGGCCTTCCCTTCGTCAGGGTGTCTTTTCCCCTGGTATAGGCAGATCGTGCATGAGTCTAGCTTAGATAAATAGCCTGAACCCCCGAGGACCCAAAGCGTAATAATATTAGAGTCCCCCTCCTCCGATAGTCCATGAGTTAGAGGTTTTACCCAGTCTAGTTCATAGCCCAGAGCCGATCATAGTAGTTTCCTCCTCTAGCTCGGAGGGTAGGGTTCTTGCTCTATTATTTTCCTTGCATTACCTTGACCAAATATTTATTGTATATGAATTTTCTATCTGTCCTTTTGCAAGCGTAGATATGGACTTGAAGGGTGCCTTCAAATCCGATGGGGCTAGAGCTAGACTCGTAATCAAGAAGGTGAGAATATCAAATAAAAGTGCCTCCAAATACGGAGTTGCCACTGAATCTCCTGCAAAGGATAAAGGTTCCAGCTCCACTCAGAAACAGAAATAGCAAACACAGCCACCAGCTCTAGTAACTACAGTTACCATTCTCGAGGCTCCTCCACCTCTTCCTCACAATGAACCTGCTTCGGTCCCCCAAGTTGTTTAGGGTGAAGCCCCATCTATTAAGATCCCACTCAAACCCCTTGAGGTGGCAAGGATCCCAAAAGCGCTCCGAGGAACCCTCTACGACATGGAAAACCATATGGCAGGTCACGCCTATCGAGTGAACGTTAAGGACCTAAGGGCCATGGAGGAGCTTCCCCTAGGGATGTTTTGGAGTCTACCTTGGGAATGAACCTGACAGTGAGTCATCTTTCTTCCTTCTATAGTATTTCCTTTTTTTTTTTTTTACTTTTGCGAGCTAATCCTGTATTGCATCTTTCTTTTATAGTTTGCCTTAGCTCAAATCCATGGCATCGCCCAATTCCGAGCTGAAAGAGAGGAGCTCAAGGCTGCCCTGGCCGCATCTCAAGAGAATGAGCAGACAGCCAAAGACCAGGTCGTTAAGGTGAGCCAGCGATGAGATCAGTTGCAGGCCGAGATCGACAACCTCAATAAGAAACTTGAGGAGGTCGATGTACTAAAGAATAAGTTGTTCGAGGTTGAGGCTAAAGCCAAGGAAGATGCTGAGAAGGTGAAGCTGGATGGTGTAAAATCAATGAATGCCCTAGGGTAGATGTTTTATCGGTGTTGGGCTTACAACCAAGAAGGGGATTTCTTCTTTATGGAGACAGAGCTTTGGGGGTGTTATCTCGCCAAGTTCCAGAGTTGAACCTCGCTAGAGCCCTCTAAGACCGCGGATGCTTCTGGAGCTGTCGAAGGGGATGGTGAAGAGGTGTCATCTCATGAGCAAGTTTCCAAAGCTTAGTGATATTGCAATGCGACCTCATCTTTTTTTTCGTATTTCGTTTTTTCTTTCTTTGTAATTATGCTTTCACAAACTAAAATAATCGCCTTCGGTCTTAGATCGAGGTTATTTCTCTTCATGATAATCATATACTTATTAGTACATGTTCATTATTTTATGATCTATTTTTGTTCCCCCAATCCATTATCTTGTCATGCTTATGAACTTCAAATTCTTGCACACTCATAATCGTAGGGTTTATCTTTTAGATCAAGATAGGTTTCTGATGGCTTGACCAAACAATTTTGGTAGATATCCTGGTTATACTCAGGAATTTGCCCGCCTAATAGCGTCCTACCTGTTAGGAACTAGACCTCGAACCTAGTTATATCCAGGATTTTTCTGCCTAATAGTGTCATACCTGTTAGGAATCAAGCCTCAGATC
The DNA here is from genome assembly GCF_963169125.1 of Humulus lupulus. NCBI lineage: Eukaryota > Viridiplantae > Streptophyta > Magnoliopsida > Rosales > Cannabaceae > Humulus > Humulus lupulus. The sequence goes on from NC_084794.1 coordinate 132,689,192, forward strand.
TAGTTATTGTAACGCCCTGGTTACTCCAAGACCGTTACTGTGAATTTTAAACAGTGCTTAACTCGCTAAACGAGTCATTAGGTTATAAAAGTGCATCTAGGTGTTATTAACAGGCTAAGGTGAAAAATCTCGATCAAAAGGAATGGATATATTTTATTTAAAACATAAAACTCTACATGGGCCCATAAAAGCATTTCAAGATATTTACAATCCAAAATGGTCACTACAGTGTAAAAATTACAACCCGCCGACCTAAGCGCAAAAATAGGGTTAACCCCTAGTTCCTCTGAGAAACACCATGGTCGTGGTGGTCAAGCGGTCGCATATCTATACATCATCACCTAAGCTCTCCACTCAAGGCTGGGTGAGCTTTTCTTCCCTTTACCTGCACCACATAGCACCCGTGAGCCAAGACTCGGCAAGAAAACTCATTACTATTAGGAAAAATAGTTTTTGCCGCAATGGAAATGGTAAGAAAATACAACTCTATGCAATATATTACAAATAAAGAATGATTGATTAAAAAGAGTTACAACTCTATAACTAAAAAATACAAATAAACAAGGAAAAGAAGAAGAAGAAGAAGAAGAATAAGAGAATAGTGAATAATACAACTCTAAGCAAAAGATTACAAGTAAAGTAAAAGTGTTTGAAACAAAAGAAAAGAAGATTACAACTCTAAACAAAGGTTACAAGTAAATAGAATAAGAAGAAAAGAAATAGTGTAAAAACTAAGAACAAAAACAAAAGTAAACTCTCACTTACACAACCTAAGTGAAGAGTGTTGGGGATCACCAACTTGAAGAAGGTTTAAAACCTTTGTCCAAAAATTTATTTCCCCCTAACTCAAGCACTAAGGGATCCCTCTCAGATATTGGAAATGCTTTCTGGAATTATCAAGCCTCAAGGTGTTTCTAGCCAAGTGCTCTAATGGATAGAAATGTTGTGTCTTTTAAGTGAGCTATAGGCTCCTATTTATAGAGTTTAGAGACACCCTTTGAATTTCAAATTCCACCAACCCCCATGGCTGTTACCAATGATTAATTGGATTATTATGGAATTCAAAATGAGATCTGGGAGTTATTTGGGTTTTTGGAACCGTTCAACATATTTGGAAAAAACTGAAAAATTGGCCTGAAATGCACCTGTGGCCGCAGCCAGGGACATTAGTGGCCGCGGCCACTGCTCTCTGTCCCCTAGGCCGTGGCCACAGCCCAGTTTCAGCACACCAATTTGTGCTGTTTTTCCAAACGGTTCTAAACCCTCCCAATTGATTTTGTAACCCCCAAAACACATTATTGGGGTTAAAAACATATCTCTAACAGCCATTTCACATATGACATTATGAAATTCATCTCAATATTGTGTAACACCAAATTTACACAATAAATGGTAATATTTGGAAGTTACAAATTTGCAGTTGAATTTGTAACACCAAATATGTTACATATTTGGATATTTCTCATATATCTAAATATTGTAACTCTCTATTATATGTTATAATATGTGACACTCTTTGTCACATTTGTTTAATCTAAAATATTATATTATAATATAATATAACATTACATTATATTATAAAATAATATAACATTCCCCCACTAGATTAAATAGTTATCTATTGTAACACTTATTTAATCAATCATTATATTTAAAATATAACAAATCCCCTACTTGATTAAATAAGATCTCTCTCTTATAGGAGTCATTGCATTAGTGCATAAAGTAAAGTGTTTTTCAACTTGAACTTTACTATAGTGTAATTATCACAAAAATTGTCGAAAATTTGGTTACACTAGGCATTGAACCATCTTTTCATGATAACACACACACCTTTGCGATGTTCACTTGAGACCTCTATGTCTCGCTTTGCACCGTTAATTTCCATGTGCACTTTCAATTCATGGACGTTCTTGAGAATACTCCCAATTCTCATGAGAGGCGGCACCACCCCTAGGTCCATATAGGTAGAATTCTTACAGTATTTTGCTACCAAAAATACTTGTCTTCACAAGACTGAATTCTATTAAAAAACCTTTCAGTTTTAACCCTTAACTTGGTAACTCACAAGTACTCAATATCTCAGATGGGACTTGTTCTGAGTACAACTAATATTCACTTGATTGACTTGTTGTTACCTATTGAACCTAACACTAGTTAAATAACTAGTGTTAAGATAGGTTACCATCAATCGTGAATCTCTTTAGGGAGTTAAAGTCCCATCCATCGAGATGATGTAGCCACTAAATCCCTCGTTAGTGGCTTAGTGAAAGGATCCGCCAGATTTTCACTTATTCTCACATAGGATATTGAGATGACTCCTCTTTGAATCAATTCTCTTACATATCCATGTCTTAGACTAATGTGTCTAGACTTCCCATTATACACTCCGTTGTATGCTCTAGCCAATGTCGCTTGGCTATCACAATGTATCGATATAGTGGATACATTCTCTTTGATTAGGGGTATCTCTATTAACAGATCCCTTAACCATTCAGCCTCTTTGCTGGTAGCAGCTAGAGCTATAAACTCTGCTTCCATAGTGGAATGAGATATACAGGTTTGTTTTTTGGAACCCCAAGAAATTGCACATCCACCAAGTGTAAATACCCAACCAGTTGTGGAAAAGTTGTCCCCAAGATTAGATATCCAGCTTGCAACTGTATATCCTTCTAAGATTGAAGGAAATTTGGAGTAGTGAAGGCTTAGTCCTTTGGTTTTCTTGAGATAACCTAGGACTCTTCCAATCGCCTTCCAGTGATCCACAATTGGATTACTTGTAAACCTACTAAGTTTACTTACCGCAAATGCTATATCAGGTCTAGTACATTGGGCAGCGTACATTAGACTCCCTATAGCACTAGCGTACTCCAATTGAGCCACCGCTCTTCCTTCATTCTTCTATAGTGTTACACTATGATAGAATGAAGTATTGGCATATTTAACCTTGAGATGGTTAAATTTGTTCAATACTTTCTCAACATAGTGGTCTTGACCCAATGTAAAACCCCCACTATGTTTCTTTACTTTGATACCAAGTACGGTGTCAACTTCTCCAAGATCTTTCATCTTGAAGGTTGATGATAGAAACCTCTTTGTTTCTTCAATCCATTTCATGCTATCACTTAGAATAAGCATGTCCACATATAAGCAAACAATGATCACATATCCCATACAATTTTTGGAATACAAACACTTGTCTCCATTGTTATGTCTAAACCCATTAGACATGATGGATTGATCAAATTTCTCATGCCATTGCTTAGGAGCTTGTTTCAATCCATATAAGGATTTTACAAGTCTACATACTTTATGTTCATATTTTGGTAGGACAAACCCTTCGAGTTGTTCCATATAGACCTCATTGAGGTCACCATTAAGGAATGTCATTTTGACATCCATTTGATGAACATACAAGTTGTGTATAGAAGCTAAAGCGAACAAAATTCTTATATAAGTTGTTCTTGCAACAGGCGCATATGCATCGAAATAATTGATACCCTCTTTTTTCCTAAACCCTTTAGCTACTAATCTAGTTTTAAAGGTTTGAATAGTGTTGTCAGTGTGGTATTTTCTCCTAAATACCCACTTACACCCAATTGGCTTAGACCTCGGTGGGAGGTCTACCAATTCCCAAGTGTTGTTGGAAAGAATGGAATCCATCTCACCATTGATGGCTTCTTTCCAAAATGCACTATCTCTCGATTGCATATCTTCTCCATAAATCTTAGGATCATCTTCAATGAGAAGTACAATAGGAATTTTCCTAATGACTTCCTCTCTATTTCCTTCTACCATGTAGAATGAAATTCGTTGAGAATCTATCTCATCCACTACTAGACTTTTATGATTTTTAAGTCTTTGACTTCTTCTAAGTTCAAAGGGTTGCTTTACATTCTTTTGAGAATTCTCCTCTTGAGAATCAACTTTGGATGTAGAAGCTTGAGAATTGTTCTCATATAACAAATTCTCCTTTAGAGATGTTGAAGCTTGAGAATTGTTGTCATATAACATATTCTAAAAAAATTAAACTTCTCTAGATTCAATCACAATATTAAACTCTAAGTCTAATAGCCTATAAGCTTTACTATTGTTGGCATAACCAACAAAAGCGCACTGTTGACGGTAAGAACTCGTCAACGATTGATGGTTAGAAAGCTTTGAATTAGATAGAAGGAACTCTGATCAGTAGAAGAAAACTCAGGCAACAATGAAAGCCAGAAACACATAGTTCTTAAGTCTCTTTCATACACTTAGTTTTCCAACCCCTTAGCCTGAGGGGTTGGGGCCTATTTATAGGGGGGCTCTATTGGCCCTGGATACAAATAAGTCCCAAACGACAGGGACGTACATAGGTACTCTGATAGTGTAGTGGCTCAGGGCGTAGTGGTGTCTACCCTGATGGTGTTAGAGTTGTGGCCTAGGACATAGTACTGTTGGTTCTGGCGTATGGTCGGGGGTGTCCAAGTGGTACCACTACTCTTCGTACAGGTCCGTACTGCCACTACTCCTCAGATGCAGATCACAGGGTCGTGCCTCTGTTCTTCACAACCGTACGCCCCGTGTCAGCGCACGTGTTCCGTACTCGGTCATCCTCATCAATCCCCATTCAATGCCCCATGTTCGTTTGTCATATCAATAAGGTTCCTCCAAGTGGTCCCCATGCCTATGTCAAGGAGGCTTCAACCTATGCGTGTCCTGAGAAGCCAAGGCGCCAGGGGTCAGGGCCGGCTTATGCAGGTCACATGGACACGAGGCTCGTAGCATGGGGACCGTAGCAAGGCCACACCCTCGCATAGCGAGGGTACCTCGCGTAGCGAGGCTGGTCCTTTTCCCTCAGGTGTAGGCATGGCTCGGGGTACGAGCGCCGCAACAAGGCAGCACCCTCGCATAGCGAGGCTGCCTCTCCTCTCCCTGGGTGCAGGCGTCGCGAGGCTTGATGCCTGATGGAACGGGGCGCACGCGGACAACCAGCTGGGGACCCTCGCATAATGAGGGTGACGTTTGGATTGGCAAGCGGCCGAAGGCCCTCGCCTAGTGAGGGTGACTCTCTTATCACCATCATGTGACGCCCTTTTAGGATGTCTCATAGTATAGAGCTTCACTCGTGAATAGAATTCACAAGGAAAAATTTCCACATTTACACGCACTTTATGGCTCTTGAACCTAACTTTGTTCTATTAGGTTCGTTTTTCTTGCAATATGCAAGACACCCCCACACTTTGAAGTACCCTATGTTGGGTTTTCTTCCTTTCCATAACTCATATGGAGATATCTCATTTTTCTTCATCGGTATTCGATTAAGAATGTGACAAGTGGTTAATAACGCTTCACCCCATAAGTTGAGATTCAACTTAGAAAACACCAACATAGAATTTATCATCTCTAGATAAGTCCTATTTTTCCTTTCAGAAACACCATTGTGTTGTGGTGTATAAGGTGTGGTGCTCTCATGAATTATACCATTTTCTTCACAAAATGTATTGAATTCACTAGAGAAGTACTCTCCTCCTCTATCACTTCTTAACACCTTAATCTTTTTATTTAGTTGATTTTCAACTTCTAATTTATACAATTTAAAAGCATCAATGGTTTCATCTTTATGCTTTAAAAGAAACACATAGATATATCTACTAAAATCATCTATAAAAGTAAGAAAATACCTTTTACCACCTCTAGTTAAAACACCATTTAATTCACAAGATCACTATGGATTAAATCTAGTAAATTAGATGATCTTTCTACACTAGGAAATAGTTTCTTAATCATTTTTGCCTTAACACATGTTTCACATTTACCATAGTTTTTAATATTGCATGCAATCATACCACATTTTACTACTCTTTTCATTGTTGAAAAACCTATATGCGATAGTTTAAGATGCCACAAAAATAAAGAATCATACTCAACAATATAGGCGGAATTAGCATTTTTATTGTAACATTGAAAGTTACATCATTGGTGCACAATTTAACCATACCCTCACAAGAGTACCCCTTTCCCAAAAGTACATTTGATTTGGTAAGTATAAGTTTACTGGACTAAAAAATGGCTTTAATGCCGGGCTTGCCAAGAAAATCACCACTTACCAAGTTTCTACTCATTTCAGGAACATAAAGTACATTCACTAATGTAACTTTCTTGCCGGAGGTGAAAAAAACTTCAATGATACCTTTGCCAAGTACCTTGGATTTTCCCTCATTGCCCATTTGAATCTCATGGTTGCCAATTGACTCTTCAAAGGTCTTGAACAATGATTTGTCATAGGTGACATGGACGATGGCACATGTATCATACCACCACCCTTTCACCTTGCCTTAGACTGCATTCACCTCACTAAGGGTAGCAATTATGTTTTCCTCTTGAGTTGCATTCACCTTAGGTCCTTGTTGGTCTTTTCTATGCCTACACTCTCTACAATAGTGACCCTTTTTCCCACACACAAAGCAAGGACCTTTCTCTCCCTTAAACTTGTTTGAGTTGGTTTTTGGACCCAAAGGTTTCTCGTTACACTTTTTCCCCTTGTTTTTGGGATGTTTGGGTTGTGACACCGCATTTGCTTTGGAAGTCTCTTCATTAGACCCCTCCACAAGTTTATCTCTACATACCGCTTCCTTCTCAATTCGAATATGTTTTTGGATTTCCTCCAAAGAATAATCCTCATTTTTATGAAGGATTCTTTTCCTATAGCTCTTCCAAGTTGGTGGTAATTTAGCCACTATAGCACCAACTTGAAAGGCCTCAGGAAGCTCAATCTTTAACACTTTCAATTTGTTAACAATTATTTGCAATTCATGTATTTGAGGAAGAATAGGTTTATCACCAGAAAATTTGAAATCAAAGTATTAAGTTATCAAAAACTTTTTGGTACCTTCCTCTTCTGCCTTGAACTTTGTCTCAAGTGCATCCCATATCTCCTTGGCTGATTTGGTCTCGGTGTAGAGGTCATAGAGCCTATTGAAAAGGGCGTTGAGGATATGACCCCTACAAAGGAGATTGTCCTCCTCCATCTTCCTTCTTTTCTCCACCTCCTCGGGAGTGTCTTTGTCGAATGGCGTTGGGAGAGGTTCTAAAGTGGATTCTAGAATGTGGGCGATTTTGAGAGTGGTCAAAAGAAACCTCACCTTGTCTTGCCATCTAGTGAAATTGGACCCATCAAACCTATCCAACCTCACTAGGTCTTGATTCATTATCTTGATATTCTCACCTTCCATTGAAACAAACAAGGGTAAGCTTTTGAATGTTAGGAAAAATAGTTTTTGCCTCAATGGAAATGGTAAGAAAATACTACTCTATGCAATATATTACAAATAAATAATGATTGATTAAAAAGAGTTACAATTCTATAACTGAAAAATACAAATAAACAAGGAAAAGAAGAAGAAGAAGAGAATAGTGAATAATACAACTCTAAGCAAAAGATTACAAGTAAAGTAAAGGTGTTTGAAACAAAAGAAAATAAGATTACAACTTTAAACAAAGGCTACAAGTAAATAGAATAAGAGAATAAGAAGAAAAGTAATAGTGTAAAAAGTAAGAACAAAAACAAAAGTAAACTCTCACTTACACAACCTAAGTGAAGAGTGTTGGGGATCACCAACTTGAACAAGGTTTAAAGCCTTTGTCCAAAAGTTTATTTCCCCTAAGGGATCTCTCTCAGATATTGGAAATGCTTTATGGAATTATCAAGCCTCAAGGTGTTTCTAGCCAAGTGCTCTAATGGGTAGAAATGTTGTGTCTTTCAAGTGAGCTATAGGCTCCTATTTATAGAGTTTAGAGACATCCTTTGAATTTAAAATTCCACCAAACCCCATGGTTGTTACCAATGATTAATTGGATTATTATGGAATTAAAAATGAGATTTGAGAGTTATTTGGGTTTTTGGAACCGTTCAACATATTTGGAAAAAACTGAAAAATTGGCCTGAAATGTACCTGTGGCCGCGGCCAGGGACATCAGTGGTCGCGGCCACTGCTCATTGTCCCCCAGGCCGCGGCCACCATCATTCAGTGGCCGCGGCCACAGCCCAGTTTCAGAACTCCAAATTGTGCTGTCTTTCCAAACGGTTCTAAACCTTCCCAATTGATTTTGTAACCCCCAAAACACATTATTGGGGTTAAAATCATATCTCGAACAGCCATTTCACATATGGCTTTATGAAATTCATCTCAATATTGTGTAACACCAAATTTACACAATAAAGGGTAATATTTGGAAGTTACAAATTTGTAGCTGAATTTGTAACACCAAATATGTTACATATTTGGATATTTCTCATATATCTAAATATTGTAACTCTTTATTATATGTTACAATATGTGACACTCTTTGTCACATTTATTTAATCTAAAACATTATATTATAATATAATATAATATTACAGTATATTATAAAATAATATAACAATTACTGCATGTATTCAATATCAATAAATGATTATGATAATCATACTGGGGCTTGTAGCCCAAATCAGATAAGTGAAGATCAATAAATGATTATGGTAATCATTCTGGGGCTTACTGCCCAATCAGATAAGTGATTAATGAATCACACGTTGTTTAAGTGACTAATGATTCACACACTTAATAGGTGACTAATAAGTCTACCTCCAAGGATCTGTTCCCAGTAAAGATGACTAATGAGTCCATCTTTAGGGTTCTGCTCCTTGAATAGATGGCTAATGAGTCCATCTATGGGGATCCGCTCCCTAAGCCATGTGACATATAGGTCACCTTAGCCTTTTGGCTCTCGCTCTAAGTAACTAGCCCTTAGACTAGACAATCACTTTTTGATTTCATCGAACTTAAGGTTGGTCAAGCATTTCATGCTTATGTCGATTAGATCTAATCTTTTCAGTTTGCGTTAGGCACACTAATGTCGTTCTTGACTCATAAGCCAATAACATACGGCCAGTGCTTAGTACTACTGTCGAACTTGACTAATAAGTCACAGCTTCACAATCAATACTGACACCATTGCCGTTTCCTGACTCATAGGTCAGTGCCATACACAGATAAGCAAAATGCTAAGCATTTAATATGCATTCCATATATATACAAATAGAGCACTCAGCATGCCTCATTTATAACCATGCATGTCACATACTGGGTGCAGTTTACTTACCTCTGGTTCGAGCATGAAATAATAAAAGAACGACCCTTGAGAACGATCGGTCCTTTGGTCCCTTAGCGGTCACCTAGTCATAACCAAATATGGAATCCCATTAATAAAACAAATCATAAAAGGTTCATGGTCTAAAACCTCGCTCCCGGGACCTAGAATCGTACTAAAACGGTTAGTAGATTCGATCCCGAGCCTTAGGAATTGAACCCCCGAGCCTAAGCCCTAAAAAGTACCCAAAAGAATGCCCTAGAAAAACAGGGCAGTGCTACAGCGCTGCCTTCCAGGTGCTTCAAGTAGAGCAGCCAAGCCCTGACCAGCGCTGTAGTGCCCAACACTGGGCGCTGTAGCGCCAGAACCAGAGTGTTCAAACTCTGGTTTTTCCTCTTCGAGTTCTACAAATTCCAAACCTCAAAAAATGACCCCAAACCTCAACCAAACCAACAAATGAACCCAAAAACCAATTCTACATGTCTTAGACATCAAAACCCAATCAAACCTTCCCAAAAACCTCATCAAATTGCTACTTCTATAATCAAAACCTAAAGCTCAAAAACCAATTCAAAACAGAGCGAGAAACCAAAACATCATGGATGAATTCTTACCTCAAACTCAATATTGAATCTCCTTCAATGGCTGGACATAATCCTAAAACCTCAAGCCATGATTCCCTAGCTTGAATCCTCAAATTGAGCTTAAAAATTTCAAAGGAAAGGAAAGAAAAAGATGATCGGGAGGAAGAGGAAGAAGAGTCTCTGTTTTGGCTGACTTCTTCTACATCCATCTAACTTAACATATATTGCTAAGGTCAAATGACCAAAATGCCCCCCATGCCTAATTATTACCTTAATAGCCACCAAGGGCAAAATCGTCATTTCCCATATATCCTGTTAATCATAATTAACATCCTCCAATTCCCATTATTCTCAACATTCTCAAATAATAATAAAATCATATCCCATTACCCTTTAATTCCTGGTAATGCACTAATCATTAAATTACCCCGAGACTCACCCCGAGCCCAGAAATTAACCCCGTTACGACTAAACCGCTAACTTACATTCTAAGATCGTCTCATGCCAAAAAGGTCGAACATATCCACGTAATAATGTGGCCTCATCCATATCTCACCAACATGCATGAAAATATACAATTATGCCCTCAACGGGCCAAATTACCAAAATACCCTTATAATGAAAAGTGGACCCACATGCATGCATTTATCATCATATAATAATATTATTCACATAATTGTGCATATAATCATTTAATTACATAATAAATCAATTATGACCCTCCCAGCCCCCTAATCTAGGCACTAAGCCACATTAGGGAATTTGGGTTGTGACAGTTATGTCTAGGAGTTTTTCTGCTTAATAGCATTATACATGTTTGGAATGTTGGGAATAGTGCCCTTAAAGCAATTGTAGTTGACAATGGTATTAATGAAATAAATGAATGAATTACATTATTGTATATATGTAGCTTAAGTAATATATTATTGTTGATAATATTAAGTAAATATCAGAAAATTCTCAAGTTCATCTATGTGGTCTCAATCTCATACTGGCATGAGGGGATCAAGATTAAGATAATGAACTTAAATAGTTCGCAGTAAAATAAAGTTATGGAATCTTTAGATTAATTACTGCTAGTACGGTCCACTAGTATTATGAATACATGTGACCTAGATCCCAGTTACTAGTGTAGTAGAACACTTTAGTGGAGGTACTTTGTATGCTGAGAGTATGTAGAACTAGACCAGATGTTGTACGCCCTGATTTTCCCACGGGCTGATTAGCGAGCTGAGACACGACCTAATCATGATTACTGTATGGATGTACCCAGTACCGGAGCTGTCATCGTAAGGTCCTACCTCTTTAGCTCGAGGTAACCTAAGGGCTCACCAAGAGTGCCTGAGGACTGAAACTGGGCTCTAAGGACCGTAGGTCGAGGGAAGCATCCAGCTCATTGTACGAGCTAGAGTTGGAGGCTGTGACCTTTTATAAAGTCAATCACGCAAGGTAAACGTGCATATATCAGACATCACATGTCTGATATACCCCTGACTTCTCAGACACGCAGCAGGAACGTGCGTATTCAGACACCCACGACTGGGTTGGGCCGTGCGGCCCATTATCCCCTTACTTATTGATTTGACCACACTTATGTGTCAGGTTTAGGAATTAATCATGAATGTCATAGAGTTGACATGATAGGTAAGAAGGTCACGGGATGATCTTCTTACCAACTCCCAGGTGCCTTCTCCTATAAATATGGAGACCTTGGGAGTTAATAGGGGTTGGATTCTCTATTGTAAGAAATACCCTGTAATCAAATACCCAGTATATAGCAATAATATTGACTAGCGGAGTAGAAGGATTTTAACCTTTGAACCACTTAAAAAATGTATTTTGAGTCACCATTTCATTTCATAAGATCATATATCTGTTTCGGTTCAACCTAAGCACTAATCCCTTTCTCTTCTTTTCTTAATTACCTGTTGGCGAAGAACCGCGTCAACAGTTTGGTGCTTTCATTGAGAGCAAGTTCGATTAGTGCTGTCGCAAACATCCAACTATGGTGACTACTCGATCCAGGCACGGTAACGAGACAGAACAGCATGATGGACAGGAGGCTCATCATACAGCCATCCCTGGTGAGCAAATTCCCGAAGCCCAGCAGCGGCCAGGAAAGCAGCCGGCGGGCCAAGATGACACCGGAAGTTCGGCGCCCCGGCCACCTAATCCAAATCCATGTTATTACACTGCGGTGGAGATGGAGAATGCTCAGCTGAGGAGCCAACTAGTAATAGCTAGCCAGCAGATCAAGGATGTGCTGGCCTGACTACCCCCTCTCACAACCGACGCTAACATCGGAGAGAGGCAAGGCGAGGCTCCTAAGTCTCGCTGGGGTAACCGGTCCAGGCATAGCTGCTCGGACAGACTTCCGACAGCCAACTCCACTCCTTCATCACACCATCGAGAGGCAAACTTCAAAGAAGTGCCTAGAGCCGGACAACAGCAGTACAACCGTTCGGTCAGAACTTCGACTCCTAGCTCCCAACCATCCTCGAGCGCGCCCAGGGCAGCTCGAAGAAATTCCAGAAGGTGGTTTGGGGAGGGCTCGCAGTGTCAGCCCGTCCTCAACAGCCATCCCGCACCTCGTCCAGATCGCCAGGCGCGAGACCAGCAAGTTGGCAGGGCCGAAAGGCCCCCACTGAACTTGATCCGTCCTGACGGAACTAGGATCGCCTCTCCAATCAGGCATCCTTCATCTCCAATCAGATATCCATCTCCTCTTCGGCCCATCCGAGATATTCCAGCCTATGGGAGTAGCAGGAGGAACCCGCCATCAGCTGGACCTTCCCAGCGTAGCAGGGCGCCAAGGGAAAGCTCAGATCCTCAGCACCAAAGGCGAGCTCCAAGCCTCTCTAGCAGGAGCTACTGGACCGGCAGTCACCGGAGTGACCTTTCTGGCAGAGACCTGTGTCAACGTTTGAGCTCGGCACAAAGTCCACAAGCCACCCAAGGGGGTGACCTGCGAGATCGCCTTAACTGCCATAGAGGGGAGCCGGTAGGAGGTGACAGCCATGCTCGTTCAGGGGGGGGGGCCTGTCCGAAGTACGTAACGGCGGGAATGCCCCAAATAACCTATCTCAAGATAGGAGGGGCAATAACCCACCAAATATGTACAATGGATCCGGAGCTATTGAACAGCCCCAGAATAACCAAGGACATCAGGACCAAACCCTCAAGCGCCTGGCCCAGATGGAGGAGCTGATGAGGAAGCTCCTGTTGGAGAAGGAGAAAGATGAGTATGATTAAGGGGACGAGATGGAGCTCTTCGCCCCCAGCATAGCAGCAACGGCGTACCCACCTAGTTTCCATATGCCGCACCTGTCCAAGTTCAATGGAGACGGAGATCCGTCGGATCATCTGGGGATGTTCAACAGCCTGATGATGGCCCACAACATTGGCCCTGAGCTGAGATGTTTAATCTTCCCTTCCACACTGACTAGACCTGCCAGGCAATGGTTCAAGCAAGGTAAAAGACAGTCAATCAGCTCCTGGAAGACTTTCTCGGCAGATTTCAAAAGGGCATTCCGAGCCTCCCAGGCCGCCCGCGTTCAGGCCGACTCTCTGGCTAACGTGAGGCAGCAGCCCGACGAAACTTTGAAGGCCTACCTGAGCAGATTTGCGAACGTTGCTGCTCGGGCCAGAGACGTGGATGATAGCTCCAAGCTCATGGCCATGAGAACTGGAATCCTCGTCGGTGGGGATCTCTGGAAAGATATACAAAGAAAGGGAGTCAGCTCGGTTAACGAATTCCTTAACAGGGCCCAGGAATGGATCAACTTGGAGGAGGCCAAAGCCTCAGCTGCAGGAACCAGCCAGGTCCCTGATCAGTCCGCTGGAGTGGGGACGGAGGTCGTGGCAGCGACCCAAAACGTCACACAGAACAACCATCTCGGCGGAGGCAAAAGAAAGGGGAATGGTGAAGGCAGCTAGCACGACCAAAAGAAGAATAAGTCCGTGGACAAGTTCAAGCCCGTCTACGTGACTTATACAGAGCTCACCCAGTCTAGGGAAAATATTTTCCTAGCTAATTCTACTCGAGTCCCCTGGAAGAGGCCAGAGCCATTGAAGCACCAAAAGGGGAAGAGAGACAGCTCCAAATTTTGCCGCTTTCACAACGATGTTGGCCACAATACTGATGATTGTAGGAATCTAAAGGATGAGATCAAGACTCTCATCCGAGCCGGCCCCTTGGATCAATATGCGCGGAATAGAGTCCTAGCAGGTCGACCTGCTCCAGAAGTCCCGGCCAGTCAGCCCGGGTCTCGGATAGATCAGGACGTCCCCCCTCCCGTGGTAGGAGGGGAGATATCCACCATCTCTGGAGGACTGCATTTGGCTAGCATGAGCAGGGGCGCCCAGAAGAGGTACGTGAATGAACTAAAGACGCATAACGGAATGGTGTTCATCCTGGAGCAGCGTCAGCCAAAGCAGCAGGGATTAGAGAGGCAACCGATCATTTTTACAGAGGAAGATGCGGGCCATGTCCAGTTCCCTCACAATGACCCTTTGGTCGTGGCAGTTCAGCTCGCCAATCGGAGAGTCAGGAGGGTGCTGATCGACAATGGGAGCTCTGTGAACCTCCTATTCCGGTCCACATTGGAGAAGATGGGTTTGACCATTGCCGAGCTTAAGGCGACCTCCATGATGCTGTACGGTTTTTCGGGAGAAGGATTCAGCAGCAATAGGGACGATCAAGCTGGTGATCACCCTAGGAGAAGGATCTCGGACAGTCTCCAAACTCCTCGAGTTCGTGGTCATTGACTGCTCCGCCGCATACAATGCAATTTTGGGACGACCTACACTCATAGCTTTTGAGGCTGTCACTTCCGTTCGTCACCTCGCGATGAAATTCCCTACTTCCACGGGAGTATACACCGTCCACGGCGATCAGCTCGCTGCCAGGGAATGCTACATCGTTTCCATGAAGGGAAAATCTAAACCCGGGCAGCTAGCAATGGCCATCCAAGGTGGTGAAGAGGAATCTCGGGAACCCTTAGCTGATCCTGAGATTGAAAAACCTCAAAGCGCCGAAGGGGAAAATATCATCTTAAGTAAGGATATTGACCCCCGAATAGGCGAGGACAGATCCGAGCTCCAAGCTATCGAGGAGCTCGAGGAAGTAAATATTGATCCACAGAACCCATTATGGATGGTCAAGCTCGGAAAAAACCTCTGTAGTGAGAGGAAGGCGGAGCTGGTCAGGTTTCTGCAGGATAACCTGGATGTGTTTGCGTGGTCACATGAGGACATGGTGGGAATCAGCCCAAGTGTCATCATGCACACACTTCATCTGGATAAGAGCGTTCCTACAAAGTCCCAGAAGCAGAGACGCCTAGGAACGACCTGGGCTGAAGCCTTGGAGGAAGAGGTGGCCCAGCTAAAAAAATGCGGCTTTATCCGTGAAGCCAAGTTTCCAATCTGGGTCGCCAACCCCGTGCTGGTCCCGAAGCCCAACGGGAAATGGCAGACCTGCATCGACTTCTCCGACCTGAATAAAGCCTGCCCCAAGGATTGTTTTCCACTGCCAAGGATTGACTAGTTGGTGGATGCCACAGCGGGGCACGAGCTCATTTCCTTTATGGACGCATATTCAGGCTACAATTAGATTGCCATGAATCCGACGGACCAGGAGCACACCAGTTTCATGACCCCAACTAACGTTTATTGTTACAAGGTCATGCCCTTCGGGCTGAAGAACGCCGGAGCTACCTACCAAAGGTTGGTAAATAGAATGTTCGCAGACCAGATCGGAAAAAACATGGAAGTGTACGTTGATGACATGCTAGTCAAGTCAAAGACTGCCGATAACCATGTTTCCGACCTGGAAGAATGTTTTAAGATACTACGGGAGTATGGCATGAGGCTAAATCCACAGAAGTGCACCTTTGGAGTCGCAACGGGAAAATTCCTGGGTTTCATCGTCAATACCCGAGGAATCGAGGCAAACCCCGACAAGATCAGATCGTTGCTCGAGCTTCCCTCACCCAGGTCGCGAAAAGATGTCCAAGGCCTGACAGGGAGAGTGGCAGCCCTCAATCGGTTTATTTCCAAGTCCACCGATAAGTGTTTGCCATTCTACAACCTGCTCCGAGGGAACAAGAAGTTCGAGTGGACAGAGGAATGCGAAAGCGCTTTCCTCGACCTGAAAGCACATCTGGCCGAGCCACCTGTATTATCCAAACCAAAAGCAGGAAAGCCTCTTTTTCTCTACCTGGCTGTCACGGAGGATGCAGCCAGTGCCGTGTTGGTCCGGGAAGAAGACCGGATTCAGAAGCCAGTCTACTACATCAGCAAAAGACTTCTCGGGGTGGAATCCCGGTACCCGTTGACGGAGAAATTGGCGTTCTGCCTTATCACGGCCTCGCGAAAGTTTAGCCCGTACTTCCAGTCCCACTCAGTACACGTCATGACCAATCAGCCTTTAAGGTAGGTTTTGCAAAATCTTGAAGCATCAGGACACTTGTTAAAGTGGGCAATCGAGCTGAGCCAGTTCGAAATTTTGTACACTCCGCGAACCGCCATAAAGAGTCAGGCCCTGGCCGATTTTGTAGCAGAGTGCGCAGGATTCTGGGAGGACCTTGCAGAAGACTCACCCCAAGTCACCTCGCCCCAGGCGTCATGGAGGATATTTGTGGATGGTTCATCCAACGAGAATGGCTCCGGGGCTGGAATCATTTTGATATCCCCTGAAGGACATAGATTCCACTCGGCGCTGAGGTTCGGGTTCAAGGCCTCCAGCAACGAGGCCGAATACGAAGCTTTGCTGGTCAGGCTGAGGATAGCCCAGGAGTTTAAGGCGAGTTCCGTCCAGTGCTTTAGTGACTCCCAGCTCGTGGTAAACCAGCTTCTGGGCGAATATCAAGCACGGGGACACAAGATGGCCGCCTATCTGGCAAAGGTAAAACTTGAGCTGTCCGCATTTAGGCGAGGCTCGATCGAGCAGATACCTCGGGAGCAGAACGCTAATGCAGACGCTCTTGCCAAGCTCGCCACCTCCGGGGAGATGGAGACCTTGGGGTTAATGCCGATAGAATTCTTGGAGAAACCAAGTGTGGAGGAAGCCAGGGCGAAGGTCGAGATGATCGACGCCAGGCCGACCTGGATGACTCCCATCCTTGAGTATCTCATCGAGGGAAAGCTACCTGAAGGGCGTAATGATGCGCGGCAAGTCCTTTATCAAGCTCCCAGATATACGATATTAGATGGAGTGTTTTACCGACGTGGGCATTCCCTACCTCTCATGCGATGTGTTCTTCCAGGCGAAGCAAAGGCCATCCAGCAGAAGGTGCATGAGGGTTTTTGCGGAGACCACACTGGGGGGCAGAGCCTGGCCTTAAAGGTCCTGAGGCAAGGATATTACTGGCCGACTCTGTCCAAAGACTCGATTTCATACGTGAAGAAGTGCGACAAGTGCCAGCGATTCGCCGCAGTTGCCCGAGCTCCTCCAGTCGAGCTGAAAATGATCTCGTCCCCATGGCCGTTCGCAATTTGGGGGATCGACTTGGTGGGCGCCCTCCCTACTGGAAAAGGCGGGGTCCGTTACGCCGTGGTAGCCATCGACTACTTTACGAAGTGGGCTGAGGCAGAACCTTTGGCGACGATAACATCCAAAAAAGTGCTTGACTTCGTGGTTAAAAGAATTGTCTGTCGATTCGGCCTGCCCAAGAAGATCGTTTCTAATAATGACACTCAGTTCGACAGCGACCTGTTCACTGAGTTTTGTGAAAGGTACGGAATTGTGAAAAGTTTCTCCTCCGTGGCCTATCCTCAGGCGAATGGCCAGGTCGAAGCTGTCAACAAGACTCTAAAAGCGAGCTTCAAGAAGAGGTTAGATGAAGCGAAGGGGGTCTGGCCAGAACAGCTCCCCCAGGTCCTATGGGCATACCGGACCTCGCATCAGACTCCTACGGGTCATACTCCTTTTTCACTAACCTTTGGGAGTGAGACAGTCCTCCCTGTGGAAATTAAGGTGCTTTTGCATAGGGTCCAGTCTTACGACCAGGACCGCAACCACGAGCTACTGTGCAATTCCCTTGACCTAGTTGATGAAAGGCGAGAAGATTCGCAGCTCCAGCTCGCCCATTATTAGCAGAAGATCACTCGCTGTTTCAACTCCAAAGTCAAAAAGCGTGCCTTTAGCGTTGACGACCTGGTCCTAAGGAGAGTCTTCTTAGCCAGTAAGGATCCCAAAGATGGAGTCTTGGGACCGAACTGGAAGGGGCCGTATCAAGTCATCGAAGTCATTAAAGAGGGAACTTACAAGTTAGCTCGGCTCGATGGAGGGGAAGTCTCGTGGACATGGAACGCCATCCATTTAAAGAAATATTATCAATGATTCACTTGTAAGGCTTGGAAGGCCATTTTTTATGTATTAAGCAATGAGAATCAGCTTTTTGTTTGTACATGTTTTCAAAGTGTAATCCAAAGTAACCACGAAAGACCCTTTCCCAGTTACTTGGGGTGCATATGGTACCTGGATATAACCAGGTCACCTTAATGACTTAGAAGTTGATTCATATCGATTTATCGTTGTTTTTCTTAAAAAACCCGAGATATTGGTAAGGATTAACGCGAACTAAGTCCTATCCTGGATTTAGCCAGGTCATAAAACTTAGAGGTTGATTCATATCGATTGATCGTTGTTCTTCCTAAAGAGCTCGAGATATTGATAAAAATTGACACCAACTAAGTTTTCAAATTAAGTTCCTGGATTTAACCAGGTCATAAAACTTAGAGGTTGATTCATATCGATTGATCGTTGTTCTTCCTAAAGAGCTCGAGATATTGATAAAAATTGACACCAACTAAGTTTTCAAATTAAGTTCCTGGATTTAACCAGGTCATAAAACTTAGAGGTTGATTCATATCGATTGATCGTTGTTCTTCCTAAAGAGCTCGAGATATTGATAAAAATTGACACGAACTAAGTTTTCAAATTAAGTTCCTGGATATAACCAGGTCATAAAACTTAGAGGTTGATTCATATCGATTGATCGTTGTTCTTCCTAAAGAGCTCAAGATATTGATAAAAATTGACACGAACTAAGTTTTCAAATTAAGTTCCTGGATATAACCAGGTCATAAAACTTAGAGGTTGATTCATATCGATTGATCGTTGTTCTTCCTAAAGAGCTCGAGATATTGATAAAAATTAACACGAACTAAGTTTTCAAATTAAGTTCCTGGATATAACTAGGTCATAAAACTTAGAGGTTGATTCATATCGATTGATCATTGTTCTTCCTAAAGAGCTCGAGATATAGATAAAAATTAGCGCGAACTAAGTTTTTCAAAATTGTAACTGAAATGCGTAGAGGCAAAGGGGAGTAAACCAATTTAAAATAAAATTGAGTTAAATTGTCTCGAGGTGGAGGCACCTCATGCAAAGGTTACACAAAAAAAATTAAATTAAAAATGTTGAAAGATTGGGCACGAGAGAATAAGGCCCTAAGCTCCGCCAGGTGGCCCTTGGAGGTCGCCGTCTCGCCCTGCTCAGCTGCGCCAGAGCCTTCCCCGACCTTGGAGGGCGCTTCTTTATCAAGGCGAGCTTGGAACTTCACCAGCAAGCGCTCCCAGAGGTTCGCTGCCAGGAAGGAGAAGTCAACGTCTGGATTGTAGGCCCAACAATGGTAGAACAGGTCTTCCAAGGACTTTTCCGAAGTTGTCCGCTCAGCCTCGAGGGCGGCCTTGGCCTCAGCCATCGCGGCATCTAGGTCTGTCCGTGCGGTGGTGAGGGCGGTCTCGAGCTCTTGAACCTTTATGCGGGTTTTTTCCAACTCAGCCTACGAGGCCGCCAAGGCATCCTTAGCCGCCTGCAGAGAAGTCTGGTACTCGCTCTTCATCTCCTCGAGCTGAACCTTAGCCCTGGCTATGCTCCGGTGAAGGGCAACGGTGCCTTGCGAGAGATGAGGGACAATTGCCTTAGAAAAAAAGAGAAGGGAGAAAAGAAACACAGGGCAAAGCATGATAACAAAAAGCCATAAAAGGGTAAAGTCAGCTTACCATTAGGGTCATGCCCAATGAAGACTCCATCACGCCCACCGGGCTCATTGTCTCGATGGCCCGGAGCTCCTTCTCGTTGAACTTGTATATGTGGCTGACGGCGTAGTTCGCTGACTCATACACCGTTCCCCGGAAGGCCTCTAGAATCTTCTCTAGATCTTGGGGATTGACTGGGATGTGTACCTCGGAGGGTACAATTGCCGAAGCCTCAGGCCCTGCCCCTGCGTCCTGGACGGGGGTCGGAGCTCGCGGAGGAGGTGGGAGCATGCTGCTCCCCCCTGCAGCAGGAGGAACCGTTCCCACAACCTGGGCAGTGGGGGTTTTCTCTTTCTCCTTAGCAGGAGACTTGGCGGGGGCCCCGTGGCATGCTTAGACGCCCGAAGCCTCTTCATTCTTGGCCCAGAGGCCCCGGCTGAGGGGTTCCCCCCGATGAACGCACCTCGCAGGCTCTCTTCGGGCTGAGACATCTCTTCTGTCAAAACAAAGACATGATTAGTACAAGAGTTAGCAATCATACAGAAACAAAAACAAAGGGGGAAAAAGAGAAATTCAAATATATGTATACTAAAGGGAATCCTACCCCCCAAGCTAGAAGAAGAATCTAAGTCAATTACTTCCCGAGCTGACGCAAGTTCTGGGTCCGAGGCTGATTCAGGGCTAGATTCTTCTACATATTGCCTAAGCCCCGGAGCTACGGCACCCCTCCGGAGTGATGGCCATGACCGAAGATTGGTCCCATACTCCTCAAATAGGATCGACCTAAAGGCTAGGGTGTTATCTACAACTACGGTACCCCTAGGTCGGCTATCTTGGTAATCCAGCACGAGCTGGTCGACACAGTGGAGCAGGGTTGTGTCCAGGTCCGGATCCCTTCCGTGACGTTGGATGATCTGTCTGGGATTGAACCTAGCTAGCCGAGGGTCGGCAATGGCCCTATCTAAATTCCTAAACATGTAAGGGTTACCTTGGCCAGAAGGACCCGCGGCTGCTCCGGACCGGATCCTCTCCTCATCCGTTCTCTGGGCGACCTCCAGCGCCCGCTTCCTATTCCTCACGAGGGGAACTTCGTCGTCCTCGTCCTCCTCATCTTCGTCCCCCACGACCTCCTCCACAATGATGGGCCTGGTATCACGGGCTGGGGGAAGCCCCCGGGGCCTCCTTAGGTTCAGAGTCTGATTTGGGAAAATCAGCTTGCAGGCCACTATCGTCTCGTCTGTCACGAGCACGCGGTAATCCTTTTCACTGGAGGGCAAGCCCGCCAGTGTCTCGTATTGGGCCCCGAGGGTCACAAATTTCTCTGTCCTCGCGAAGATATCTGCAGGATTAATCTAAGTCAGAAAGGGATACAAGAAGAGCTAAATGACACTTAACTTACGAGCTAAGGTTAAAAAGCACTTACGAGGACGATTGAAGTAGTGGAGCTCGTAGTTTCTGAACCCCGTCGACATAAAGAATTGATCTTTAAAGTCGTTGGGGTGGCTAGGCAGCTCGATGACTGCAGCCGTATTGGGAAATCGGGTTAAATAGTAAAACCCGTCACCTCGCCCCCGCTGATCTGGGCTGGCCTTGAGGCAGAAAAAGTACAAAATATCCGCAGGAGTGGGGACCTCCCACTCGTGCTTCAAAAATAAATATCTCAACCCCGCCAACAACCGATAAGAGTTGGGGGGGAGCTGAAATGGGGCCAACCTCATGTAATTGAGGAAGTCAGTGAAATACTGATCCAACAGGAGGAAGGCCCCCACCTTGAAATGCTCGCCGCTCCAGGACGCGAATGCCTCGTCGAGCGGCGCGCAGCTCCGCTCGCCTTCCGCGGGAGGTCGGGCAACCACTGACGCTCTCCCCAGCCCGATGTTGCGGGAGAGGAATAGCTTGTTGATCTTCGTCTGGTCGGTAATATTTGAGACGATCCTCTCCGCCTCAAAGAACGCGTCAGGAGCCACCTCGAGCTCCTGCTCCACTGCCGGCCTAAAGTTGGGGATCGGGGATTCCAGCATCACCGCCTTTCCTTTGTCTTGCTGCGAGGCCGAGCTGCCGATGGTCTTCTTTGGAGCGTTCCTCTTCGGTGCCATCTGGTCGCCTAGCGAACAAAAGAAAAAATTTCAAAAAAGGCGACCTAAGCATAAGGAAGAGTCAAAAGGAGTGTTCTTTGCACGATCTGAGATAAGCCCAGCCCGTGGAGAGTGGGACCACGCGGTTCAATGAACACGCGCCTGTGCTCCCAACAGATCCCCGATTACTCGGAATTCGTGTGTCAGGAGGGTCAGAATAGAATTTTCCTTGGAAGGAAAGTTTCGATAGGCAAAGAGGGCAAAACCGCCTGTGAAGCGTGTCCCCTAAGCTACCCGGTTTTGCACCCAAAATTCCAAAACTCCAACCCAGAAATTTTCCCCAGAAAATGCATCCTGTAAACCATACTCCTAAACGATTTCCTACAGCCAAAATACCCTAACCTAAAAGGATTTCACCCTTCATACCCACAAAAACCAGTAAACCCTTGCATGGGGCTACAATAAATATTTACCTAAGCTACAGTGAAAAATATTTTCAAAACATGCATAGTCAGGAGACTTACAGAGTGTTTGGCTGGGAGGTGGATGAAGGTGTCGCCTAGGTGGGAGCTTCATCGGAGTATTTGTTTCCAAAGCTTTGAAGGAGTCCTTACGCCTGAGCTTCTTGAACGCTGAGAATGGCAGTCGGAAAGAAGATGGTTTTTCTTCTGAGATGAAGAGAGAAGAAGGAGATAATTTCTGAGAAATTTCAAATGAAAGGGTGGCCCATGCGTAGGGTGGCCACCCCTTTTATATACGCAAAGGGTCACGTAAAAAGGGCCATTGGATGGCCTTGATGTGAGATCCAAGGCCCTCCACTCGAAATACGAAACGACGGCTGGGCATAGGCTAGGCCATTAAATGCGGTTCTCGGAAGACGTACCGTCACCAACCATGATATTCCACGTATTCGGCGCCTGCGTAGAATGTGGAAGATGAAGAGTTCTTGGGGAAGCCTAAAAGCCCCTACTGTGGCCCCACACGACGTCATGTACCACGAGCAGAGGCTTGGGGGGCAGATGTACGCCCTGATTTTCCCACAGGCTGATTAGCGAGCTGAGACACAGCCTAATCATGATTACTGTATGGATGTACCCAGTACTGGAGCTGTCATCGTAAGGTCCTACCTCTTTAGCTCGAGGTAACCTAAGGGCTCACCAAGAGTGCCTGAGGACTGAAACTGGGCTCTAAGGACCGCAGGTCGAGGGAAGCATCCAGCTCGTTGTACGAGCTAGAGTTGGAGGCTGTGACCTTTTATAAAGTCAATCACGCAAGGTAAACGTGCATATATCAGACATCATGTGTCTGATATACCCCTGACTTCTCGGACACGCAGCAGGAACGTGCGTATTCAGACACCCACGACTGGGTTGGGCCGTGCGGCCCATTATCCCCTTACTTATTGATTTGACCACACTTATGTGTCAGGTTTAGGAATTAATCATGAGTGTCACAGAGTTGACATGATAGGTAAGAAGGTCACGGGATGACCTTCTTACCAACTCCCAGGTGCCTTCTCCTATAAATATGGAGACCTTGGGAGTTAATAGGGGTTGTATTCTCGATTGTAAGAAATACCTTGTAATCAAATACCCAGTATATAGCAATAATACTGACTAGCGGAGTAGAAGGGTTTTAACCTTTGAACCACTTAAAAAATGTATTTTGAGTCACCATTTCATTTCATAAGATCATATATCTGTTTCGGTTCAACCTAAGCACTAATCCCTTTCTCTTCTTTTCTTAATTACCTGTTGGCGAAGAACCGTGTCAACAGATGTAATTTAATGATACTTGTTTAAATACTGTTTCGTAGTATTATAAAACACATCAACTGATGATCATATACAAACTGATTTTAATCTCGAAGTTACTATGAACTCTTATATATGTCCTTTGATCCTTTGATTCATGTGTTACGGTTTGTTAGAATGATTAGGCTAACAACTATTGTTTTGGGGACTCAATGATGTATATGGCTGGGGACATAACTTAACAGACATGGAATCTATACCATCTTATAGATTGAATGATGATTCCCTATTGGATTGGCTTTTAGAACTGAAAAGGTTATTGACGTCAAATTCATAATCAGATTATGAATTAACCTTCACTAGTAAAGTCGATGGTACACTAGGAATCAAGATATAATTAAAAGGGTAAAACGGTAATTTTATTCCCACCTAATTATGAATCATCAATAGAGGATTATTTTGTATGTATGATTATATCAATGGAGACTTTATGGGTACAATAAAGTACTCAGTAAATATGTCTTTAATTCTCAAGAGTTCAGTCTCATATTTATAGTGGAATAATCATGAGATTAATAAATATGATTATTGAATCAAAGAGCTTTGGTTAATAATCTTTCATTTATTGGAGCTTGGAATTATTGGTCCGGGGGTCCCCGGGGCGACTCTATCAACACTTATGGAGATAAGAGTTGATACAAGAGTTAAATTGTGAATGAGCTATTTGAGAGAATATTTATTCTTCGGGATGAATTTGTAATTATGTGATAATTGAAGTTGCACAATTTATTATTGCATTCGTGCAATTTTCGAAATTGTGTAGAAATATAAGAAATTAATTTTAATCAATTATTTTATTTAAGTGTGAATAGATAAATATGGACAGTCAAAATTGGTTTTGATTATTATATTTATTTAATTAATAATAAGATGATAATGGAAATTCAAATTTTGAATTTTGAAATTTAAGTTGTTATCTTTTCATTAAAAAAATGATACCTTATTTGAATTTCTAATTATTAATTAATTAAAATAAAAAACACATGAAAAATCAAATCTCATTTTCAGGGATATGCCACACACATAGGGCTTGAACTTCATACATGGGGCTTGAACTGCTCTATGCGTGTGGCACTTATGATGTAATCATATATATATTTTTATTTTTATTTTTATTTAATTAATAACACATTTTAAAAGGGGTTTTAAAATGGAATGTTATACTTTGTCTTTTATCATTATTATTATTATAAAAAGATGATTGATTTTTTTTTATTATTATGGTAATAATGTATATGATAGAAAATAGAAACAACAAGTCTATACAGAGAAGAAAAACTATCATCTTTTTCACAGAACAAAAACTCTTTTCTCTCTAGCCTATAATCAAAGGTCTCATGAGTTGAGAATACTTTTGATTCACAAAATTGATCATTGTTCTCTATGTGCCCACCCACATCTTGAGGTGTAGAGAATGGCTTGGAAGATCTAGGTGTGAGTACTCTAGCGAGGATAGGAAGATCGAAATATATACAAAAAGATTCAAAGATTCTTGATAGGCTACAAGAGGTAAATCGTTTCATATTATTTTTCATATACATATTATATATTGATTAACATATTGCATATTAAAGGATCCTCATATAAAGTTGTTTATATGAAAATTTTTGTTGTATACCATTACCGCAATTTCCGCTACGCACTAGGAACTGTTCCTAACAATTGGTACCAGAGCCATCTTTAATCCATGCATATGTTAATTACTGTGTGGGTATCATATGCATTTTTTATATTATGTGTAATATATGAATGGATGGATGTTTATGTTCTTAAGGGTTGGTTTTCAAGGTATTTTTTTGGTTAGGAAAATTTCTTAATTTTTCTAGATATACAAACTTTGTAAGCCATTTTTGGGGCATAGGAATTTTGTAATTTATCTTTTAAATTTTGAAAAAATTCTATAATGGCCCGAGGCCCGAGCACAAACCCAGAGGCCCGAGTCGCTACCCCTGTAGCCTGTGCACCCGTGGCCCAGCGCCCCTGTGTGTCCAGCACCCCGCGCGTCTGCACTAGTGCCCACCTCGAGCCTCCAGCACGCCCTGGGCCCAGTGCACCTATGCACCGCGCGGTGCCGTGCCCCTACCAGCCACCTGCACCTCTGCCAGCTGTCGACCACCATTGACACATCCATTAGGGTTTGTGTCTTGCAAACCCTAATGGATGTGTAATTATCCATTTGGGCATGTTTAAGCCCAATATAATTAAAAGTGCTTTAATTATAAAGTTTGAGTTAATTGTGGTGAGTCCAAATTCCAATTGGGCCTCAATAACTTGTTGGGTATTAAAACCCAAAGTTTGATTATTTTAAATTTGTTTAAAATAATTAAAATGTTATTTAATTCATAATGGTTAATTAAAATGGTAATGACCCAAATACGAAAAGAGAAGGTCCAAGATCAAAGGAGTTGTTCTTCATTAGGCCTTAGTTAGTTTAATTATTTTTGTGTATTTTTTTGCAAGTGTTGTAATTTTCTAGAAATACCTAAAGCACCCAACCCAAATTTATTTATTTACTTGAACATGATTAAATTGTTTAATATTTTATCATGCATGATAACATGCCATGCATATTACCCACATAATACATATTTAGCATTTTTTTAAACATGCTTAGGATTGATTATATGTTTTTATTTGATAACTCATATAATTAATTTAGATTTAATTAGTTAAGATGGTAAAAAAAATTTGCAGTTATTTATTTTCTTATTTAATAAATTTTTTTTATTAAATAAAATGGTATTCTATTTAAAAAGGAAAAATAAAATTTAGGACACGATTATTTATTTTGCATAATTGGATTAGTATTTATTAGAATATCATTTGGTAAAATTAATTTAATTAGTCTTACAACCAAATTGAAAAATATTGATTTTGAGAAAAACACAATTTTAAAAATAGAGTGGGAGATGGAATTATGACAATAAGTCTCGTGGTCTCCAATATTGGTTGAACACCGAGAATCATAGGAAGGGCCTCGTGTTGCCTCCGTTTGCGACCTCCCTAAGGAAAAGCTTCCAAATATGTTTATTTTATCTCAAGGATGACTTCTCATAATAGAATAAGATTAGTGATGTATTTAAAGTTTGATTGGCCCTAAGGCACACTCTTGAGTTAAGTCATTGATCGAAAAATAATGGGTTACACTCCGAAGGTGTATCTAGGCTTTCGAGCATGAGTGCATCTTGACCAAACTAATGGTAATTCATAAGTCAAAAGAGAAAAAATAGTTTTTAAGTTTTGACTTATGGAGTTGAGAACTTGTCTCAAGATTAATATGTGATTAGTCTGACCTACCCTAAGGCGGTCCATTAATTTTCAATTTAATCTATTGTGGACTAGTAACTATTTTGTGTGTGTTATTTTATGTGTTGCATTCATGCATCATATTTACTATTCCAAATATAAAGTGATATTTATTATATGTATTAATTCATTATATTTTATTTATTTAATTTTCAGCAATATGTCCAATCCAAACCCTGTAATTGCTTTACTTGCTAATGAGAAATTGACTGGTGATAACTACATGAAATGGAAATCAAACATGAACATTTTTTTGATATGTAAAATCTACATGTTTGTCCTTAATGAGGAATTTCCAAAGGTTCCTACTCTCACTGCTGCCAAAATTGCTAGAGAGAAGTATGACAATTGGATCTTATCTAACAATAAGGCCAAATGTTATATGCTTGCTAGTATGAGCGATGTGCTCAAAAAGAAGTTTGAAACTGTTGAAATAGCCTATGAGATTTGAGAATCTCTACAAGACATGTTTGGCCAACAATCTGATAAGTGCAGTCATGATGCTACTAGAAGCTTCGTGAATATGAAAATGAAGAAAAATATTTCTGTCAGAGAACATGTCTTAGACATGATCAAAAAATTACATGATGCAACAATCCATGGTGACACCATTGATGAGAGTACTCATGTAAGTGTGATACTTGAATCTCTCACACCAGCTTTTGCGGCATTCACTACCAACTATGTCATGAACATGTTGGAGTACAACATGACCCAACTGTTGAATGAGTTGCAAACTTTTGAATCTCTAAACAAAAGTTCCACTAAAGTTGAGGAGGCAAATGTTGCTGAATCCAAGCATTCCTCTTCAAATGGTAATTCAAAGAAAAGGAAGGGTGGCCAAGGAAAGGATAAGAAAAAGGACAAACAACCAGAGAAAACCAAAAAGTCTTCCAATAAAGAATGATTATGCAAAGAACTCCAAAAAGAAGGCACCGAAAAGGATCATGCTTTCATTGTGGAGTTGATGGTCATTGGAAAAGGAATTGTCCTAAGTACCTGGCTGAACTCAAAGACAAAAAGAAGGGTAAATTTGATTTGCTTGTTTTAGAATCTTGTTTAGTGGAAGGTGATTTTTCATCTTGGATAGTTTATTCTGGAGCCACTAATCATGTTTTTTTTTCTTCGTAGAGTCTTAGTACCTCAAGGAAGCTGGCTCATGGAGAGGTGACCATGAGAGCTGGAAGTGGGCAGGAGATCTCGGTAGCTGAAGTTGGAAAAGCTCACCTTATTTTTTATAATAATAAATTTATTGTGTTGGACAATGTTTATTTTATTCCTGGATTTACTAGAAATTTGATTTCCTTATCAAATTTGCATGAGCAAGGTTTTAATAATAATTCGATTGTAATTTCAAAATATGGTTTTCACATTTGTTCTACAAAGTTTGAAGGTGGACTTTACAAGTTAGAGTCCAACGTCGAGCATGTTTATAATTTTGAATTATTTAAAACTGAAAATCCCAAATCTATTAAGAGACAAAAGACAGATTCCGATAGTGAAACATATCTGTGGCATTTGAGATTGGGACATATTGGTCTAGACAGAATAAACAAACTAACAAAAGATGGTCCTTTAAGAGAACTATCTATTGGTTCTCTCCCAGTCTGTGAATCCTGCCTAGAAGGCAAAATGACCAAGAGACCTTTATGGGAAACTTTCAACTATTTTCCCAATTGACATGATTCACACTTACCTAGTGATTCTTTACCCAGCTTGGGTATACCACGGATCAGACGTGCATTAGCAATATTTTTAAAAATTTTGAAATTTATATGTCCAAGTTTTTCATGCCACAAATCAGTATTATTAAAACTGGATGATGACGCATGACATGTAAATTTTTGTGTGAGTGTGTAATAATTATCCAAAGAACGGGAACCTTTAAGAACAATGTCACCACTTTGATTTACAAAATTACACTCATCATGCAAAAAATTAACAAGAAAACATTAGTCACAAATTTGGCTTATGCTAATTAAGTTAGCTTTCAACCCATCAACAAGAAGAACATTTTTCAGTTTTGGTAACCCTTCAATGTTTAGCGTACCTTTACCTAATATATTTCTTGTCATTCCATCCCCGAATGTTACAACTCCACACTTCAAAGATTTGAAGTTGGTGAGTATGTTGGCATTACCTGTCATATGTCTTGAACACCCACTATCAAAGTACCATGAACTAGATGCATTTGTTTTATGACAAGTAAAGGTAGCCAAGCAAACAAAGTTATTTTTCTTGACCCACATTGATTTTGATTTTGAATTTCTTTTTGTCAGGAGTTGATTCATGCTACCAAAGTATTTAACATAATTCTTTTTAAACAAATTCAACATAGAAAAACACTTAGGTCTTATGTGTCCTTTCATATCACGAAAATGGAAAAATGGTACATATTGTCCAATGTTTTTATTCAGAGAAATTTTCTTTAGTTGTAGATCTGTTGGAATAGATGGCGACTGTTTGGTCTCCAAAGAGTCACTTGTTCCTGCAAAACAATTAGTTGTCACAACAGACGAATAATTCACGGATTTTACAAAAACAGTTTTCTTAGAAGATTCAGATCCATTGGATCCTAATCCACTGTAATCACCAGCCTTTTTTCCTGCAGAGATAATATCATCCAAAATTCCAGATCTTGGATTAAGCATTTTGACATCTTTTTGCATAAGATCAATTTCTTTACTCAAATAATTAATTTCATCATTTTCGGAAGCAATAATCATCTCAAGTTCTTTAATTTTTTCAACATATTTTTTATTATTGCTAGCCATTAATCGATTCTCAGAGCAAACTTTCTGCCATTGACCATACATTATTTTGTAAGAATCTTTCAATGACTCCTCATCTAAGTCAGAATCATCAGAGTCAGTATCAGGTTCTTCATTATTCAGAATAGAATTATTACCAAATCCTTGGAATCCATTGAAGAAAAAGCCGTACCTTTGTGAACAGAGGTTAAGGCAACACTATTGTCATCCTCATCATTCTGTTCAGAGTCTTGATCACTCCAAGTAGCTTCCATGACTCTTTTTTTTTCTTTAAGGTATTTGCACACTCGGATTGAATGTGTCCAAATCCTTCACATTCCCTACACTGAATTTCCTTTTTTATTAGTTTCAAAGGGTTTAGAAAAATTACCGTTTGGGTTTTTGGATATGGCCTTTCTGTTTCCCAATTTCTTTATGTACTTTTGAATTTTTTTTGTTAACAAAGCCATCTCATCATTCAAACTTTCCTTCTTTTCTCTGGAAGATTTCAAGGCAATTGATTTATCCTTGATTTCTTCTATTTTATCTTTTTGTCTGATTTGTTGGTTTAGTTCAAAAGTTTGAAGTGAACCCATCAATTCATCTACTTTTATTTTGTCCAGATCTTATGCTTCTTCAATTACAGTGAGCTTAGTCTGAAACCTGTCAGGGAGAACTCTAACAATTTTCCAAACCAAAACATTATCTTCAAGTTTCTCACCAAGAGAAAAATATTCGAGCAATATCTGACCATTTCTCATAAACTTCAGCGATGGTTTCATTTTCAAATTTTGTTGTGAGCATAACAAGCTTAGAACGCTTGACATCAGCAGTTCCTTCAAATTGGGTTTGAAGGATTTGCCAAGCATCTTTGGCCGAAACACATGAAGAAATCAATTTAATGTAACCTTCACCAACACCATTAAAAATAGCATGTAATGATTTATTATTGTAAATTGACAGTTTATCTTCAACACCACTCCAATCAAGTTAAGATTTTACCTTAGTTACATCGTTGCTTTCTGCTGGAGGAGTCCAACCATTCAAAACAGCTCTCCAAGCCTTTTCATCTTGAGATTTGATGAATGCTCTCATTCTAACTTTCCAATATGGATAGTTAGAATCATTGAGTAAAGAGGGGCGAGTTATGGAGCCTCCTTCTATGAAAAAAGACATTGCAAGAATAAGAACAACAAACAGAATAAAACAAGATCACACTCAGAAAAGAGTGACCTGCTCGAATACCAATTGAAATTCCATTTTTAGTAATTACCAAATTAATTAAACGAGGTGAATTAATTAAGGTGCGGAATGGTAAGTAAATGTTGAAAGAGATTTATGATCTGTCGGGACAGAATACGAACTTGTCACGAGAGAAATTGAACATAATAAAAGACAGTGCAAAAATAATAAAGAACACAATGAATTTTTACAAGGTTCAGAAACTCTTTCAGATAACCTACTCCTTGGGGCCACACCCAGAGAACAAAACCAATTAATAAAGAATCACAAGTACAAAATATTGACTTAAACAAAACAAGACTCCCTCTTGAGATTTGTTGCAACTTTGTTATACTTTTCTTCACTAAACTGATTCTGATTTAAACGCTCAACCACTTGAACTCCGCTTGCATCCTTCCGATGCAAGACTTGTAAAAATCATGTCCCGAAGACTATAAAATTTTTGTTCAAATTACAACATGTATTCACTCATGAACGTGGTATAAACTCACCACAAAAACTAAACACTCATTTTTCTATAAGATCACGTGAATGCTATGATCTTGCATACAAATAAGGAACACTCACAAATATTACAATTCACCCACAAACTATGCACCAACGAGTTCACTTTTTCTCAATGCCTTAGAGGCCTATTTATAGAGACCATTTCATGCTCAGCTAATGTGACAGTCAGAATCCCGTGATCCACAAGGGGAAAGATCGGGTAAAAAGCTATGCAATCTTACACCGCCTGGGGAAGGTGAAGTGTGATGATTCTAAGACTGTGTAGGCATGAGACTACACAGTTAAAGATGACTTAAATGGATTGATGGGTATCACCTATATCAACAAGATGCATCTTCTTTTCGGTAGCCCATCACTTGAGAACTCCAAAGTTAAGCGTGCTTGACCTGGAGTAATCTCAAGAAGGGTGACCTCCTGGGAAGTTTTCCTAGGAAGCGTGCGAGTGAGGACAAAGCACACTGGAAAGACTCGTGTTGGTTTGTAGGGTCAGTTGTCATTCCAAGAACCAGCCATAGTGACGTGGGGAGTTACAGCTAATACCTGTGTCAAATCAAATTTCTCAAGATAGAAATAACAATTAATTACTTCAAAGATTCAATTTCCTGAAGTTTATTACCTTGAGTTGCACGAAAAATAAAAGAAAAATATTCTAGAAATGATTTTGAGTAAGTACTTAATATTTGCTTTATATAACGAAGATACAACTTCCCTTTATAATAATATTGTGATAAAATCAAGCTAAATAAAGAATTATATGAAAACCTTACAAACTAATTCTAGCCATTAATATTCTGAAAATCACAATAATGGGAAAGTAAAATTATCTTTTAAATAAAAAGATATTTTTATAAAATTTGCCAATTTTAGGATTTACATGTATTATAGAGAATTCAGTAAATTTTACAAGTTGAACTTAAAAATGGAGACATCGACTGGGAAAAGTCACCCAATTAAACTGAATCTGAACATTAATATGTTTGATCAATAACATGTCTTCTCCAAGTTTTTAGCGAAAAAAATTATCTCTTTAGAAATAGCGACGAAGACACTTTCAGACATCCTTATCCAATACCACCTTGCTATTCCTTTTATTTAAAACTCGTAATCACAAGGAGACCAAGAAATCATGGTGATTTCAAGCTTGAACCTAATGTAAGGTTATAGTGATTGGGATTCAAGCCAAATCTCAAGTGGCATAGATTTGACATGTTACTTTTCAATTTAAACAAAATGAGATCTTGTATAAACAATTTAGTGCAAGAAAGTAGATTCTAGTGCACAAACAATTCTAGTTAAGTCATTTGAACATACCTTCTTGTATTTTCCAAACTCTGTTTTGACAATGCATTCTTCTGAATGACTAAAGACCAAGATCTAATGATGAACAATGAAAAAGTCAGGCCGCTTATTGAGGCAAGGAGAGATTGGAAGGCTTGAGACATTTAGCGCAATTGAGTTGCTTTGCTTATCCACAAGACATTGCTAGATGAAGTCGCCAAATTTTTTGCAAGAGAGTTCAGGATTCAAACCTCCTTGAAGTACCAATTGGAATATATACAAAAGTTATACCTCCAACCTTTGGACATCTTATAGGAAGCTTGAAGCGCTCTTTGATGAATTCACTCGACTCGACGCATTGGAGAATGGACCACCAGGTGCAATGGCAATGTCAATGACTAAGAGAAATGTTGGAACGACCTACCAGCATGTGTGATCATAACATGCTGAAATCTTCTTTGTGCAACCAAGAACCTAGTGTTTGCATTGAGAAACCATAGTCTAAGAAGCGTGATAGGAGTTCTCAAAATGATTATAGAACATGAACTATTATCTAATGCCAAAGGAGTAAAAGAAGGATATATAGGAAAACTAAATGAAGTCGACCACGATATGTGCCACCAACAAACTCAACCCAAGCTAGGGAAAATGGAACTAGACTTCTCCTAAACCTCTAGTGAAGAAGCAAGGGGTGACTTGAATTCTATAGAATTGGGGAATATTCTCGACACAAAGAAGATAGAACACCTTAGAGACCACTTTAACATGAAATAGTACTAGAATAAGCTTGAGGCTACGTTGATTGTCTCATCTTTGGCTCTTATCACAGTGGTGGAGGTCACAATAGACCCCACTAAAAATGATGAATGAGTATGGTTAATCAATCAAGCCCTCAACAAGTACAAGATCGAGGCCTAACGTGAGTTTTCAGAGATTGATCCTTTATTCTCTAAAGCGAAAATGGGAACTCTCAAGATTCAAGATGCCTGTGTTTGTGGTAAATGGTGATGCTAGATGCTATATAAAGCACGTTGGCCTCTATCAAGAATGGACATTATGCACAAAGCTGACTTCATATAGCTTTGTCAAAAGCTTTTTTTCTTTTTGTAATGGGAGTAGCTCAAGCATTGTCCTGCACTTAAACTTGGATTCATTTTTTAGCTTCTGACAATTAACCAAGAAATTTTTGTACAAATTTCCAAATTCTATAATCAAGAAGGGACATATCTATCTATGGAATGTCAAGCAGACCAAGGGAGAACACATTATCCATTTTGCTCGCTTCTGCAATGTTAAGTTGGAAACTAAAGGTTTGACAGATGATTAGACAAAATAATCATTACAACAGTAAGTTCCACTCATCCTCTCTTACTTGGCAAGGAATCCACCCAAGACTTATGTTGCCCTAAGTGTGAAAATCACAAAAAAAGTAGCAATTGAGGAATATAAGAAAGTTAGGAAGTCTAAATAGTTTCGAAAGACAATAGAAATCACAAAAGGAGAAATTTTAACAATCTATAGTTGAGACCAAGAAGTGTCAATCCTTGAGGCTAGCACAGGCAGCAAGACTCCTTGCTTCAGCAAGTTCAAAAGCTTCACTACATTACTCAAATCTCTTTAGCAAATTTGATGGAGAGAAGGGACTCGGGCTTGCTAAAGTACTTGCCTATATTATAGTTCAACTCTGATATAAGAGATTTGACCAAGTTTCGTAATTTTTACTGTGGCCACAGTTACACCACCAAAAATTACATCTAGTTGTTGGAGAAAATCATAAAGTTAGTCCAAGACAACAACCTTAGAGGTTACATAAAGCAAGCCATGACAAAAGAGGTCTAAATTTATGGTCACTTTTGGACAGGTGGGGCAGACCTTGAGGTGACGTATCGCCTCAAAGGCAACACATTGCATGCGCAACAAAAATTGTAGGTCTATAGCAGGAAATGTAGCTTGTTGTAGGGTGACGCCTCGCTTGCTGCGTCCATACAAGTTACATATTTTTCCTCTAAAATGTATTATATAAAGGTATAATCTTATTAGTAAGACCCAATGTCAGTGCCTAACCTATTTAAGGTGTTTTTCTTAGAGTTTTTGGGACTTGATCACTCCTTTAAACTCTCTCCTTCTCTTTAGCTCTCCGAGACTCTCAATTTTCTCCAAGAAATTCATCAAGAGATTGGTTGACTTGAGAATTTCATAAGCTTGTTGTATTTCACTCCTTATTCCTTCATTGTAAAAACCTCAATCAACTTTCTAGTGATTTAGAATAAATATTTTAGACAAAGATCCTCATCTTGTGCAAGCCATTGTGTTATTTGTGTTATTATTTTTCATTGTTTTGTGTTATTGTTCTATGTTTTCATTGAACCCTATTGTTTAGTTATACCACTACCCCAACAATCAAAACATTTATTTTCCCTACTCTTGTGATCTCTATCATCTTCAATAATGGAAGAAGGTTCTACATCCATGGTTGCTCTCAAACTCATGCATCAAGATTTGGTTAGATTGGATCACTTTGATGGGGAAAACTTTGTGCATTGGCAAGATAAGATCCTATTTATATTTACCACCCTCAAAGTCTCATACATCTTAGATATGGAATTGGAAGCTCTCGCTACTTCTAAGAAAGATGACACCACTGAAGTTATTACCAAACGGAAGGAAATGGAAGATGACGAGCTTATTTGTAGGGGCTGTATTCTCAACACTTTATCGAATAGCCTCTATGATCTTTACACCAACACTAGTGGTGCAAAAAATATATGGGAGGCACTTGAAAACAAGTACAAAGTGGAAAAAGAAGGTAGTAAAAAGTTTCTCATCAATAAATAAATGGAGTTTAAATTTTATGATGACCATTGTTTCCTCAAATTCATGAATTGTAAATTGTTGCCAACAAAGTGAGTACTCTAAAGAATATTCTACCCAAGGCATTTCTTGTTGGCGCCATCGTAGCCAAACTACCTCAAAGTTTGAGGGACTATAGAAAGAAGATTCTTCACAAATATTAAGAGATCTATTTGAAAGAGATTCTTAAACACTTGAGAATTGAATAGGAATCTCATTCTAGAGATAAGTGTTAAAATGAGTCCAACAGAGGGACTTCAAAGGAAAATGTGGTAAACACTCCCAAACCCTCTCATCATAAAAGGAAAGGAAATAAGAGGCCTAATGGCAAGGGTTATAACCCTCTGAAGGGACAATTCAAGGGCAACAAAGGCCCTTGTTTCGTATGTGTCAAAAATGGTCACTATGCTAGAGAGTGTAGATATCCCAAGAACCCAAGTGGGGAGAAGGTGAATTCTACTAATGATGAAATTGTTGCCACTCTAAGTGAGGTGAATGTCATATAAGGCAAGGTTCAAGGATGGTGGTAAGATACGCGTGCCACCATTCATGTCTCCTAAGATAAATCTATTTTCAAAACGTTTGATTTGGTCAAGGAGGGCCATGAAATACAAATGGGAATTGAGGAGTTGTCTAAGGTGGAGGGCATGGGAACCATTGATTTGATCTTCACTTTTTGCAAGAAAGTGATGCTCATCAATGTTCTCTATGTACTTGAAATAAATAGGAACCTTATAAGTGGAGATTTACTAAGCAAATTGGGCATTAAAGCGGTGTTCGAGTCCAATAAGCTAATTTTTTCAAGGAGTAGGAATTTTGTTGGAAAAGGCTACTCTCGTGAGGGAATGATTAAACTTTGTACAATTAAGAACAATTCTTTGAATAATAATACCTCCCCTTCTTGCTATGTTGTTGATTCTGATTCTCCTTTATTATGACATTATAAACTTGTGCATATATGTTATAGTACTATTAAAAGAATTGTTACATGTGGCATGTTGCATTATGATGTTATTAATGTTAATAAATGTTAATTATGCATCATATTTCAAATGGTTAAGAAATTTTATCCTAGTGTTGAAAGAAATGCAAACTTGCTTGACTTAATTCATATTGATTTATATAAATTGAATGACATATTAGCTAGAGGTGGAAATAGGTATTTCATAACTTTCATTGATGATTATTCTTATTCACTTATGTATATCTACTTAAGAGTGAGGATGAAAGTTTTAATGTTTTTAAGATATACAAAGCCAAAATAGAAAATCAATTAGATAAGAAAATTAATGTACTTAGAAGTGACAGGGGCGGTGAATATTTCTCAAATGAATTTAATATGTTTTGTGAGGATCATGGAATTATTCATGAATGTACAACTCCACATACTCCACAAAAAAATGGTATAGTTGAAAGAAATAATAGAATTTTCTTTGAATTGGTTAATGTTATGCTATTACACACAAATTTGAATTATAATTTGTGGGGTGAGGCATTACTTGTGGCATGTCACATACTTAATCGAATTCCTATGAAGAAGAAGAATATTTCTCCATATTAGATATGGAAAGGTTGAAAACAAAATATTGGTTATTTTAAAGTGTTGGGGTGTCTTGCTTATTGCAAGAGCAAGGATCCTAAAATGACAAAGTTGGGTCCAAAAGTCATTAAATATTTTTTTGTCGACTATGCTTCTCATAGTAAATTCTATAGATTATTAGACTTAGAGTCTAATATGATCATTGAATCTAGAGAAGTAAAATTCTTTGAGAATTTGTTACATTGAGATAATAATTCTCAAGAACCCATCATGATTGAAGAAATTTCCATAAAAGACATCTTCAAGGGTTGATGAGCAACCGAAATTGCATAGAAGAAGCCAACAACTTAAAGAGTTAAGATCAAGTGAGACTTGTTCTCAAGTGGACTCTTTCCACCTAGTAATAGGAGACCTTGAAGAAGTCATTAGGAAAATTCCTATGATTCTTCAAGTTGATGATGATCCAAAACCCTTCCAGGAAGCTATGTCTTCAAGAGTCTCCATTTTTTGGAAAAAGGTAATAAATGATGAAATAAATTCAATAATGGCTAACCAAACTTGGGAATCGGTTGACCCTCCTCAAGCATCCGAACCAATTGGGTGCAAGTGGGTAATTTTAAAAAAAATCACATTGATGGCACCCTACAAACTCTTAAGGCTAGACTAGTAACCAAAGGTTTCAAACAAAAAGAAGGAATCAATTATTTTGCACTTATGCACTAGTTACTAGGACAACCTCAATTAAAGTTTTATTTGTTCTATCATCAATATATGACATTTATATTCATCAAATGGATGTTAAGACGACATTCCCAAATGGAGACCTTCATGAGGAGGTCTATATTAAACAACATGAGGATTTCGTTCTTAATGAAAATAAAGTGTGCAAGCTTGTCAAATCATTATATGGTTTAAAATAAGCTCCAAAATAATGGCATGAGAAGTTTTACCAAACCATTGTTTTTTATGGATTTATACATAACAATAAAGACAAGTGCTTATACTCTAAGACTTGTGATAAGATTATAATCTTAGTATGTTTATATGTTTCGTTCTTAATGGAAATTAACATAAAGTGTGCAAGCTCATCAAATCATTATATGGTTTAGAATAAGCTCCAAAACAATGACATGAGAAGTTTGACCAAGTCATTGTTTCTTATGGATTTAGACATAACCATGGAAAAAGTGTTTATACTCTAAGACTTGTGATAAGATTATAATCTAGTATGTATATATGATAATTTTAAGCAATGACATGAAAGACATCATAGAAATAAAGAGGTTTTTTTTTCACATTTCAAATGAAGGACCTTGGAAAGGTCAATACCATATTAGGTATCAAAGTTAAAAGAAATAGTTGAGGTTATGTCTTAAGTCAATCACATTATGTAGAAAATGTCCTTGACAAATTTAGTCATCTTAAAATCAAAGAAGCAAATACACCATTGGATACAACTGTAAAACTTGAAAAGAATGAAGAAGGAATGGTGGGTTAACTAGAGTATGTAAGTGCAATAGAAAGCTTAATGTAGGCCACAGATTGTACAATAACGAATATTGCATTTGTAGTTAGTAAACTAAGTAGGTTTACTAGAAATCTAAGTATCCAACATTGGATGATTATTGAGAGAGTTCTAGGATACTTCAAAAGAACCAAGAACCTTATCCCTCAATATGTAAAGTTCCATAGGGTACTTAAAGTGTATTCCGACGCAAGTTGGATATCAAGTGTCGAAGATAATCTCTCTATAACTGGTTGGGTATTTACACTAGGAGGTGGTGCAGTTTCTTGGGGCTCAAAGAAACAAGCTTGTATTTCACACTCAATCATGGAAGTCAAGTTCATAGCTTTAGCGACTACCGGCAAAAATGCCAAATGGTTAAGGGCTCTCATGCGTGACATCCCTTTCATGAATGAGGAAGTCACAACTATCTCAACCCATTGTGATAGTCAAGCAACACTAGCTAAAGCTTACAATAGTGTATATAATGAGAAGTTTAAAAATATTAGTCTTAGACATGATTATGTGAGACAATTTATTCAAGAAGAAATCATTTCAATATCTTATGTGATATCTATTGAGAATTTAGTGGATCGCTATACTAAACCTCTCACAAAGGATTTGGTGAGCTCAACATCAAAAGTGATGGGATTGAAACTCCTAGAATAAAATTCATCAATGATGGCAGCCCAACTCAAAATTAGGGAATAATAATCTAGAGTTCAAAAGGTAATAACAAGTCATTGATAAGTGAATAGGTGCAACACTAACGTAACTTAAGGTCATGTCCAAGTGCATAATGTTGGTTGTTACAAGAACGAGGGTTAAGCTTAAGAAGCTTTTAATGGAATTCAGTTGAGTGCTACAAGCAGCTTTTAAGGTAAAAAGATGTTATAAGAATTTCACATATTTTAACTTAGAGGTGGTGTCGCCTTTCATAGGATGTTTAGTAGTCTCTTCCAAGACAGTTCATGAATGGATGAGCACATGGCCATAACAGTGCTAAGCATGTAAGAGGAAAAATGAGATTCGAATAGAGGTGTGTGAGGTGTTATCAATTTTTTCACATGATATATTTGGTTTGTTGTTATAATCAACCAAGGGTTTCAATGAAATCTTGTAACATTTTTACTAAGGCAAAGTTCAAATCGAAAGATACTATATTTTACGCACGAATATAGTAAGTGTTTGTGGAAAGAAAAAATATTTTTAATAATATGTACATTCAATCTACATGAGAATAAAGTACATCATACGTTCTTTATGGAAAATAAACTACACTAAGAGAAAGAAAAACAACTATCATCCAGCTATACAAAGTGAATGACAACTATATAGATTTAATTCCTAGAGATCCTACCAGACACAAATTTAATAAGGAAATAAACAAATAATCAATATCCAACAATATTGTCTTTTAATGAGAAAATATTCTGCTGTAATTCTAACACTCCCCCTCCAACTGGGGAGTAAATGTCAACCATTAGCATCTTGCTCCTTAAGCCTTCAAAGTGTATTGTTGCAACTCCTTTTGTGAGTGTATCGGCTAATTGTTGATGGGTTGTTACGAATGGAGTGGTAATTAGTCCACTTTCAATTTTTTCTTTGATAAAGTTTTTGTCCACTTCAACATGCTTAGTGCGATCATATTGAACAAGGTTGTGAGCTATATTGATTGCAGCTTTATTATCACAAAACATTTTCATATGAGACATGAATACTAGTTTAAGCTCATTTAACAACTTATGTGTCCACAAAATCTCACATATTCCAAGAGCCATAGCTCTATATTCTGCTTCTGCAGTGGACCTGGCAACTACATTTTGCTTCTTGCTCCTCCAAGTAACCAGATTGCCTCCTATAAAAATACAATAACTTGTTGTAGATCTCTTATCTATGATTGAACCAGCCCAATCAACCTCTATGTAAACTTCTACTAAAAGATGGTCAATTTTTTTTAAAAGAAGTCCCCTACTTGGTGTAGCATTCAAATACTTCAATATTCTTTGAACATCTTCCATATGACACTCTAAGGGGGCATGCATGAATTGGCTAACAACTCCTACACTAAATGCAACGCCTGATCTTGTATGGGACAAATAAATTCGTTTCCAACAAGCCTTTGATATCTTCATTTGTCAACTGGGATTTTTCCTTCATTAAGTCCCAATCTATGATATGGATCAATTGGAGTTATTGATGGTTTACTTCCTAAAGATCTTGTTTCCTTCAGCAAGTCAAGGATATATTTTCTTTGAGAAACAAACAAAGATTCATTTGATCTTGCCACTTCCATACTGAGAAAAAACTTGAGATTTCCTAAGTCTTTAATTTCAAATTCTTTTGCAAGTTGTGCCTTCATATCTCCAAAATTTTCATGTTGTCCCCTGTCACAATAATATCATCCACATAGACAATAAGAATTGTAATCTTATGATGAGGAGAATGCTTTAAGTATAGTGTATGATCTCCTTGACTTTGTGTGAAGCCACACTTTAAGAGAAACTTTGAGAATCTTTCAAACCAGGCTCTAGGAGATTTCTTTAGCCCATACAATGACTTTCATCAAATTTAGGGTTGAGTCCAACAAGAAATTTAAAAATACAATCCTCCTCCAAGATTTCAACTAGGCGAGTAGCGACTTCAACATCCTCGATCTCAAACAGTTGGTGAAGACCTAGTTCCTGCCATAACATGTAAGTGTATTAAAATATTCTGTCACAAAGGAGTCTCCTTGTTTTGTGTTACTATTATAATTTTTTGTTGAACCCCATCATTGAGTTATACCACTACTCCCAACACTATAAAGTCCTAAGATGGAGACTCGATTATTTTCATGTGAAGTACGAAAGAAGGAAGAACTCATGTAAAACTTAGTAACCCAAGCTCAATCCCTCTAATATGGAATATAGAAGAAGGATTAACCTATAAAATATCATGCTAAGTCCTTGTAGACCTCGAGCTTGACCATTACTTAGACTTCACCCTGTCTACCAAGTCATTAGCCTTAGCTGCAATTTCTATGGATGCTTTATCAATCATGATATATGCTCAGTAGTCAAGGAAGTCAAACTCCACCAATGCCTTGACCAAGAAAGACTAGTTGATGCTGGTCTCATGTAAGCCTACACATCTTGATCCCACAGTCCATATAAGCTTGGAAGTAGTAGTCCACATATTTTCAAGACTCATTTGAATTCTTTAAAGTTGGAGACTCAAACATACACCATCTATGGATCGAGCTCAAACTAAGGTTTATGTTGGAGCATTTAAGAGTCCTAATCTTAACCTTCACATCCTAGGCTCGATCTTCAATGACCCTGGTTTGATCTTTAGTAGCGTTAACCTTTACTTCAACCTCACATCTTATGGCTTCCTTCTTTGCCTAGAGATATGCCTCATTGACATCTTTCTTCTTCTCCTCAATCATCTAGCGATTAGAGTAAGCCACTTTATGTGTAAAAGAAAAATTTCAACATTAAGTCCAAAAGTAAAATACAAAAACATGTTCTTACTTGAGATGCAAGTCGATTTATGATGTCTTCCAACTTCAAGAAGTTAGCATCTTAGGTTGGATTTAGGTCTCTATAGGGTAAGGTTGTTCACTTTAGGTAATTATGATCCTTAGTAGCTTGAAGTGGGACAAAAAATTGAGAACTAGAGGTTGAAGCCTCTACTCACAGATTGGTAGCCATAATATACATGACCAATTTAGGTCCTCGCACTGACTAAAGAAGTTGTGCCTTCTTTGCGAGTTCCTAGAACAACCTACCTAGAAGCCTTTTCTTGATTCAGTGTGAGACCCATGGTTGAGTTTTATCTATGGGAAGCATACCTAAAGAGACATGATCTTATTTTGGGGGCTTTTCTTCTTAAAAGCTCAACCTCATGTGATAGTAGATCTCTCACGTTTTCTCTTTCTCATCTAGGCTTCTTCTCGAAACCTTATCAAGCATGAAACATTGGTCTTATGTTAGGGTGGGATAATGGATAGATTAATAAGTCTAGGATTTTTTGAAATTAGTTAAGACTTGCGAATCCCCTATTGGGACGATCTAAAATGCAAACTCAACATAATCTTTATCCACAGTGGAGGTAATTGTCCCTCAAGATTTTGTCCGAGATCGAAATCTTTGCCACTATCTTCTTGTGCTATAGGTTAATATAGAAGAGTCTGAGTGTGATTGATGGAGGTGGTTAACATTGGGATATAGTTGTTTGAAGCCTAGCCAGATGATAAAATATTTTAGTGCATACTAGCACACATATAACATTGGGATATAATTGTTTGAAGGCGGTGCCCTAATCAAGGCATTGGAAAAGTAGTGGGCATAAAGAGAATTTGAGCCCCAAGGGAAAGAATTGTGAGTATGTTGTCATCTAGTCCTCATGAAGGTTGCTTATGTATCCGTCTACCGCTGGCTTCCTCATTTTGATAGCCCTATGAATGAAGAATATGTCTCAATCACTCCTCAACATTTTTCCATTTACAACGACGTGCTAGGCAAAGCAGGCTGCTTGATAAAGAATCTCAGGTTGCACTTGCGAAACCTCAAGGTCTCCCTCTTCGCCTCCCGAAGCGTCACTCCTGGAGGTCCCATGGTAGTAGTGTCAGCCTTGACACCTAGTTAGGCATAAATCTCATTCAACCTCTTAATGGTTCTATCCATGGAAAGCAAGGGCTTGGGTATCTTTCCATGCCATTAGAGGATTTAGATCAATGGGCAGTCTATCCCTTGCGAATGTTTTCACCACATTGATATATTCTTCTTCTAATAATCTATCAAAGCGAACCTCAAAAAGTAAGGTCGTCGAACTATTGCCTTCTCCGTTGTTGACCATGGTTTGTGAAGAAAAGCTAAAAATAGAAGAAGATATATAATGAAAGAGAAAAAAAGAAATAATTTATACTTAGAAGATCAACAAGCCAAAGTATTGAAGCCCAAAGTGCACACAAGAGAAGCAAGTTGATATGGAAGAGCAATGATTTAAAAATAAAAACGTGGATGAATGTCGTAGAACAAATGGAACTTGCCAAAAAAAAATCTGAAATTTTGAAAATTTAGAAAAGGTGAAGAAATGAAGTGAAGAAAATGAGTATTTACGGAAAACTCATGCTCAATCTCAATAATTAGGTCACGCTATTGACTCTTAGGAAGCCTAAAGTAAAACACGATCGACACACTATTATTCTTCGAAAATTTAGTGACCAAAACACTTTCAAAGCATCCTTAGTTGATACCACATTGGTTTCTCCCTTATTTAATACCTAAATCCTAAGGAGACCAATAGGCCATCATAATGATTTCAAGCTTGAATCTAATCCAAGATTAATGACTAGGACTCAAGCCAATCAACAAATGACAAGTGATAAAAATATTATGTGTGTATACATATATTTATTTATTTAAACATGAAAATATTATAATCAATAAAGGTACAAAAAATATATACGTATATGTCAATACAAAATACAAATATGTGATGATGTCATTTAAACAATATTCATTTTTACGAAAAATGTAGCAAATAAATATTATTCATATTGAAGAATTTTAGATAAACAAAAATTTGTGTGACATTAGCCAAATATTGTATTTCAAGATTTTAATGTAATATAATAGTATATTTATGACAATGTTATCTAATTATATATTATATAATCTACCTAATAAGTTTGTTAAATAGCGGTAAAATGAGTAATCGTGCATTGAAGGTTTTGAGGTGGGATGTTCCATGGGAAGTAAACGAACCTCACCATATATATTACGTAGAGGTTTTAAAAAAAAAGGTAAGACATCACGTAACAAATAAAGTTGAAAGTACGATTGCATTCTTTTAATTGATTAATATGAAATTTTTACAAAAGAGCCACTTCTCTTATCAAATTTGTTATACCCAAAAATTGGAGAATGCACCCTAGGAGGCTAAGGAGAATGCATCCTAGGAGAGTGCTTCCTAGGAGAGCTAAGGAGGGTGCATCGAGGAGAACTCAAGAAAGTGGTCCTAGGAGACCTCAAGGAGGATGTGGTCCTAGGAGACCCCAAGAGA
Organism: Humulus lupulus; assembly: GCF_963169125.1. Taxonomy (NCBI): domain Eukaryota; kingdom Viridiplantae; phylum Streptophyta; class Magnoliopsida; order Rosales; family Cannabaceae; genus Humulus; species Humulus lupulus. The sequence goes on from NC_084794.1 coordinate 132,733,788, forward strand.
GTGATCCTAGGAGACCCCAAAGGTGTGTCCGAGGTAAGCCTCCCAAGGTTTCCTAAGTGTTGGCTCGAACGTGTCCGAGGTAAGTAGCTAAGGAGGAAGAATCCCATGCAAGTCAAGAATGGAGACTTAGATTTTGACAAGGAGAGCCTACACCATGTCCGATCGGACATGGTTGGAGGAGCCTAGGAAGTGCCTTGGACTTGTCCGAGGAGAGATGCCAATGAAGATAGCTCGGACCACCTTGGTCCGAGGAGAAGGCAAGAAGAGGATGCCTCGGACTACCTTGGTCCGAGGAGAAGGCCACAAGGTCCGATCGGACCTTGGTTGGAGGAGGTAGGCTCAGACCTTCCCGAGGTGAAAGGCCAAGGGAGTTGACTCGGACCACCTTGGTCCGAGGAGAGCCAAGCATGCATGGCTTGGGTCCGAGGAGAGCCATGCATGCATCACTTTGAGCCAAGGAAAGCTTGAAGGAGTAACCAACATGCATGTGAGACTACGTCAAAATTCCAGGAACGACTTTAGCAAGAATTGGTCTAGGCACCCGGGAATCTCTCATTCCTCACTCAAATTGAGGAATTAGTTGTATTTTAAACATTTATTGTAATATAAATATAAGATGAATAATAAAATATCCCTATTGAAAGGGGATGTCAGTTGAGGATCCCAGGCCTATAAATGGAGGGCTTATGGGATGAGAGGGGGGCTTCTTCTGCTTCTTCTTTCTAGAGAGAGAAAATTGGGTCTGAGTATTCTAGAGAGAGAAAATGCTGAAATAAGAGAGAATTCTTGTATTTTTGCAATCTGTACTGAAGAAACTCAGTTGGCTCAGTCCATCTGATCTTGAGTACGGATCTATAAATCACAACTCTAAGTGGATTAGGCTATTACCGACAATCGGGGCTGAACCACTATAAAAATCTCCTGTGTTATTTACTTTTCTTGTTTAAACCGTGTGTGTCGTTTTTATTTCTCTTGAAGGCTTGTCGTATTTGACGTTCTCACGTCGTTGGTTAAAAACGCAGTCAACAAAATTAAAATACAAATTTTTAGGATATGCAACACAATATTAGTTATTTTCTTCTTTGCACAGGTTCTTCTCCTAAACACAAAAGGATAACAAGTATGATGATGACATTTTGAGTTAATTTTAGTATAAATTAAGTATCAATTTTCTTGAACTATTTTACCGGCTAGGATGGATGTACTTATGAATAATCCTTAAAAAGTAAATAAATAACAAAGCTATAAAGACTTTGAAAGACATAAAAGATTTTAATTAATATAATTGATATGAATTTTCTCGCTATAAACACCTGGCTTTAAGAATTTACTATAATGCACAAGGATATTGGTGGCACTGTGTAGCTTGATCATAATATCATCTGTGATTGTGTTTTCTTATAAAAGAGGATATTTGTCAAGTAAATTTTTTTGGAAGAAAGACCAACTAAACGATTTTGACGTGGAAATATTTATAAGAAGTTATGAGTCATTTTCCCCTAAGAGATATATAGTTATTCAGACTTGAAGAAAATGACGAATTTATTTGCTGAAAAAATTGGCAGAGGAGGATATGGTTCAGTATATAAAGGAATCCTTCTTGATTAAAATGGAAAGTACTATATGAAATTGCAGTTGGTATTGCACGTGGGCTGGAGTACTTACACCGAGGTTGTAAAACGAGGATTTTATATTTGGATATAAAACCTCATAACATTCTTTTGGATAACAACTTTTCTCATAAATATCAGATTTTGGCCTTGCAAAACTTTGGATGAATAAAGAGAGTAGTATGTCGATGATGGAAACACGTGGTACAATTGGGTACATTGCACCTGAATTCTTCAATAGGACTTTTGGCGGAGTGTCCCACAAATTAGACGTGTATAGTTATGGCATGTTAATTCTTGAAATGGTTGGAGGAAGAAAGAATTTTGATTCCGGTGTCTCTCGTGCTAGTAAATTGTATTATCCAAATTGGATTTATAAGAATAGCAAATTGGACAATATTGATTTTGGTATAATGGGAGTCACAACAGAGGATGAAAAAGAAATATCAGTGAACATGATATTAGTAGCGATTTGGTATATTCAAACGAGTCAGTTAGATTGTCCCTCGATGAGTAAGGTGGTTGAGATGTTGAATGCAAGTCTTCAGTCCTTGGAGATTCCACCAAAGCCATTCTTGGTTTCTCCTACCACGTCTCCTTAACATTCTACGTCACGTAAGGAAGTGTTGTATTATACATATGTTGGTTTTGAATTTTGATAGACATAAATTATGTACACAAGTACATAATGAGCTATGAAAATAAGTTGCTTTTTCAAGATATTTCAATTCCTTTTTAAGTGCCTACTTAAGCTAGTATTTCTTTTTTCTTCAAGAGATTCTTCATTTTGAGATTGATTTAATGCATAACACGCAACACGATCTTCTTATTTTGAAAAAAACTAACTTTACTTTGTCATTATGAGAAACACTTTATGATCATGATACTTTATTGCTTTCCTTTGATATTGCATTAGATGAAATTTAATGGATGGCAGCTCCAAATAGTTACCTAGTCTTTCCTCTACTGGTGGTCGTTTCTGCAATGTTAGAGAATTTGTTTTGGGTTGTTTTTCAGCACTTATTTTCTTTTAAAGCATAATTGATAACAGGTAGTGTTGCTATTGAGGTGGCAGCTCCTCATGATTGGAATTATCGATCTCTGAATTGAATCAGACTCCTATGTTGTGGTTATCCTCTCCACACGTGCTTAGGCAATTCTTTGAAATCTGTTGAGCCATCAGTTAAATTATCTTTGCTTTTTATAGGCAATGAACTTTCAAATTTTCACACATATATATATCCACCGTTAATGCAATCAGGAATAACTTTTTAAAGTAAATTATGCTTCATTGAAATTATGTGATGCTCTCAATGTTTTTAATTTTTGTCACCTCTTGTATCCACATATGTTTTTGGTCCAAGTTAGTTATTTTCATTTAAGATGAGTTATACATCTTGGTTTTGAATTTTGAAAATTTGATAGGAAATTGCTTCCAAAACACTTTTTTCTATTTTCTCTTTTTTTCACATTGTTTCTAAAACACTTTTTCTATTTTATCTTTTTTTCACATTTTTTTCTTCTATTTTAAATTTAAGATTATTAATTAATAACGGAAGAAAACTGATTATAAAATTTATAGTAGAAGTAAATTAATTTTAGCAATTATAATTATTCAAAAAAATATTTTATTTTATTTTTTATATTAAATACTAATGATAATAATAATTTAAAAAAACGTGTAAATCACTTTTTAAATTAATTAATAATATTAATAATACTAATAATATCATTAATTAATAATATAAAAAACGATAAGAGCAAAAAAAAATTAAAAATATATTTATGATTAATTAATAATTAAAAAAAAACAAAAAATATCCATCTAATTTTTTATAATTAATAATTAAAGAAAAAACACAAAATATCTATCTAATTTTTTTATGAAAAAAATTATAAAAACTTTTGTACCTGAATAACACGAGCTGATGTATCATGTTCGTGGTACAGTTGGCACGCATTTAATGAAGATTATTCATAGTCCCGAGAGCATGGTACAAATTCCCAAATAGGTAGCTCGAGTCAAGCATAGGTCGACAAGACATCAAGGAGATCGTCTAACCTGATCTTCAGGTCGCATAAGAACAGCTCGAGCATCTCAATGTTCAGATTAGTCAAACATAGAATCCTCAAGCTCACGTAGAGTGCATTTAGCTCGACGTCGACAGCTATAATACGAAGACTTGAATTCCTGAAGGCTCCGGAACTCTATATGCATAATTAATATATTGTAACTCTTGCCCAATAAACATATGATATCATGCAATCAATGTATTTAATGTATTTATTTGTACATTGTGAAATATACCCAAGCTCATATGTTACAAAATGTTAAACCGCTACCCAAATATGTTGATTGAACCCCTATCAATAGAGAGATAATGGATACAAAAAGGGATCGAAGCTTTGTATGCCAAAGCTCTACAAAAATTGTCATAAACAATTTTCTAAGAGATAAACAAGAAATAATATAAACTCTTGGACTATGTGGATTTTAACCACTGAACCACGTAAAGTTCTTGGTGTTTTCTTTATACGGTTTGACTAAAGCCTAATTTCAACCTCAATTTTCTTAATTCACTGTTGGTGAACAACTGTGTCAACAGATTGGTACTTTCATTGAGAGGCTAATTAGGCTTGCAAATTTTCATCTCTGAAACATTCCCTGCAACCATGGTGGTAACCCAAAAGTCAGTATGTGAAGGTGAGTCAGAAAAGGATGGAGACCAAAGGGAGTTTCGAGCGATTAGCCCAGTTGAAGAAGGCACCTCGGTGCCCAGGCATCCTGGAAAACATCACCAGGCTCAGACGGGTTAGGATACAGGCAGTTCATCATCACGTCCCCACCCTAAAATTCCACATTTTGCCTATTGTTATGATTGGTTAACTACATGGTGAAATTGGTTAGGCACGAAGAGATGCAAAAATCATAATGATTTCACAAAATTCAACATGTAAGAATTGACTTTCTGTATAGGCATTTATAAATCATCTTTTTGGGTCCAAAGTATTTCTTTGGAGTATATGAGAGTGCCCAAAAAGTTTTGGAGCATTTGGGGATACTTTGAGACAAATTTTGGAGTGCCAAGTCAGAGGCATCATCGATCTGTTTCCTCTAGGAAGCGACGCGTCGCTCGTTTGTGAAACAAGCACCCAGGCGGCATGTCGCCTGGCATCGCCTGGTGCCAAGCAATGTGTTGCCTGGGCTGTCCGTACGAGTCCATACAGTGACGTGCTTTTTGCTCCAAAATTAAAATTAAAATGTTATGATCTCATTGTTTGAGTCTAATGAGATTCCTATACAATTTAAAGGGTTCATTCGAGTTAATTGGTGACTGATCACTTATCTCTCTCTCTAGCATTCAAGATTAGTAGTGTTGACGTGGTTCTTCGCCAACAGGTAATTAAGAGAATAAGAGAGTGATCAGTGCTTAACAATGAACCGAAATAGATAAATGATTTTTAAATGGACTGATGACCCAACTACGTTTTTAGGTGGTTCAAAGGTTAAAATCCTTCTACTCCACCAGCCAATATTATTGCTATATTTCTGGTATTCTTTACAGGGTATTTCATTACATAATAGAATCCAACCCTTTGCAACTCCCAAGGTCTCCATATTTATAGGAGAGGGCACCTGGGAGTTGGTAAAGGGGGGTCATCCCGTGACCCCCTTACCCATCATGTTACTCCTGTGACATTCATGATTAATTCCTAAAACCTGACACATGAAGTGTGGTCTAATCAATAGGAAAGGGGGATAATGGGCCACACGGCCCAACCCAGTCGTGGGTGCCTGAATACGCACGTTCATGCTGCGTGTCCAAGAATTTAGGGATATATCAAACACGTGATGTCTGATATATCCACGTTTACATTGCGTGGTTGACTTTATAAAAGGTCATAGCTTCCAACTCCAGATCGTATCCCGAACTGGATGCCTTATCGACCTGTGGCCTTCAAAGTCCTGACTCAGCCCTTAAGTAATCTTTGGCTACCTCGAGCTAAAGAGGTAGGACCTGAAGACAGCAGCTCCGGTCATGGGAGTATCCACGTGGCTGATATAATTAGGCCATATCTCAGCTCGCTAATAGCTCGTTGGAAAATCAGGGCGTACATTTTCCCCCCAAGCCCTTGCTCGTGGTACACGGCATCGTGTAGGGCCACAGTAGGGGCTTTTAGGCTTCTCCATGGACTCTCCATATTCCACCTTTTACGCAGACGCCAAATACGTGGAACATCGAGGTTGGTGACGGTACGTCTTCCGAGAATCGCATTAAATGGCCTAGCCTATACTCAGCTGTCGTTTCACCTTTCGAGTGGGGAGCCTCGGATCCCACATCAGGGCAATCCAACGGACCTCCTCACGTGGCCCTTCACGTATATAAAATGGGTGGCCACCTTACGCATGGGCCACCCGTTTATTCAAAAAATTTCTAAATTTCCCATCTTCTTCTCTCTTCTCACCCTCAAAAAACCCTCTTTTTCTCCCGGTCACCGTTCCCAGCACTCCAGAAGATCAGGTGCAAGGACTCCTTTGAGGTCTTGGAACCAGTCATTCCGGCGAGGACACAACTCAGACAACCCCTTCATCTCCCCCACAGCAAAACACTTTGTAAGTTCTCTGACTGTGCACGCTTTAAATTTTCTTTTCACTGTAGCTTAGGTAAATAGTTCTTATAGCTGCATGCAATATTCTGTTGGTTTTCGTGGGTATGAAAGGCGTAGGTTTTTATTTTAGGGCATCGATTGTAGAAGAAAACCATTTAGGAGCATGGTTCAGTAGGGTGCGTTTTCTGGGGAAATCTTCTGGGTAGATTTTTGGGTATGCTTGTTCAAAATATCCAGTACTTTGGGTGCAAAATCGGGTAACTTAGGGGACACGCTTCACCGGCGGTTTCACACCTCTTGCCTACTGAAACTTTCCTTCCAAGGAAAACTTTTACCCTGACCCCCCTGACACACGAATTCCGAGTAATCGGGGATCTGTTGGGAGCACATGCGCATGTTCATAGAACCACGTGGTCTCACTCTCCACGGGCTGAGATTACCTCAGCCCGTGCAAAGGAAACACTTCTCTTTAGATTCTCCCTTATGTTTAGGTCGCCCTTTTTAAAATTACTTCTTTTGTTCGCTAGGCAACCAGATGGGACCCAAGAAGAACGCTCCTAAGAGGATCGCAGGCAGCTCGTCATCCCAACAATCCAAAGGAAAGGAGGTGATGACAGACTCCCCAATCCCCGTCTTCGGGCCGGCCTTGGAGCAGGAGCTCGAGGTGGTGCCCAATGCTTTTTTCGAGGCCGAGAGGATCGTCTCGAAGATCACTGATCAGGGGAAAGTGAATAGAATATTCCTTTCCCACAACATGGAGCTGGGGAGGGGTGCCCTGGTCGCCCAACCTCCCGCAGAAGGTGAGCGGAGCTGCGCGCCGCTCGACGAAGAGTATGCAGCTTGGAGTGACGAGCACTTCAAGACTGGGGTCTTCCTCCCGCTGGACCAATACTTCGCCGACTTCCTCAATTACGTGAAGTTTTCCCCTTTCCAGTTCCCCCCCCCCCCCAACTCCTACTGTTTGTTGGCGGGGTTGAGATACCTGTTCCTGAAACAGGAATGGGAGGTCCCCACTCCGGCGGATATCTTGTACTTTTTCTACCTCAAGGCCAGCCCGGAGCAGCGGGGGCGAGGCGATGGGTTCTATTACTTGACCCGATTTACAAATACGACTGCGGTCATCGAGCTGCCCAGCCACCCCAACGACTTCAAAGACCAGTTATTTATGTCCAAGGGGTTTCGCAACTGCGAACTGCACTACTTCAACCGTCCTCGTAAGTACCTTTTATTCTTAGCTCGTAAGTTAAGTATTGGTTAGCTCCCCCCTTTTATCCATTCCTGACTTAGAATAATTCTGCAGCCATTTTCGCAAGGACAGACAAGTCTGTGATCCTCGGGAGTCAGTACGAGACACTGGCTGGCTTGCCCCCCAGTGAAAAGGACTATCGCCAGCTCGTGACAGACGAGACGATGTTGGCGTGCAAACTGATCTCTCCGGGCCAGACTTTGGCCCTGAGGAGACCCCGGGGGCTTCCCCCAGCTCGCGAGATGAGGCCCATCCCCAAGGAAGAGGCCGCGGGGGAAGGAGAGGATGAGGACGAGGAGGACGAGGTGCCCCTCATAAGGACGAGGAAGCGGGCGCTGGAGGTCGCCCAAAGAACGGACGAGTAGAGGATCCTGTCTGGAGCAGCCGCAGGTCCCTCTGGACAAGGTAATCCTTACATGTTCAGGGGCTTAGATAGGGCCACCGCCGATCCTCGATTAGCTAGGTTTAATCCTAACCAGCCCATCCAACGCCATCGAAACAACCTCGACCTCGACGTAACCCTACTCTAGTGTGTCGACCGGCTCGTGCTGGATTATGAGAGTAGTCGCCCTAGGGGTACTATATTCGTAGACAACATCTTAGCCTTTATGTCGGCCTTATTCGAGGAGTATAGAACCAACCTTCGGTCATGGCCCTCTCCCTGGGAGGGTACCGTAGCTCCAGGTCTTAGGCAGTACGTAGAAGAGTCTAGTCCTGAGCCTGTTTCGGACCCAGAACCCGTGCCAGCCCGCGAAGTCATTGTCTTAGATTCCCCCGCAGAAGCTCCGGGGCCGATGGTCATGACCATAGATTCCTCTTTTAGCTCGGGGGGTAGGATCCCTTATGATATATGTTTTTGAATTATGTTTTCTCTTTATTCTTGTTGTTCTTGCATAAATGTTAACTTGTATACTAATGTTGCCTTTGTTTTGCCAGAAGAGATGTCTCAGCCCGGGAACAAGGATTTGTGAGCTAGGTTCACCGGAGGGAACTCCTCCGCCGGGACCTCCGGGCCCATGGTGAAGAAGCTTCGGGTGGCAAAGAAGGCCACTGGGACACCAACCAAGTACCCTACAAAGGGGAAAGACCAGACCCCAGCTGCCCTGGCCAATGTACCTCCACCTCCTACAGCAATGGAGAAGATGCACCCGCCCCCTCCCCGAGCTCCCACCTTCGTTCGGGACAGGAGACAGAGCTCGGGACTTTGGCAGCTGCCGCCACCGAGGTGCGCATTCCGGTAGACCCCCAGGCCCTGGAGAAGATTCTTGACGTCTTTCGGGGGATGGTGTACGAGATGGCGACCTACACCGTTGACCACTACTACGGGGCCACCGAAAGGGACATGCGGGCAATCGAGACAAGGAGCCCGGAGAGCGTGATGGAGTCTTCACTGGGAATGGCTTTAACGGTAAGCTGGCTTTGCTCTTTTATATTTTGGTTACCATGATCTATCTTGTCTCTTTCTTTTTCTAAGGTAGTTGCCTCTTTGCTTTGCAGGGTGCCTTAGCTCTTCATCGGAGCATATCCAGGTCCAAGGCTCGCCTCGAGGACCCTGCAAAGCAAAGAGGCACCCTGCAAAGAATATGGGGCCTAGGGCATTTCTTTGTTGAACACTTTTATTATTATTTTTTTTGTAACTTTTGTATGAGGTTTTTCCACCTCGAGATAATTGGCTTTATCCATTTTTGCTTCTATACACTTTTCTTTTTGTTGGTGCTATGATTGATGCTTTTATGCTTTTCTTAGAGAACATGTTAACCAATCTTGACCCAACTTCTAAGATAAGTCCCGGTTGCACTCCGGACATCGCATTAAAAACTTAGTTCGCGTTAACCTCTTATTGGTATCTCGTGCTTTTTGAGAAAAACAACGATTAATCAATTTGAATTAACTTCTAAGTTTTATGACCTGGTTATGTCCAGGACGTTAGTTTGAAAACTTAGTTCGCGTTAATTTTTATCAATATCTTGTGCTTTTTAAGAAAAACAACGATCAATCAATTTGAATTAACTTCTAAGTTTTATGACCTGGTTATGTCCAGGACGTTAGTTTGAAAACTTAGTTCGTGTTAATTCTTGACTAATATCTTGTGCTTTTTAAGAAAAACACCGATTAATCAATTTGAATCAACTTCTAAGTTTTGAGCCGACCTGGTTATATCCAGGGTAGGACTTAGTTCGCGTTAATCCTTTATCAATATCTCGTGTCTTTTAAGAAAAACAACGATCAATCAATTTGAATAAACTTCTAAGCCTTTAAGGCGACCTGGTTATATCCAGGATATGACTTAGTTCGCATTAATCCTTTATTAATATCTCGTGTTTTTTAAGAAAAACAACGATCAATCAATTTGAATCAACTTCTAATCCTTTAAGGCGACCTGGTTATATCCAGGCACCATATGCCCCCCAAGTAACTAGGAAAGGGTCTTTCGTGGTTACTTGAGATTACACCCACAAATATACACAATAATAAACAAAGATTTAATTCTCATTGCTTAAAAAAAAAAGTGGCCTTTAAGCCTTACAAGGGTGCTACTGATAATATTTCTTCAAATGGATGGCGTTCCAAGTTCGTGGGACTGCCCCTCCATTAAGCCGAGCTATTTTATAAGTTCCTTCCTTAATGACCTCGGTGATTTGATATGGCCCTTCCCAGTTCGGTCCCAATACTCCATCTTTGGGATCCTTACTGGCCAAGAAGACTCTTCTGAGGACCAGGTCGCCAATGCTAAAGGCGCGTTTTTTGACCTTCGATTTGAAATAACAAGTGATTTTTTGTTGGTAATGCGCGAGCTGAAGCTGCAAATCTTCTCGTCTTTCATTAACCAGGTCGAGGGAGGCGCGAAGTAGTTCGTGGTTGCGGTCCTGGTCATATGCCTGGACTCGATGCGAAGATACCTTAACCTCGACAGGGAGGACTGCCTCACTCCCAAAAGTCAGTGAGAAAGGAGTATGACCCGTAGGAGTCCAATGCGCGGTCCGGTATGCCCACAGAACCTGGGGGAGCTGTTCTGGCCAGACCCCCTTGGCTTCGTCTAGTCTTTTCTTAAGGCTCGCCTTTAGCGTCTTATTGACAGCCTCGACCTGGCCATTTTCCTGGGGATAGGCTACGGACGAGAAGCTTTTCACAATTCCGTACCTTTCACAAAATTCGGTGAAGAGGTCGCTGTCGAACTGAGTCCCATTTTCGGATACGATTTTCTTTGGCAGCCCGAACCGGCAGATAATGCTCTTGACCACAAAGTCGAGGACTTTCTTGGAAGTGATTGTTGCCAAAGGTTCTGCCTCAGCCCACTTCGTGAAGTATTTGATGGCCACCACAGCGTAGCAGACCCCGCCCTTTCCAGTAGGGAGGGCGCCAACAAAGTCGATTCCCCAGACTGCAAATGGCCATGGGGAGGAGATCATCTTCAGCTCGACTGGGGGAGCTCGAGCAACTGTGGCAAATCGCTGGCACTTGTCGCACTTCTTAACATACGAGATTGAGTCCTTTGACAGAGTGGGCCAGTAATGTCCTTGCCTTAAGACTTTTAGGGCTAGGCTTTGCCCCCTAGTGTGATCCCCGCAAAATCCTTCGTGCACTTCCTGCAGGATGGCCTTTGCTTCGCCTGGTAGAACACATCGTAGGAGAGGTAGGGAATGCCCACGTCGGTACAACATCCCATCTATCACCGTATACCTTGGGGCCTGGTACAGTACCCGCCATGCATCATTACGTCCTTCGGGTAACTTTCCTTCGGTGAGGTACTCGAGGATGGGAGTCATCCAGGTCGGTCTGGCGTCAATCATCTCGACCTCTGCCCTGACCTCTTCTATACTTGGTTTTTCCAGGAATTCCATTAGTACTAACCCCAGCGTCTCCGTCTCCCCGGAGGTAGCGAGCTTGGCGAGGGCGTCTACGTTAGCATTATGCTCTCGAGGAATCTGCTTGATTGTGCCTCGTTCAAATGCGGATAGCTCGGCTTTTACCTTAGCCAGGTAAGCAGCCATCCTGGCTCCTCGTTCTTGATACTTGCCTAGCACCTGGTTTACCACGAGCTGGGAATCGCTGAAGCATTGAACGAAACTGGCCTTCAGCTCCTGGGCTACCCTCAGTCCGACCAGCAAAGCTTCGTATTCGGCCTCGTTGTTGGAGGCCTTGAATCCGAATCTCAAAGCCGAGTGGAATCTATGCCCTTCAAGGGATATTAAAATGATTCCAGCCCCAAAGTCGTTCTCATTGGATGAGCCATCCACAGAGATCTTCCAAGACGTCTGGGCCGAGGTGACCTGGGGTGAGTATTCCACAGGATCCTCCCTGAATCCTATGCACTCTGCCACAAAATCGGCTAGGGCCAGACTTTTTATAGAAGTTCGTGTGGTGTACAAAACCTTGAACTGATTGAGTTCGATGGCCCACTTTAACAGGCGTCCCGATGCCTCAGGTTTTTGCAAAACCTGCCTTAAAGGCTGATTGGTCATGACGTGTATTGAGTGGGATTGGAAATACTGCCTGAGCTTTTGGGAGGCCGTGATAAGACAGAACGCCAATTTTTCCATCAGCGGGTATCGAGATTCAGCCCCGAGAAGTCTCTTGCTGATGTAGTAGACCGGTTTCTGAACCCGGTCTTCTTCTCGGACCAATACGGCACTAGCTGCATCCTTTGTGACAGCTAGGTAGAGGAAAAGGGGCTCTCCTGCCTTTGGTTTGGACAATACGGGCGGCTCGGCCAGATGTGCCTTCAGGTCGAGGAAAGCACTCTCGCACTCCTCTATCCATTCGAATTTCTTATTTCCTCGGAGCAGGTTGTAGGACGGCAGGCACTTGTTGGTGGATTTTGAAATAAACCGATTAAGGGCTGCCACCCTTCCTGTCAGGCCTTGAATGTCTTTACACGTCCTGGGTGAGGGAAGCTCGAGCAATGACCTGATCTTATCGGGGTTCGCCTCGATTCCTCTAGTGTTGACAATGAAACCCAGGAATTTTCCAGACGCGACCCCGAAAGTGCACTTCTGAGGGTTAAGCCTCATGACGTATTCTCTTAGTATCTTGAAGCATTCTTCCAGGTCGGAAACATGGTTATCGACAATCTTTGACTTGACCAGCATTTCATCAATGTACACTTCCATGTTCTTCCTGATCTGTTTAGCGAACATTCTATTCATTAATCTCTGGTATGTAGCACCGGCGTTCTTCAACCCGAATGGCATGACCTTGTAACAATAGACGTTAGTCGGGGTCATGAAGCTGGTGTGCTCCTGGTCCGCCGGATTCATGGCGATCTGATTATAGCCCGAGTACGCGTCCATAAAGGACATGAGCTCGTGCCCCACCGTGGCATCCACCAATTGATCAATCCTTGGCAAGGGAAAACAATCTTTGGGGCAGGCTTTATTCAGGTCGGAGAAGTCGATGCAGGTCTGCCATTTCCCGTTGGGCTTCGGGACTAGCATGGGGTTGGCGACCCAAACTGGAAACTTGGCTTCATGGATAAAGCCACATTTCTTGAGCCGGGCTACTTCTTCTTCTAAGGCCTCAGCCCGAGTTGCTCCCAGGCGCCTCTGCTTCTGGGACTTTGCAGGAACGCTCTTATCCAAATGAAGGGTGTGCATGATGACATTTGGACGGATTTCCACCATGTACTCGTGTGACCATGCAAACACATCTAGGTTATCCTGCAGAAACTTGATCAGCTCTGCTTTCCTCTTGCCACAGAGGTTTTTCCCGAGCTTGACCGTCCGTGAAGGATTTTGTGGACCGATGTTTACTTCCTCGAGCTCTTCAATAGCTTGGAGCTCGGACTTGTCTTCGCCTATTCGGGGGTCAATATCCTCACTTAGGATGATACTTTCCCCCTCGGCGCTCTGAGGTTTTTCAATCTCAGGATTAGTCAAAGGTTCCTGAGATTCCTCTCCTCCACCTTGGATGGCCATCGTTAGCTGCCCGGGTTTCGAATTTCCCTTCATGGAAATGCTGTAGCATTCCCTGGCAGTGAGCTGATCACCACGGACCGTGCATATTCCCGTGGAAGAAGGGAATTTTAGCGTGAGGTGGCGAACGGAGGTGATGGCTTCAAAAGCTATGAGTGTGGGTCGGCCCAAAATAGCATTGTATGCGGCGGGGCAGTCGATGACCATGAACTTAAGGAGCTTTGAGACTGTCTGAGATCCCTCTCCTAAGGTGATCACGAGCTCGATCATCCCTATAGCCGCTGATCCTTCTCCCAAAAAACCATACAACATCATGGAGGTCGCCTTCAGCTCGGCGACAGTCAAACCCATCTTCTCCAGCGTGGACCGGAATAGAAGGTTTACCGAGCTCCCATTATCGATCAGCAGTCTCCTAACCCTCCGATTAGTGAGCTGCACTGCTACGACCAGAGGGTCATTATGAGGGAATTGAACATGGGCAGCATCTTCCTCCGTAAAAATGATTGGTTGCCTCTCCAATCGCTGTTGCTTTGGCAGATGCTGCTCCGGGATGAACTCTACTCCATTATGCGCCTTGAGTTCGTTTACGTACCTCTTTTGGGCACCCCTGCTCGTGCCAGCCAAATGCGGACCTCCTGAGATTGTGGATATCTCTCCTCCTATCACTGGAGGAGGGACGTCTTGATCGACCCGAGACCCGGGCTGATTGACAGGGACTTCCGGAGCAGGTTCCGCGCGTACTGAGCCAAGGGGCCGACTCTGATGAGAGTTTCGATTTCATCTTTCAAATGCCTACAATCATCAGTATTGTGGCCAACGTCGTTATGGAAACGGCAAAACTTGGAGGTGTCTCTCTTCCCCTTCTGGTGCTTTAACGGCTCCGACTTCTTCCAGGGGAGGCGAGTAGAGTTCGCTAGGAAGATGTTCTCCCTAGAGTGGGTGAGCTCTGTATAAGTCGCGTAGACTGGCTTAAATTTTTCTATAGACTTATTCTTCTTTGGGCTGTGCTGGTTGCCCTCGTCGTTCCCCTTTCTTTTGCCTCCACCGAACTGGTTATTCTGCGTAACGTTCTGGGTCGCTGCCACAACCTCCGTTCCCACTCCAGTGGGCTGCTCAGGGACCTGGCTGGTTCCTGCAGCTGAGGCTTGGGCCTCCTCCAAGTTGATCCACCCTTGGGCCCTATTTAGGAATTTGTTTACTGAGCTGACTCCCTTCCTTTGTATTTCATTCCAGAGTCCCCCTCCGACGAGGATTCCAGTTCTCAAAGCCATGAGCTTGGAGCTGTCATCTGCGTCTCTGGCCCGAGCAGCGACGTTCGCGAACCTGCTCAGGTAAGCCTTCAAAGGCTTGTCAGGTTGTTGCCTCACGTTAGCAGGGAGTCGGCCTTGACGCGGGCAGCCTGGGAAGCTCGGAATGCCCTTTTGAAGTCAGCAGAGAAAGTTTTCCAGGAGCTGATTGATTGTTTCTTACTTTGTTTGAACCACTGTTTGGCTGGTCCAGTCAGTGTGGAGGGAAATATCAAACACCTCAGCTCAGGGCCAATGTTGTGGGCCATCATCAGGGTATTGAAAATCCCAGATGATCCGACGGATCTCCATCTCCGTTGAATTTGGATAGGTGCGGCATACGGAAACCGGGTGGGTATGCCGTTGCTGCTATGCTGGGGGCGAAGAGCTCAAGCTCGTCCCCCGAATCGTATTCGTCTTTCTCTTTCTCCGATAGGAGCTTCCTCATTAGCTCCTCCATCTGAGCCAGGCGCTCAAGGGTTTTGTCCTGATTTCCTTGGTTATTCCGGGGCTGTTCAACAGCTCCGGATCCATTGTATACGTGTGGTGGGTTATTTCCCCTCCTCTCTTGAGATAGGTTATTTGGGACATTCCCGCCGTTACGTACCTCGGACAGGTCCCCCCGTGAGCGAGCATGGCTGCCACCTCCTACCGGGTCCCCCCTGTGAGAGTTGAGGCGATCTCGTAGGTCGCCCCTTGGGGTGGCTCGAGGACTCTGCGCCGAGCTTAAGCGTTGACGCAGGTCTCCGCCAGAAAGGTCACTCCAGCGACTGCCGGTCCAGTAGATCCCGATAGAGAAGCTCAGAGTTCGCCTCTGGGGGTGAGGATCCGGGCTCCCTCTGGGCGCCCTGCTACGACGGGAAGGTCCTGCAGATGGCGGGTTTCTCCTACTGCTTCCATAAACTGGAATATCTCGGATAGGCCGAGGAGGAGACATATATCTTATTGGTGACGGAGGATGTCTGACCGGGGATGCGATCCTGGTTCCATCTGGGCGGATCAAGTTTGGTGGGGGCCTTTCGGCCCTGCCAACTTGCGGGCCTTGCGCCTGGCGATCTGGACGAGGCGCAGGACGGTTGGCCGGGACGGGCTGGTGTTGTGAGCCCTCCCCAGATCTCCTTCTAGAATTCCCTCGAGCCCTCCTGGGCGCGCTCGAGGCTGGCTGTGAGCTGGGAGTTGAAGTTCAGACCGAGCGGCTATACTGTTGTTCGGCTCTAGGTATTTCTTCGAAGTTTGCCTCTCAACGGTGCGATGAGGGCGTAGAGTTGGACGTCGAAGGTCTGACCGAGCGCCTGGGCCTGGACTGATTACCCCGGCGGGACTTACGAGTCTCGCCTTGCCTCTTTCCGATGCTAGCGTCGGTTGTAAGAGGGGGTAGCCGGGCCAACACCTCCTTAATCTGCTGACTAGCTTTCGCCAGTTGACTCCTTAGCTGAGCGTTCTCCATCTCTACCGCCGTGTAAAAATCTGGGTTTGGATTAGGTGGCCGGGGTGCCGAACTTCCAGTGTCATCCTGGCCTACCGGCTGCTTGCCTGGCCACTGCTGGACTTCAAGATTCTGCTCACCGGAGATGTCAGCGTGATGAGCCTCCTGCCCATCATGTTGTTCCGCCTCGTTACCGTGTCTTAACCGAGTGGTCACCATAGTTGGATATTCGCGATAGCACCATTCTAACAAGCTCTCAATGAAAGCACCAAACTGTTGACGCAGTTCTTCGCCAACAGGTAATTAAGAGAATAAGAGAGAGATCAGTGCTTAACAATGAACCGAAATAGATAAATGATTTTTAAATGGATTGATGACCCAACTACGTTTTTAGGTGGTTCAAAGGTTAAAATCCTTCTACTCCACCAGCCAATATTATTGCTATATTTCAAGTATTCTTTACAGGGTATTTCATTACATAATAGAATCCAACCCTTTGCAACTCCCAGGGTATCCATATTTATAGGAGAGGGCACCTGGGAGGTTGTAAAGGGGAGTCATCCCATGACCCCCTTACCCATCATGTTACTCCTGTGACATTCATGATTAATTCCTAAAACCTGACACATGAAGTGTGATCTAATCAACAGGGAAGGGGGATAATGGGTCGCACGGCCCAACCCAGTCGTGGGTGCCTGAATACGCACGTTCATGCTGCGTGTCCGAGAATTCAGGGATATATCAGACACGTGATGTCTGATATATCCACGTTTACATTGCGTGGTTGACTTTATAAAAGGTCATAGCTTCCAACTCCAGATCGTATCCCGAGCTGGATGCCTTCTCGACCTGCGGCCTTCAAAGTCCTGACTCGTCCCTTAAGTAATCTTTGGCGAACCTTTGGCTACCTTGAGCTAAAGAGGTAGGACCTGACGACAGCAGCTTCGGTCATGGGGGTATCCACGTGGCTGATATAATTAGGCCATATCTCAGCTCGCTAATAGCCCGTTGGAAAATCGGGGCGTACAAGTAGTTTTCTCCAAGATCTACATCAAGAAAGCTTGACTTGTATGAAGATTCAAGGCTTGTGAATCCCAAACACATTCCATTGTTGTAGCTTCAAGAAATTCTAAGGAGAAGGCTAGGAATAGAGACTTTTTGACAACAAATCTTCATTTGAGTCAAGAAAGGTTCTTTAAGAAAGGTGTACTCTGCACTTTGTTTTTTGTGTTTATGTACTTTGTGATTATCTTCCATTAGAATTTAGATTTCTTGTGATTATTGCTTTGAATTGTAATACAAAACTAAGGTTATAAGCCTCTAACCCCCAACACATATTATATAGGATTGGTCGAGTAGGATAATGATGAGCTCAGGAGTCAGCTCAGCCACACCAACAAGCGTATTGAAAAGATCCTATCCCAACTGCCACCTCCTGTAACCGATCCAAATTTCGGAAGGAGGGCAAGTGGGTCTCAAGGGAATAGATTGCATAGGCGTAGTCACGCCAATGTAATTCGTTCAGTTCGAACTACAACTCCAAACACTGTCCCATCGGGACAAGTTCCTAGAAATGGTCGATTTGCGCTCACTCACAGATATGAGTGACTTGCTCATGTCCATATAAATGAGCAAACTTCTCATGTATCTAAGAAGCAGCTTGATCAACCAGGACAAGCTGGTGCCAAATAAAGGCAAATTAGCAGAAATAGGATTCCCCCGAATCCACCAACTCAGGTTCCTATTAATAACCAGGGTCAGGGACATGGGCAACCACTAGAAAGGGAGATCGGGGTAGATGTTGGGAGACCTCAGGTAGCATGCCCAGATGGACGGCAGGTGGCTTCCCCAATAAGGCATCCATCATCACCAATATGCCATCCATGACCCCCATGAGCTCGAGGGAATAAGTGCCTTTGAGGAAATGACCGAAGGAACTCTGTTCACAGAGAGGTCACCTTCATCACTTGGTCTCACAATACAAGTATTCGAGTCCGCGTTAACAACCAGACTCACCGATCTCATCAACGGATGGTGAGTTGTGCTGAAGAAAGTTATTGGATGGAAAGTCGTCATGAAGACCAGTCAAAGAGTGTTCACAATAGTCACTCTCGAAGGCACAAGCCTGACCTAAGAGACCATCAAAACTCTGCTCATAGTCTCGCACTAATCTTCAGACCGACTTGCGTGAGCACTTAAACTCACACTAGATACAGCAAAGTTGGGACAACGAAATGAGTTACACTCTGCCAAGGGAAAACCCTCTTATGAGGCATGATGATGGGAACGTCCCAATGAATGGAGCTCAAGCTTGGAGGGACAGCAACCCAGATAACGTGCAACCATGGTTGAGAGCTAATAATCAGCTCCCAAACAATTCGGTAGTAAGAGATCCAACCCTAGAACAACTTGCCATGATGGAGGAACAGATGAGGCTTCTTCTGTCACAAAGAAACAAGGATTATTGTGACTTCGATGAGGAGTGAGCCCTTTACTTCTTATATTTTCGCAACTCCATATCCACAGGGCTTCAAAATGCCACATATGGCGACCTATGATGGAACTACCAATCCGTCAATTCACATTGGGACTTTCAACACTTTGATGAGGGCCCATAACATGAACGTCGACCTGCAATGTGTTCTATTCCCAGCCACTTTGACTGGTGCGGCCAAAATGTGGCTCAACAAGTTCAAGAGGCATGCAATCACTTCCTAGAATCAGCTATCATTAGATTTCAAGAAGCAGTTTCGAGCTGCCAAGGAGATACAAGTTGTAACACCCTGGATAGCCAAGACCGCTACACTGTGTACTTATAAAGGTGCAGGACTTGTTGATCAAGTCATTTAGTGAAAAATGTGATACAGAAACCACTAATGAACTAGGGTTAAAAGGTTTTGGTCTCAAAAGGAGAATTTTATATAACTAAATATTTTTACATATGGGATCCCAAAAAGGAACAACGTTCAAAAGCTAGTTTACAAAATTTCCGGAGTTCAAACAACCATTAGCCACTCTAAGGGCAAAACAGACGTTCTAGTTCTCCTGTTCCTATCTTCCTCTCAACCGTTGCGGCTAAGCAGCTGATCATGTACATTGTGCTCTTAGAGCTCTCCAAATCAGGGCTAATCAAGCTTGCCCTTGCCTTTACCTGTACCACGAAGCAACCATGAGCCAAGGCCCAGCAAGAAAACATATCATATTATATAACAAGCAACAATAACATTTGGATAACCCCCTTAAGCATGTTTATACACTTAACATACCACAATAATCACAAAGCATGAAGATTCAACCAAAGATTTAGTTAATTAACACCCAGCTATACATCATAACAATCCACCAATCAAATCACATGATAATCATGGTCGACACCTTAGGTCTCACCCTTTGTTTATCCCGCTGACTTCGGCCCGCTTAAACCAAGCTCAGTGCATAATAATCTGTCCTCAGCTTCCAGTGGTCGAGCCGCGCCCTGTGCGCTAGTGTAAACTATGGCACTCTTAGGCCGCTTGTTTACTATTTACATGGCATAATACCATGCTTCACAAAGCATACAAAATAGGGAACCCTTAGTCCCATTATAAATCCACAACCGGGTGTAGTTTTCTTACCTTTAGTTTCCAAATAAACTGGTTACGCGAGATGCCTCTTGAGCACGATCCGTTCCTCGAGCCCTAGCTTAGTACCTAGTCACAACCAAGATAAGGAATACCATCAATAATTGTAAAGAAGGGCTTCTAGAAAAAGTTCTAATCTTCGGAACATCGAATTCCACCAAGCACGGTAGTACATTCGATCCCGAGAACCCTAGGTTAAATTCCCATGCTTAAAATCCCAAAATTCCAAATTCCCTTAAGGGTCGTGGCTCAAGCCTCCCATGCCACGGCATGGCCTTAACCAGAGGCTCCCCCACGCCCAAAACCAGACACGGGTCGCGACCCTATAAGCCCCATGCCGCGGCTCGCTCTCCTTCCTCAGCATGCATCAGCTTCAGAGGGCCGCGGCTCACCAAGTAATATGTCGCGGCCCGACCCCTTCGAACACAGAAAAACCTCCATTTTTAACTCTCAAACCTCACTCAAAACCATCCAAAACTATCCCAATTCTACAACTCAATTATCACAAAACTTCTAACATGATTCTAGCAACATAATCCAGCAAAAACCTAGCTTAAAAACTCATCAAAATCCCACTTCAATCTCTAAAACCCAAAAGCTCAAGAACACTAAAACCAGCCATGAAAACATCATAATTCAAACATTAAACCATAAATTCAAGCTTACCTTCACTGCAGAATCAATTCTCTAAGCAATTTCTGAGCTAACTCCCAAGTTCCTAGCTTCAATTCAGTCTTCAATTTCAAAACCCAAAAACCTCTTAGAACTCAATCAAAACCACAGAATTTCAACAACAAAAAGTGTGAGTCAATCCTTACCTCAGTCCTGGTTGAATTCCTTTGCTAAAACTTAGCTAATCCCTCAAAACTCTAGCTCAAATCACAGAGTTTCCAACTGAATTTTCCTTAGATTCTAATGGTTTCCTTTGAGAGAGAAAGAGGAAGGGGGAGAAGGTCAGTTCCTAATGTTCCACTGAATTCTATGATTTACTTAGTCTATTCTTAGGTAATTAAGTTAATCCTAAGGCTCGGGGTGTCGTAAACGTCCCCGAGGGAAAAATGGTAAAATTCCCTAGTATTCCCACATAGACTTCCTAACCTCAAATATATCTCCAATTATTTATTTCCATAACTCGATAACCTAAATAACCATCCAATACCTGAAATACCCCTTGACTTGCCCAGAGTCAAGTATTAAACCCCGTTGTGACTTTCCCGCTAACTAGCTCCCTAGGATCGCCTCAAATCTCATGCTGCAGTTTTACCCACATAATAATGTGGTTCTCACAAATATAGCATATAATCACGTTTATATTCATATAAACATACTAGCATGCTTATTATATAATCATGCAAATAAGTTAATAAATTCACACATAAACCAATTATGCCATTCCGACACACTAATCAAGGCCCTTAAGCCTTAATAGTTATTTTGGGTCGTTACAACTATCCCCTTCTACTGAGAATTTCGTCCTCAAAATTTACCTGAATAGCTTGGGATACTGATCCCGCATCACCGTCTCTAGCTCCCAGGTTGCTTCCTCGACCTTGTTATTTCTCTACAACACTTTAACTAATGGAATCGTCTTATTTCGTAGAACTTTATCCATCCGGTCCAAAATCTGAACCGGTCGCTCCTCATAGGACAAATCTGTCTGTAACTCTAAGCCCTCTACTTAAGCACATGGGTCGTATCCGAAACATACTTCCGCAACATAGAAACATGGAACACATCATGAACTCCCGACAATGACGGTGGCAAGGCCAACCTATAAGCCACCTGTCCAATCCTTTCTAGAATCTCAAAAGGTCCAACAAACCGAGGGCTCAGCTTGCCCTTTACTCTAAATCTCCTCACCCCTCGTAGTGGTGAAACTCGCATAAACACGTGGTTCCCAACCTGGAACTCCAAGTCTCTACGCTTAGGGTCAGCGTAGCTTTTTTGTCTACTCTGCGAAGCAAGCATTCTGGCTTGGATCTTCTCGATAGCTTCATTTGTCTTCTGAACCATGTCTGGCCCCATGTATTTCCTCTCACCCATCTTATCCCAATGAATGGGCGATCTACACTTTCTTCCATATAACATCTCATAAGGAGCCATTCCAATCGTGGAATGATAACTGTTGTTATACGAAAATTCGATCAACATGAGATACTTACCCCAAGACCCCTCGAAGTTAATCACACATGCCCTAAGCATATCCTCCAACACCTGAATCGTCCTCTCAGACTGTCCATCAGTCTGAGGATGAAAGGCTGTGCTAAACTTGAACTGAGTCCCCATGGCTCTCTGCAGAGCTCCCCAGAACTTAGAGGTAAAGATAGGGTCTCGATCAGATACAATAGACTTAGGAACCCCATGGAGACGAACTATCTCCTTCACATACAACTCTGCATACTGCTCCACTGTGTAAGTCAACTTCACCGTCAGAAAATGGGCTGGCTTGGTGTATCTGTCCACTATCACCCACACCGAGTCATAAAGTCCCACTGTCCCGGGTAGACCTCCCACAAAATCCATCGTAATGTCTTCCCACTTCCACTCAGGAATACCCAAAGGCTGAAGCAACCCTGCTGGTCGTTCATGCTCAGCTTTCACCTCTTGGCATGTCAAACATCTGGCCACATACTCTATCTCATCCTTCTTCATCCCGGGCCACCAATATAATATCCGTAGATCCTGATACATCTTCGTGGTACCTGGATGAAGCGAGTATGGCACAGTGTGAGACTCATCTAGTATCACTCGTCTGATCTCTTCATCTGCCGGAACAGAAATCTGCCCCAGATATCGAAGCATACCAGTCTCAGAAACAAAAAAATCCTTAGTTGTCCCCACTAATGACATGCTGTCTAACTTCCTGCAACTGTGCGTCTACCAACTGACCCTCCTTGATCCGCTCTAGCAGGGTCGACTGCAAAGTAACATTGGCCAATTGGCCTACCACCAGCTCTATCCTTGCCCTGGTCATCTCATCAGCTAACTCCCTGGAGATCCGAACTGAACTAAATAACTGCCCCGAGCCCCTCAGCTCAATGCATCTGCCACAACATTGGCTTTCCCTGGGTGATAGAGAATGTCACAATCATAATCCTTAACAAACTCCAACCAACGTCTCTATCTCATGTTCAGATCCTTCTGGGTGAAGAAATACTTTAAACTCTTATGATCAGTGTATATAATGCACTTCTCCCCATACAGATAATGCTGCCACACCTTCAGTGCGAAAACCACAGCTGCCAGTTCTAGATCATGGGTAGGATACTGCTGTTCATACTCCTTCAGCTGCCATGATGCATAAGCTATAACTTTCTCATTCTGCATCAACACACAGCCTAAACCCATCCTCGAAGCATCACAGTATACCACAAACTTTCCTTCCTCTGAAGGAAGACTTAGTACAGGTGCAGTAATAAGTCGTCGCTTTAATTCTCAGAAACTGTCCTCACCTTCTCTAACCAAACAAACCTCTGATTCTTCCGTGTCAACTCTGTCATTAGTGAAGCAATCTTCGAGAGTCCCTCTTCAAACCGCCTGTAGTAACCTGCTAACCCAAGGAAACTCCGCACCTTCGAGGCATTCCTTGGCCTCGGCCAATCTCTCACTGCTTCCACCTTGGACGGGTCCACCTTAATCCCCTCTGTGCCAACTATATGCCCAAGGAAATTCACTTCTGACAACAAAAAATCAAACTTCTTAAACTTGGCATATAACTGATGCTCCCTTAACCTTTGTAAAACCTGTCGAAGATGTCGCTCGTGCTCTGCCTCTAAACTGGAGTACACTAAGATGTCGTCGATGAAGAAAATGTCGAACTGATCTAAGAAGTCCTTAAATACCCTATTCATCAGATCCATGAAAGCTTCCGGGGCATTGGTCAAACCAAAAGACATGACCAAGAACTCATAGTGTCCATACCGCATTCGAAAGGCCGTCTTCGGTATGTCCTCATCCTTGATCCTCAGTTGGTGATAACCAAATCGAAGATCAATCTTTGCGAACACCGTCTTTCCCTGCAGCTAATCAAACAAGTCATCAATCCTTGGTAGAGGGTACTTATTCTTAATGGTCAACTTGTTTAATTCCCTTTAGTCTATGCACATTCTCAGAGTCTCGTCCTTCTTCTTAACAAACAAAATTGGAGCGCCCCATGGAGAGTAGCTAGGCCTGATGAATCCCAAATCCAGAAGTTCCTGTAGCTGTATCTTCAACTCCTTCAACTCTGCTGGTGCCATCCTATATGGTGCCCTTGATACTGGTTCTGTCCCCGGTGTTAACTCGATAACAAACAGAATCTCCCTGCGCAGCGGAAACCTGGTAGCTCCTCAAGAAATACATCCAAAAACTCACAAACCACCCTAGTCTCTCTTGGCCCCACTGGAAAAACCATGGTAGTGTCCACCACACTAGCCAGAAAACCTATACATCCACCCTGTAACAAGTCTCTGGCTCTCAATGCTGATATCATGGGTACGCAGGATCCACATACCGCACCCATGAAGACAAAAGGATCCTCGTCCTCAGGCTCAAAAGTCACCATCTTCTTCCTACAATCAATAGTAGCCCCATACCTGACCAACCAATCCATCCCTAAGATCATGTCAAAATCATCCATATCTAGCTCAATCAAGTCAACTGAAAGCTCCCTACTATCAACCATCACTGGCAGTGCCCTAATCCACCTCCTAGAAACTACCAGTTCCCCAGTAGGCAATAAAGTCCCAAACCCCGCAGTCCGATACTCACTAGGTCTACACAATCTATCAATCACTTTACTAGAAACAAAGGAATGTGTAGCACCAGAGTCAATCAATACAGTAAAAGGAGAGCCAGCGCTAGAAAGCTGACCTATCACTACCGAGGGACTAGCCTCGGCCTTTGCTTGTGTCAAGGTGAACACTCGAGCTGGAGTCAAGTTGTCAACCTTTCCTGTTTCCCCTTTCTTCACTGATGGGCAGTCCTTCTTGAGGTGCCCCACCGTTCCACACACATAGCAAGCCTTGGCCCGACATTCACCCTGATGGTGTCTTCTACACCTCAGGCACTCCGGATAACTTCTCCATGGCTTACTGCTGCCCTGACCACCTCGACCCCTCCTATCGAGACCAGCAACGGTCGAAGTGTCAGGAGTCTTTCTCTTGAAATCATTGGGGCCTCCGCCCCTACCTGACCCAGAATAAGGAGGCACCACTCTGCGACTCTCGTGCCTCACTGCACTTTCCTTCCAAATCTTGTTCTCTGCTTCCTCAGCGGTAAGAGCCTTCTCAACGGTCTGGGCATAAGTTGTTCTCCCAGGAACTGTTGTGATCCTAACATCCCAGGCTATCATAGCATTAAGCCCCCTGATAAATCTGTCCTACCTAGCTGCATCTATAGGCACAAGGTCCGGTGCAAATTTCGCAAGTCTATCAAATTTTAGGGCATACTCAGTAACTGTCATGTTGCCCTGCACCAAACCCACAAGCTCATTAACTTTTGCTGTCCTGATGGCAACATTATAGTATTTCTGGTTGAACAAGTCTTTAAACCCCTCCCAACTTAAAGCAGTGACGTCCCTGGTCTGTGATGCCACTTCCCACCAAATGCGGGCATCCTCTCTCAACATATATGTGGCACAGGCCACTCTATCATGTCCCTCTATCCTCATGAATTCTAGGATAGTAGTAATCATAGTCATCCACTATTCGTCCTTTAATGGATCCGGTCCTCCCTCAAAAGTTGGGGGATGCTGTTTCCGGAACCGCTCATACAATGGCTCCCATATATTCCCAACCTCTACTGGTTGAATAACTTGTGCCACTACAGGTGGCACAATAGGGGCAGCACTCCCTGCTGGAGCCTTCTGTCGCAGAAGACGAATCTGTTCATCTTGGTTCTGAAGCCGCACTTACATCTTTGCCATGATCTGCTGCCAGTTCTCAGGAGTTGGCGAAGGAATCTGGCCCTGATCATCACCTCCAGTCTTAGACCTAGTGCCGGCTAGTGGCGTAGATTTTCTTGGACGCATAGCTATCCAAGTCAATTTGCAATCAACAACTCGGCAATCAGACCATGATGACAGGGTAAAAGCTTCTCCAAAATCCACCAAAGGAACATAACCAATCACAACAATCAATTGCTAATAAGCATGCCCCAACATTTCCACACGACGGCTAAGATATAAACACCCATCCATACTCAATATGCAGTTAATCATTCAAATATTCATTTACATGCACGGCGATGCTAATAAGCATGCCTCAACATTTTCACACAGCAGTCAAGGGCCAGGCTCTATCACTATCTCATGCTTCCTAGTAATCCAATAAATAACAACATTCATAATTCATTCCAGGCATACAAGCATATAAGCACATATACACATTACCAAACCCTGAATCGAGCTTGTCTCCAGCAGTGAGTGTACATGTCCAGCCGGTCTTCAAGAACCCTTAAACCTAGGACGCTTTGATACCAAGTTGTAACGCCCTGGATAGCCAAGACCGCTACACTGTGTACTTATAAAGGTGAAGGAATTACTAATTAAGTCATTTAGTGAAAAATGTGATACAAAAACCACTAATGAACTAGGGTTAAAAGGTTTTGGTCTCAAAAGGAGCATTTCATATAACTAAATATTTTTACATATGGGATCCCAAAAAGGAACAACGTTCAAAAGTCAGTTTACAAAATTTCTGGAGTTCAAACAATCATTAGCCACTCTAAGGGCAAAACAGACGTTTCTGGTTCTCCTATTCCTATATTCCTCTCAACCATGGCGGCTGAGCAGCTGATCATGTACATTCTGTTCTCAGAGCTCTCCAAATCAAGGCTGATCAAGCTTGCCCTTGCCTTTACCTACACCACGAAGCACCCATGAGCCAAGGCCCAGCAAGAAAACATATCATATTATATAACAAGCAACAATAACATTTGGATAACCCCCTTAAGCATGTTTATACACTTAACATACCACCATAATCACAAAGCATGAAGATTCAACCAAAGATTCAGTTAATCAACATCCAGCTATACACACCAATCAATAACAACAATCAAATCACATGATAATCAGGGTCGACACCTTAGGTCTCACCCTCTGTTTATCCCACTGACTCTGGCCCGCTTAAACCGAGCTCAGTGCATAATAAGTTGTCCTCAGCTACCAGTGGCCGAGCCGCGCCCTGTACGCTAGTGTAAACTACAACACTGTTAGGCCGCTTGTTTACTATTTAGATGGCATAATACCATGCTTCAAAAAGCATACAATATAGGGAACCCGTAATCCCATTATAAATCCACAACCGGGTGTAGTTTTCTTACCTTTAGTTTCCAAATAAACTGGTTACGCAAGATGCCTCTTGAGCACGATCCGTTCCCCAAGCCCTAGCTTAGTACCTAGTCACAACCAAGATAAGGAATACCATCAATAATTGTAAAGAAAGGCTTCTAGAAAATGTTATAATCTTCGAAACATCGATTCCACCAAGCACGGTAGTAGATTCGATCCCGAGCACCCTAGGTTAAATTCCCATGCTTAAAATCCCAAAATCTCAAATTCCCTTAAGGGCCATAGCTCAAGCCTCCCATGCCACGACATGGCCCCAAATAGAGGCTCCCCCACGCCAAAAACCAGACACGGGCTACGACCCTACAAGCCCCATGCCGCGACCTGCTCCTTCCTCAGCATGCATCTGCTTCAGAGGGCTGCGGCTCACCAAGAACTATGATGCGGCCCGACCCCTTCG
This sequence comes from Humulus lupulus, assembly GCF_963169125.1. Lineage (NCBI taxonomy): Eukaryota > Viridiplantae > Streptophyta > Magnoliopsida > Rosales > Cannabaceae > Humulus > Humulus lupulus. The sequence goes on from NC_084794.1 coordinate 132,761,229, forward strand.
AACCCAGAAAAACCTCCATTTTTAACTCTCAAACCTCACTCAAAACCATCCAAAATTATCCAAATTCTACAACTCAATTATCACAAAACTTCTAACATGATTCCAACAACATAATCGAGCAAAAACCTAGCCTAAAAACTCATCAAAATCCCACTTCAATCTCTAAAACCCAAAAGCTCAAGAACACTAAAACCAGCCATGAAAACATTAGAATTCAAACATTAAACCATAAATTCAAGCTTACCTTCACTGCAGAATCAATTCTCTAAGCAATTTATGAGCTAACTCCCAAGTTCCTAGCTTCAATTCAGTCTTCAATTTCAAAACCCAAAAACCTCTTAGAACTCAATCAAAACCACAGAATTTCAACAACAAAAAGTGTGAGTCAATCCTTTCCTCAGTCCTGGTTGAATTCCTTTGCTAAAACTGAGCTAATCCCTCAAAACTCTAGCTCAAATCACAGAGTTTCAAACTGAATTTTCCTTAGATTCTAATGGTTTCCTTTGAGAGAGGAAGAGGAAGGGAGAGAAGGTCAGTTCCTAATGTTCCACCGAATCCTATGATTTACTTAGTCTATCTTAGGCAATTAAGTTAATCCTGAGGCTCGGGGTGCCGAAAACGTCCCCGAGGGCCTAGTATTCCCACCTTGACTTCCTAACCTCAAATATATCTCCAATTATTTATTTCCATAACCCGATAACCTAAATAACCATCCAATACCTGAAATACCCCTTGACTTGCCCAGAGTCAAGTATTAAACCCCGTTGTGACTTTCCCGCTAACTAGCTACCTAGGATCGCCTCAAATCGCATGCTATGGTTTTACCCACATAATAATGTGGTTCTCACAAATATAGCATATAATCACATTTACATTCATATAAGCGTACTAGCATGCTTATCATATAATCATGCAAATAAGTTAATAAATTCACACATAAATCAATTATGCCCTCCTGGCACACTAATCAAGGCCCTTAAGCCATAATAGTGATTTTGGGTCGTTACACAAGTTGAGGACAATTCATTAGCAAACATAAAGCAGTGACCGGGTGTGTCTCTCAAGGCTTACATAAACCGGTTCACCAATATTGCAACTTGAGCAAGAGATGCTGATGACAATGCCAAACTCACGGCAATGCAATCTGGGATCACTTTAGGAAGTGAGTTATGGAAAGAACTCCAAAGAAAAGGGGTTAAGAACACAGATGAATTCTTGGCTCGAGATCAAGAATGGATTAACCTAAAGGAGGCAGAATCCACAATGGTGGGAACTAGTAGTATTCCCGTTCAGCCTGCTGGAGTGGTGACAAAGGATGTGGCATCAGCTCAGCCAGTTACCCATAACAACCAAGCAGGTAATAATAATAATAGAAAATGGAATAATGAAGGTGACTAAGCAGGGTCCAAGAAAAATAAAGTTGTGGATAAATACACCTCAAATTTCACTATGTATATTGATCTAATGGATACACCAAAATATATATACTTGGCTAACTCTGCTCACCTCCACTGGAAGAAGCCCGAGCCCATGAAGAATCTGCAGGCTAAAAGAGATCCAGCGAAGTTTTGTCGTCTCCACAACAACATTGACCACACCACAGACAACTGTCACAAACTAAAGGATGAAATTGAGACGTTCATTCGGGTAGGACCGTTAGCAAAGTATGCCCATAATCAGGTAGCTCCCAACCAGCAAGTCGCACGAAATCTGGGACCAGCTTCTGGTAACCAACCAAACCCACCTGTGGCTCTTCTAGCACCGGAAAATCCACTCATCCCTTCTCCAGTGGAAGGGAAGGACATAGCCACGATCTCAGGTGGGCCACAATTAGCAGGAACAAGCAATGGGGCTCATAAGAGAAACATACAGGAGCTGAAGACCCACAATGGTATGGTATATACTACCGAGTAGCGCCTGCCTAAGCAACAAAGAATAGACAAACATATCATCATTTTTACGAAAGAGGACACTAGTCACGTCTGATTCCCACACAATGATACACTTGTGATAACCGTTCAGCTCGCCAATAGGAGAGCTCAGAGAATTATGATTGACAACGAGAGCTCAATAAACGTGCTATTAAGGTCCACATTAGAAAAAATAAGACTCTCGGCTACAGACCTAAAAGTCACCTCAACTACTCTATATGGGTTCTTAGGAAAAGGGTTGGAAATAGTAGGAACAATCGAGCTTGTAGTAACAATCGATAATGAAGCTCAAGCCATTACAAAGATGCTTAAGTACATTGTTATAGATCGTCCAACTGCTTATAATGCCATTCTAGGGTGACCGTTACAATGTGTGTTTAAAATAGTTCTCAACTCACTAAGCAAGTCATTTGGACTCAAACGTGTAATCAAAATTAATAAAAGGTTAAGTATTAAAAAAATCCAAAGGAGTAATACTTTTCATTAAAAGAGTTTGGTATATACATGAGATCCCATAAAAAATTTTATGAACATATACAACACTAAATAAAGTAATAAGTAGTCATCCTAAGCGGAAAAATAACCCAAAACTCTTTATTCCCAAAAGAAGTCTCAGTCGTGGCGGATGAGCAGTACGCTGATGTACACATCGCCCCCGAAGTTCTCTAACTCATGGTTGGTTCAGTCTCTCTCTAGCCGTTACCTGAACCATAGAGTACTCGTGAGCCGAGGCCCAGCAAGGAAACCTCACAAAGCATAACAATAGTCTCAAATATTCAAAAGTAATAAACACAAGCTTCACAAACATCAAATACATTTATCTCAATCATATAACTTCTAAAAAAATTACACAGTTTACAAAGAGGTCCAAATCATTCTCGTGAATCAATTACACGGCCCAGGAAGACAACCCTATCAAACGGTCCTACCGAGTGAGATGTGTACTCAGGCACTCAGCTCACGGTTTGTGCCGGGTGAGTGGGGACTGCACCCTCACCTAAACTCGCCTTTATGACCTATGTTCCACACACTTGCTAACCAGCCCCATGCTCAATGTGGTGGAAAAATATAGAATGTACCAATCATTCACAGATAATTCAATTCTAATAAGCATATCAATCGATTAGCTTTACACACAAATACCAGTTTTCTTACCTCAAGTATTGAGCAATTTAACAATGCGATCCTAACCACGATCCTTTTCTCCAAAGCCTAGTGGGTAACCCTAGTCACAACACAATAAGGAATTCCATCAAGAACTAAAATCAATAAAGGGTTTCGAGACCAAGCCCTAGCCCTCGGGACCTCATATTCTGCTAAACCAGGTAGTGGAATCGTTCCCAAGCCCTTTGATTGGATTTCCCAAAATCCAAACTCAACACATTAAAAATCCCCATTTAGCACTGCGGAGCCCCGCACCTGTGCCACGACCCTTCACTAGGCCGAGAGGCCAACCTAAATTTCCAAGCACTTTTCGTCGCGCCGCCGCCCACTAAGGGTCACGGCTCCAAGACGGTCCAAGGAAAACCCCAACCTCAAAGATATTCAAACAAGTCGCGGAGCTGGTTAGAGACCCTTTTAGAATCAATATGATCAATCCCCAGCAACACCAAAACACCCTCAATATGCATCAAAACCTTCTAGAATCCCAAGAACCCCATAGCTTACAAAAAACACTAAAAACCAATCACCAAAAAGGAGGCTCATACCTCTGGTTCTAAAATCCCCACTTGAAATGTAGCCTAGAATAGCTTCTACTCCTATTGCCTTCTCCAAGTTCCACCCAAAGCTGCCACCACTTCAAGCTTCAAGACAACATCCCAAGGCTTAAACACTTAGCTAATTTGAGAGAGAAAACCAACTAAGAGATAGATGGAGGGAGAGATACATGTGAGAGTGAGGAAACCCTTTCCATCTTAGCCTTATAACAAATCCCTGGCTAAAGACCTTTTTACCCCCATCCCTTGACCTTGACCTTGACCTTGACCTTGACCCTAAGGTCCTATAGGGGAAAAGTGGTCAACTTGCCTAAATTCCCACTAAACATCAAGTTCCCCTTAAGATTCCCAATTAATGCCACTAATCCTCCCAGTACAAATATTTTTCCCCAAAAAAAACTCACACTCCACTAATTCTCGGTAATTCACCAAATTACCAAAATACCCCTAGGCTCACTCCGAGCTGGGTATTTATCCCTATTATGACTTTTCCGCTACCTTGCTCAAAAGGACCGAATCCTACCAAATATCTCAAATACACCAACATAATAATATGGGCTCAAACATATAGAACATAAAATTACAGATATACCATCAACGGGTAAAAATTACGAGAATGCCATTTTCAACATAAACGTGCCTATAAGCACATTTAATACACTTAAACATGCATAATAAATCATGTTATAATATAATTCATGTAGTTCACATAATCACACAAATATTCAGTAAAATCACATATAATTCCAATTATGCCATTCTGACACCCTAATCAAGGCACTAAGCCTTATTAGGAATTTTGGGACATTACAACTATCCCCTCCTTATAGAAATTTTGACCTCAAAATTTATTTGAACAGTCCCGGATACTTGTCCCGTATATCTGTCTCTAATTTCTAGGTCACTTCCTCGACCTCACTGCTCCTCCATAATATCTTAACCAGAGGGATAATTTTTTCCCTCAAGACTCTCTTTGTTAACCATGATCTGAATCGGTCGTTCCTCATATGATAAATCTACCTGTAGTTCTAGATCCTCTCCAGGATCTTAGAAGGTCTCACAAACCTTAGGCTCAACTTGCCCTTCTTCCTAAACTGCTTCACTTCTCTCAAAGGTGAAACTCGAAGGAAGACATTGTCCCAAACATGGAACTTTATATCCCTAAGCTTAGGATCAACGTAGCTCTTATGTTTACTCTGTCTAGAACACATTCAAGCTCTAATCTTCTCAATGGCTTCATCGGTCCTCTGAACTTTTTCAGGACCCGGATATTTTCTCTCACCCATTTCATCCCAATAAATGGGTGATCAACACTTTCTACCATACAACATCTCATATAGAGCCACTCCAATCGTCGACTAATAGTTGTTGTTGTAGGAAAACTCAATCAAATGTAAATACTTACTCCAGGACCCTTCGAGGTCCAATAGCATGCCCGAAGCATGTATTCCAATATCTGAATCATCCTCTCAGACTAACCATATGTCTGAGGATGATAAGTGGCACTAAATTTCAATTGTATACCTATAGCTTTCCACAGCCTTCCCCAAACTTGGAAGTAAAACTAGGGTTCTCGGTCTGACACAATAGACTTTGGAGCCCCATGAAGGCGTACAATCTCTTTCACATATAATTCAACGTACTGATCCACTGTAAAACCCATTCTCACAAGCCATAAATGAGTTGATTTGGTATACCTATCAACAATTACTCACATTGAATCATGCTGACCCACTGTCCTAGGTAGCTCAACTAAAAAATTCATAGTGATGTCTTCCCATTTCTACTTAGGGATACCCAAAGGCTGTAATAGCCTTGCTGGTCTCTGGTGTTCAGCTTTCACTTGCTAATAAATTAGGCACCTAGCCACATATTAAATCACAAATTTCTTCATCTCATGCCACCAATATAATTATTTCAAATCCTGATCCATCTTCGTGGTGCCTGGATGCAGCGAATACAGTGAAGTGTGAGATTCATCTGAAATCTCTCATCTAATACTAGCGTCCATCAGAATACAGACCCGCTCTTTATATCTCAGTAGACCCATCTCAGATAGAGTATAGTCCTTAGCCACTCCAGCTAGGACGTCCCCTCTGTGCTTCATCAATTGGGGATCACTCGTCTGACCCTCCTTTATCCTTCCCAAAAGAATATACTACAAGGTGATGTTGAATAGTTGGCCCACTACCAACTCTCTTCCCGTTCTATTCAAATTCTTTGCTGATTCTCTAGATATAAGCTTTGAACTGAACTATCTCGGAACCTTCCAACTCAAAGCATCTGCCACCACATTGACTTTCTCTAGATGATAAAGATTTCCACATTCATAATCCTTGTCTTGATGCATCGTAATATACCAAAAACTTCTCCTAATTAGAAGAAAGGCTCAGTACAGGAGCAGTGATCAATCGCCGCTTCAACTCCTGGAAGTTGTTCTCACATCTGTCTGACCACACCAACTTCAGTTTCTTGCGTGTCAACTCTGTCAATGGTGTAGAACTTCTTGAGAACCCTTCTACGACATGCCGATAATACCCTGCAGATTCGAGAAAACTTCTGATCTCTGAAGTGTTCTATAATGACCCAAATTTCCTAATAAGGTTTAGGACCTTTGATTAGGAGGCCGGGAGGGCCATAATTGATTTATTGTGCCATTATATGATTATATGCATGATTATGTGGGTCATATTATTATATGATGATAAAAGCATGCATGGGATTATATACTCTGTTGGGAGAGTATTTTGGTAATTTGGCTCATTGAGAGCGTAAGTGCGTACTTGTGTATATATTGGTAAGCTAATGTTGAGACCACATTATTATGTGGATATATATATGTGTGTGATTTGTGACTCGAGACGATCCTAGTGAGCAGATTAGCGAAAAGTCATGGCGGGGATTTATACCTGGCTCGCGGTGAGTCTGGGGGTATAAATGGGAATTTAGTGAGTATACTGGATTCTATTATGATATCGAGGAATATTATAGGTGATTAATTAGGTATTGGGTAGTAAGCGGTAAATATTAGAGACACTCGAGGAGTTAGCGAGAATTGGGGTGAAATGACTAAAATGACCCTAAGTGGACTAAAGGGTTTAGAATTAATAGGGAGGGCATTTTGGTCAATTGGCTTTTTAAAGATAGATACTATTGAGGCTTTATGTTAGTGGAGGTGGTAGAATGTAACAGAAGTCTGAAGAGAAGGAAAAGAAAGGAAGGGAAAATAGAGTAGTTTTCCTAGAGTCGGTTTGTGGTTTTTCTCACCATTTCTCTTCATTCTTCTTGGAGCAAAATTCAAAGGAGAGCTAGGTCAACTAAGCCATAAGGTTTCTAAGATAAGCATGAAGATTTGGCAAGGGTTTATCAAGGATAGGCCATCTACTTGAGGTAAGACCTTGAAGTTTCTTCAGTTCTGGTTTTGGTTTTTAACTAAAGTATCTAAGCTGAGTTGATGGGGAAATTCTAGGGAAGTTGGAGCCAAGAGTTGAGGAGGAGCAGGCTAAGGAAGTCTAGAGGCAACTTGAGTTCGAATTTCCATCAAAGGTATAAGTTCTAAGCTTTTAACTTTGATGTTTTGACTGGTTTCTGCTGAGTTTTGAAGTCTAGAAGTGGCTATGGTGAATTTTGAGATTAGGGATGCATGTGCTTGGGTTTTGAGTATTTGGGATGCTTGGGATGAGTGGAGTGTGTTAATAAGCTTGTTTTTTAGTTTGGTGAAGGTTTGGAGAAGTTTTGGTTAAGTTTGGTTCGAGGAAATCGCAGGAAGGAAAATTGGGGTATTGCCTGTATGTGACTAGCGCTACAACGCTAGCCCTTGGGCACTGTAACGCTAGGCCAAGCTTTCTGGGGGAATTTGGTTATGCTTGTAGCGCTGTAGCGCCCTCCTTAGAGCGCTGTAGCGCTGCCCTGTTTCCAGAAAGGGATTTTAGGGTTATTTGCAAGGGTTTTTGACAAAGGGTTTGGGGTTTGGTTCCACCACCTTGTTTGGTGGAACTAGGACTTCCCGGGGGCTCGGGATTGGTCCCAAGGCTAGGTTTTGGACTTGAGGTTTGGTGATGACTTTTACCTATGATTGTGTTTAGGTGAGCGCTAGGGTTCGAGAGGGATCGTGCTCAAGGAGTCAAGTGATCAAAGCTAGCGAATTGAAAGGTAAGAAAGCTGCACCTGATTATTTGGCTAGGTTGGGACCAAGTGTTCCTTATGTTTGTATGCATTGTTATGTGAATGTGATTAACCATGTGGACACGATGGGCATAAGAGCTCCCTACATTTGTATATCGTGTCATGAGGTGGTATTATTATGCCATGGGACATGCGATAACCGGCCTAAGAGTGTCGGAATCAATATTTGCGCACAGGGCGCGGCTCGGCCACTGGTAGCTGAGGCAGCTTATTTATCACTGAGCTCGGTTAAGCTGGCCGGAGTCAGTGAATATTACAATGGGGGCGGCCCAAGAGAGCCGAAGACAGTGTGTTAAATAGAGGGTGTGACTAAGGGCGCTGACCCTGAACATCATTTGATGATGTGATAAATTGTTGATTATGATAGTGAATATCGTGTTATGAACATGATTTGTTGGCTGTTTGGATGACAAACTGTTAATCTATTTTGTGTTATCACTGATTGGATAAATGTTATGAAATGTTAAATTCCTGGTTGTGCATTGTGGGATATTTGATAAATGATGTTGATCTTGCTATGTTATCATGCTTCCTTGCTGGGCCTCGGCTCACGGGTGCTACATGGTGCAGGTAAAGGCAGGGGTAGGCTGAATCAACCATGAGTTGGAGAGCTCTGGGGGCGAGGTGTACATTGTCAGCTGCTCGACCGCCACGGTCGAGGAATTGTACAGGGACGGAAACCTAAAATGTATATTTTTCCATTAGAGTGGCTTGAATTATTTGTAACTCTTGTAATTTGTGGTAACTAAGACGTCTAAACCCTGTTTTGAGTTTCCATGTGTTAAACTGTCATTTTTAATGAAAATAGCCTGTTTGTGACCAAAATCTTTTATTCCTAATCTGTTGATGACATTGAATACGCACTTTGTTTAAATGACTTGATTAGCAACTCTTGCACTATTTTAAACACACAGTGTAACGATCTTGGTTATCCAGGGCGTTACAACTTGGTATCAGAGTCGTCTGGGTTTATGGGTTCCTGAAGATTAGCTAGACATGTACACTCGCTGCTAAAGACAAGCTCGACTCAAGGGTTTGTAGTGGAATACATGAAATTGTATGCATAAGTGCTTGAATAAAATATGAGTGTATTAATTGGTATGATTAATAGGGAGCATGAGATACTGATAGGGTCTAGCCCTTGACTGCTGTGTGATGATATTAAGGCATGCTGATTAGCATTGTTCTTGCATGTGGATGAATACATGGATAATGATGATATATGGATTGCGGGTTATTATATGTTTAAATTGAACTTATATGCTATACCTGTTTGTTGGCATGGAGGGCATAATAGGTATGAACGCATCTAGTGATAAAGAAATTTGATAATTTATGCATAATATGGGTGTTTGACATGCTTTATGTGTGTTTGATTGTGATGATTACTTGGATCTGCCCTTGAGATGGTTTTGGGTATAAACGTCAGGGCTGAGAGGTTTAGTCGGTGAAGACAGGTTAATGCAAGGTGTATGTGTTGAGAATGGTTAATTGGACGCAATTTTGGTTTTGATAAGGATGGAAGATGACAGTTGGGGGTTGGAATCCTTCACCTGCCCCTGAGATTCGCAACAAATGTTTGCTGATATATGAGTCAGGCTGTGGGGTCTGATAGAAGGGATTGGATAGATGAAAAAGGCAGGTTACTGAGGAGGAACAGACAAGAATTATTGTATGGAAGTATTATTCTCTAGTCTCGAGGAAAGTTTGAGTTTATTCAGGAATCGATTAATGAATGAGTGTGGCTAATCCCGTTCTTAGTGATATGAGAAGGATAAATTGGGACAGAGTAGTCGTACTAGGCATTTGTGGTAAAAGGATGTCAAAAGTGGCAAGATAGCGGTAGTATATTGTCGAGTTTGGTGGGTTGGTCGATCCACTTTGGGTTATGGTACAAATGGATGTAGCTGGAGACGATAAGTCATTTGTGAGTTAAACTCTGAGATGGTTGTCTATGCTTGGGCAGTAGAGAGAGGGCCTCATTATCTAAGATGAAAGGAATACAGGTAATGATATTTTCGTTCGTGGAAATTTAGTAAGTGTGGCTACTCAGTGATCGGAAGAATGAGAACCTCTGGTGGTTTTATGGCTCCTGGTTTGGACAGGAAGGGGGTTCAGTTTACAGATTGGCCATCAAGACGGGGAAGACTGGGATATTTTACTCATTTAGATCCCAAGGTTAGTTTCTCATAAGTGACCAGTGGATTGGATAGCCTTTGCTTTGGTTAGGAAAAAGAGTTGTAAGGATTTGGTGCTATGCGTCTATTAGGAAGGATTCAGATGAGTATTTGTTGAGGAAAGTTAATATGTTATACAAGGGACAACCCTGGACAGTCATGAGTATCTCTTGAAGTATATTGATTGGACTGAATGGGAATTCAATTAGTTAGTAAGGATGTAGATGAGAGTGCACCTTTCGGGTACAGTCTAGAACTTGGGTATGGAAGGATTTGGTATCAGGGACGCTATGAGGAATGATATTAGGTTGGCTTAAGGAATTATTGAATCACCTGACAGGTATGCGACTTATAAGTGTATTGGGCAGAATATTGTGTCGTGGGACTCGTGGATATTGCCTGCTAGGGATGAAGAGTTTAAATGCCTCGTTACAAGACCGGATGATGTCTTCAGGAGTTGGTCATCGATCTGGTTATTACTAGATAAGGATCAAGGAAAGAGACATCCCAGGAATTATTACTTGTAACGAGAGGGGTGTGATGTATAAATAGTAAGGATTCCTAATCACTTGGTACTTCAATGACATGGGCAAGTCTGACAAGCAGAGAATAGAGAAATGACATGGATGGGTTGCATTCAGATTCACTGGTGATGAGGTAAACTATTCCCCAGCTAAAGGTAGAACGTGAACGACTACTATACTGATGATATCGCGACTGAAGCAACAGGGTCAGAGGTAAGGTTTCAGAGGGTATCAACTTCATTCTTCAAAGGTATTCAAGGTTAAGCTACAGGAAGGGAAGAGAACAGGTACGAAAAGATTTGATCAGAAGCACATTAAGACCGATGAATATAGCAGCTACTACTTCAAGTATCCTTGAAGACAGTTACAACGTAAGGATTTTGAATATGAAGAGTTGGTCAAGTGTGGGAAACAATGATGGGTTGTAATACCAACTGAAGATGCTTCTCATGCTTTGCTTCTGACTGAGAATAAACCAAGATGTCGTCGATGAAGAAAACCACGAATATGTCCAAATAATTCTTACACACTCTATTCATCAGATCCATAAAAGTGTATGGGCATAGTCAAACCCAATGACATGACTAAAACTCATAATACCCATACTTCGTGCAAAAAGTTGTTTTCAAAATATCCTTATCTTTGATCTCAGCTGGTGATAACCAGATCAAAGATCAATCCTTGAGAACACTGTCTTACCATGTAGCTGGTCAAATAAATTATCAATCCTCGACAGAGGATAATTGTTCATGATAGTCAGCTTATTTAGCTATCTATAATTAGTACATTTTCTAAGTGACTCATCCTTCTTCTTCACGAACAAGACTGGCGCACCCCACGGTGAAAAGTTAGGCCTGATAAACTCCAAATCAAGTAGCTCTTGTAACTGTACCTTCAATTCTGCTGGGGCCATTCTATACGGTGCCCTGGACATTGGTTTCATCCCTAGTGCCAATTCAATAACAAATTCAATCTCCCGGTGTGGCGGAAACCCTGGTAAATCCTCTGGGAATTCATCTAGAAACTCACAGACTAATCTAGTCTCTGTAAGTCCAACTGGTATAACCGTAGTGTTATCCACCACGCTGGCTAGGAATCCTATGCAACAACCATGCAATAGGTCTCTAGCCCCCAATGTTTATATCATAGAAATGGAGGGTTCGTTCATAGTATCCACAAATACAAATGGGTCCTCACCCTCAGGCTCAAAAGTCACCATCTCTTACAATCTATGGTTGCCCCATACTTGGCTAACCAGTCCATACCCAAGATCATATGAAAATCCTCCATGGCAAACTCAATCAAGTCCAGTAATAACTCTCTACTATCCACCTCTACTAGTAAGAATCTAATCCATCACCTAGAGACTACCAGCTCCCCCATAGGTAATAAGGTTCCAAACCCCATAACACAATAATCACATGGTCTACACAATCTGTATATCACTATACTAGAAACAAAATAATGTGTAGCACCAAAATCAATTAACACATTGTAAGAAGAACCAGTACTAAAGAGTTGATCTATCACTACTAAGGGACTAGCCTTAGCCTCTGACTACGTCAAGGTGTACACTCGATCTAGAGTCAAACTGTCTTCCTCCTTCAGTTCTTCCTTCTTTAGTCTAGGGCAGTCCTTCCTGAGGTGCCCAACCACTGTATATAGATTACCTGCCTTCGCTCGGAATTCTCCCAGATGTCTCCTCCTACACTGAGCGCACTCTGGGTAAGTCTTCCAATTTTCACCTCTGCCCTGTCAGCTAATCTGAATTCCTCAGAACCCCTTCTCTAACCCCGGGGTGCTAAATGTGTCTATAGCCTTTCTTTTCTGATCGTTGGGGCCTCCACCCCCGCCTGACCCAATAAACGAAGGTACTACTCTCCGAACATCATGCCCTATGGTGCTTTTTCTCCATATCTCATTCTTTGTGACCTCAACCGTAAGGGCCCTCTCTACTGCCTGAGCATAGGTAGAAATCTCATGTACTAGGGTGATCATGACACCCTAGGATACTGAAAATTTCAATCCTCAAATGAATGGCTCCTTACGAGCCACATCTGTCAGCACCAATTAAAATTTTTTTTGGCCAACTCATAAAATTCATTGACATACTCTGCCACTGTCATGTTACCCTAAACCAAATTCATAAACTCTTCCTCTTCGCAATTCGAACTGCATCACTGTAATACCTCTCATTCAACAACTTTTTGAATTCTTCCCAACCCATTGTAACGACATTCCAGGTCTGGGATACCACTTCCCACCAAGTCCGAGCATCTTCCTGTAACATATGCGTAGCACATATCACCTATCATTGTTTACCACCTTCATAAAGTAAAGGATGGAGCTAATCATGCCCATCCTTTATTCCGCTCTGAATGGATCTAGGCCTCTCTCAAAAGCTGGAGGGTGATGTTTCTGGAATCTCTCGTACAATGGTTCTCATCTGTTCTCAACCCTAGGATGAGCCAAAACTAGTGCCACTATCGGCAGAACAATCGGAGCAGCATTCTCTGGCAGAACATGTTGTCTCAACCACCTGATCTCTTACCTCTACAATCTGGCTTGCATATATGTAAACACCTACTGCCAATTCAAAGGAACAGGTGGAGGGTTATGGCCCTGATTATCATTTCCGGCCCTGATATTAACATCGCCTGATCCAATCGACTGTCTTGGATGCATAACTTCCAAATTCATCTGCAATCAATGACTCAGCCTATCAGGCCTCATAATCGTATCTAGAAACCTTCCCACGGGCAAAACCAAACAACACAACATCCACGTGCAAGAGTAGTGCAAAAACACATGATTATATCATTCATGCATCAATTAATAGATCTTGCTCTAAATGTATATATATATATATATCATGCTCTCTATTCTAGCATGTAGATAAGGCATATATACTTCATTTAAATAATCATTATTTACCAAACCCTGAGTCGAGCTTATCTTTAGCAGCGAGTGTACTTGCCCAGCCAATCTTCTGGAACCATTTGTTGAGAATAATGCCCTTGAATTATTATATATATATAGGTTATGTCCAATATTATGTTGATAATATTAAGTAAATATCATAAAATTGCAAAGTTTATCTATGTGGTCTTAATCTCATATTGGTATGAGAGGATCGAGATTAAGATAATAAACTTGAAACAATTCCCAGTAAAATAAAGTTATGATATCTTTAGATTAATTACTGCTAGTACGGTTCGCTAGTATTATGAATACAAGTGATCTAGATCTGGGTCAGTAGAGTAGTAAGACACTTTAGTGAAGGTACTTTATATATAGTGATATATATAACTGGACAAGATGTGATTTGTTAATACTTGTTTAAAAATTGTTTCATAGTATTAATCAAACACATCAAACGATGATCATATACATGGCGATCTTAATCCTAAGGTTACTATGAACTCCTATATATATCATCTTATCCTTTGATTCATGCATTAAGGTTTGTCAGAATGATTAGGCTAAGAACAATTGTTTTGGGGACTCAATGATATATATGGCTGGGGACATAGTTTAACAGATATGAAATCTATACCTTCTTATAGATTGAATAATGGTTCCCTATTGGGTTGACTTTTGGAATTGAAAAGGTTATGAGCGCTCACGACGCAAACTTGTTGTGACACAACCTTCACTAGTAAAGTCAATGGTACACTAGGAACACGATATAGTTTAAAGGGTAAAGCGGTAAAAGGGAATATGGGTTGCGGCACCCCACTTGGCAGAGAGATGACCCATAATTTTTCCTCATTTTCCGTTGCAGCACTTCCCACTAAGGGCCGCGGAGCCAAGGCGGTCCAAGGAAAACCCCAACATCGAAGATATTCTGTAAAACACCCTAATCTAATACTTTGTAAAACTTTTACATACTCATAAACTTATAGAAGAAAAGCCACTTATTATATGAAAATCCCAGTGGGGCCTTGCTAAAACATGCAACTTGGGCCCAATAGTTAAAAATAAAATAATAGTTTTCATGCAACGTTTTTAAAAATAATTTAAGTTCAAGTCCCATTGATAAGTTCTAAAAAGTTAAAATAAAATAACATTATTCTTTAGAAATTGGCGTTAAACTGATCGTTTCTCATCCATAGGATGCCCCTACGCCATACACATCCTAACGTTGGAACTCCCCACATCACCAAAAGAATAATGCAAATTATACCTATGTTACATGCATGACTTTTAAATAAAAATCATATGGTTGAATAACAAACACATTGTTGAACGTAAAAGTGCAGTTGCATGCGACATGAATACGTGGGAACATTGTTAAAAAGTGACATTAAAAATGATAATTCCTACGTGCTTATTTTTATTGTTTTCAAAATAAGGATTTAGAAACATACTTTTCTTACCATTATTTTTCTCCTTAAAAACCACTAAGTTGATTAAACCTCTAAAACATTATTTTTATTTCATAAAATAACTTATTTAGCCATTTAAAAATATAATAATTCCATTTATTATTTTTAAATTACATAGAAATAATAAAGGCTAGAAATTATTTAAAATACTTGTAATTAGCATGCTTCCTTAGAAAATAACAATTTTATCCAAATTAATAAAATTACAAATTTGATGTGAGAAAAATATAATTTTTTAGGTGTGGGAAAAATATATTTTACTTGTATTATTTTAAGACTTAATTTTAAGTAGAATAAGTTCATAAGTGATAATCCAATAATTATTTTAAATTATTAAACTAAACTTTCAGCTATCATTTAATTTATTTAAAAATCACAAGAGAATTAATCTCAATATTTTTTTTAATTAAAATAAAGAAAAATCATATCTATTAAAATGAACACTCATGGTTACATTTTAAAAATACAATTTTTAATATTTACATAGTTTAGGGTATTAATTTATTTCAACATACGCACAAAATTCCTTTCATTTAAAAGACAACTTCTCATTTTACCGAAAATTCCAGCAACAATATATACTTTCAAAAATCACCATCTTGATTTTAAAAACTCATATTTTCTCTAAATATATATATATATATAATTGTAGGTATTTATTTGAGTAAAAATATCATTTTAATGTATATTAAAATCCCATTTAATTTCTTATAAACATCATAGCACTTGCAAAATCATTGAACCATGCAAAATTATTATTTTCATCATATTCTAAACCATTTAAACACAAAAATTGGCAAGTATATAAAGTCATGAAATTCATCCTTTTCATCATGCCTCACCAAAATTCATACATTATTCATACATGTTAAATCAACAAAATTTAACACAAACCCTAACATGTTTCTATCATTCAAGTAATCCAAAAGAAAACAAAATTATCATAGACCCATTAAAAATCTCACAAACAACCTATCATGTTTCTAAGATTACAATGACATGAACACATAAAGGTGAACTAACAAGCTTGAATATCCACCCCTAGGCCGAAACACACCTAGGATTCACAACAAAATATATCACAAAATTCTCACAATCATATTCATCAACTTTCATGGACCCAAACAAGAAATCCAAATAAATTATCATGCCAATATTTACATAGGATCCTAGAACATGGATCTAACCAAATTGAAATAACAACCTTACAAGAAAGATCCCTAACATCACATAGACATTTAGATCATAGGCACATCTCAAGACCAAACATGCATAAACATGCTACAAGATACCCTAGAGATGAAACCCACATGCCACACGCCTAGGTCAAATCTTCCATGCATCCAATCAACACAACCCTTCAACCCAACATCACTAGAGTCAAAATCAACATACCACCATTCATATAAGCCAATAAAACATAAAACAAAAGGGCTAAGGATTCATTACCTCTCTTGATTGTAAAATCAAGAACACCCAAAGTGACCAATACTCAAACTATAATCACCCTTGTTCAAGCCTAGGGTTTTTGAAAACCCACACGAAGAGAAGAAGAAAACCAACAACAAAAACAAACTCTAGTAAAAAATACTAGAATAAAAAGAAGAGAATTTATAAACCATAAGCATAAAGAGACATGCCCTAGGATTGAACCCTTTTTCTTCTTCTTTTTCTCCTCCTTCTTCTCTTTCTCTCTCTAACTCGTCCACTCTCTCCCTCCTTCTATAAATAGGAGCCTAATGCTCACTTGTAAGACACACCATGTTCCATCCACAAAGCACTTGGCTGGAAAAGCACTTGGCTTGATAATTCCAAAGAGCTATTTCCTAGAGAGATCCCTTAGTGCTTAGAGAATAGGGGGAAATAAGCTTTTGGACAAAGGTTTTGAACCTTGTTCAAGTTGGTGATCCCCACTACTCTACACTTTGTTTGTGTGAGAGTTTGTTCTTTTTATTGGTTTTATTTTCATTCTTTTGATATTGTTGATCTTATTTACTTGTATTATTATTGTTTTGAATTTGTAATCTTCTTCTTCTACATCTTTCTATTTACTTGTATTTTGAGCAATTGAGTTGTAATATTTCTTTAATCGATATTATCTTGTCTATTGTATTTTTGCATAGATTTGTATTATGGTTTTTCCAAGTTTCCATTGAGTATAAATATATTTTCTCTAACATTATGTGTTTCGGCTAGTGCTGGGGGCAGTGCTAAACAGTACGCAACTTGCCCTACTCTGTCCAAAATCTCAAATGGACCTATATATCTAGGGCTTAACATCCCTTTCTTTCCAAAATGCATAACACCCTTCATCGGTGAGACTTTCAAGAATACAAACTCGCCCACTGAAAACTCGGTGTCCCTTCTCTTCAGGTCAGTGTAGCTCTTTTGCCTACTCTGCGCGGTAAGCATCCTTTGCCGAATCTTCTCGATTGTCTCACTGGCTTCCCTACCTGCCTCAGGGCCTAAAATATGTTTCTCCCCAACTTCATCCCAGTGTAAAGGAGATCTACACTTGCACCCATAAAGTATCTCATAAGGAGTCATCCCAATAGTTCCTCGCTAACTGTTATTATAGATGAATTCCATTTGAGGTAAGTATCATTTCCAAGACTCTGAAAAGTCCAAAGCACATCATCTCAACATGTCCTCTAGAATTTGTATTGTTCTCTTCGACTACCCGTTGGTCTAGGGATGAAACACGGTGCTAAACTTTAGCCTTGATCCCATAGCTCTTTGTAGCCCCTTCCAAAAGTTTGATGTGAAAACTGACCGTCGATAAAAAACTATCAACTTTGGCACCCCATGAAGTCTCACCATCTCACTTGCATACAATTTTGCATATTGGTCTGATGAGTATGTGGTCTTAACTGGCAGAAAATGGGAGGACTTAGTGAGCCTATCCCTTATTACCAACATAGAATTATGCTGCTTGGTGGTTATGGGTAACCTTACCACAAAATCCATTGCTATATCCTCCCATTTCCATTCCAGAATGTAGAGCGGTTGAATTAACCCTGCTGGCCTTTGGTGTTCTGCTTTGACTTGCTGGCATGTGAAACATCTGGCGAAAAACTCAGCAATATCCTTTTCCATTCCATGCCACCAATATAGCGCTTTAAGGTCTTGGTACATCTTTGTGGACCCTGGGTGTAAGGAATAGGGGTTGTATGCGCCTCTTTCATAATATTTTCCTTAATCTCAACATTATCAGGCACACAAATCCTATCCTTGTATCTCAGAAATCCACCGTTGGACATTGTGAAGTCACTGCTACCACTTTCTTGTACCAAAGCCTCTTGCTTCATTAGGGCTTCATCCACTTTTTTCCCTTCTCAAATTTGTTCCAGTAGGGAGGATTGTAATGTGAGGTTTGATAGGCTTCCTGTCACAAGTTTGATGCTGACATTTATAATCTCCTTCTGAAGAGGCATCTCTATTGTATGTAGTGCTGAGACACTCCCATGTCCCCGCCTACTCAATGCATCTGCAACCACATTGGCCTTGCCTAGGTGGTATAGAATTTCAGTCATAGTCCTTCACTATTTTCAACCACCGTCACTGCCTCATATTCCATTCCTTTAGAGTGAAGAAGTATTTTAGACTTTTGTGGTCAGTGTATATTTCGCACTTGTCCCCATATAGGTGATGTCTCCATATTTTCAGTGCGAGCACCACTGTTGCCAACTCAAGATCATGAGTGGGATATCGCTGCTCATAATCCTTAAGTTGTCTGGAAGCATAAGCTACCACCTTCCCATCCTACATCAACACACACCCTAAGTCGTTCTTTAATGCATCACAATACACCACAAATTTCCCGCCCTCTGTGGGAACACAAAGGATAGGTGCAGAAATCAACTTATCCTTCATGGTTTGAAAGCTTTCTTCACATTTCTCAGTCCATGCAAACTTCTGATGTTTGCGGGTTAAGTTGGTCAATGGTGTGGCGATCTTTGAGAAACCCTCGACAAACTTCCTATAGTAACCTGCCAATCCTAAGAAACTTCGAACTTCTGAGGCATTCTTCGGCTGGGGCCAGTCTATAATGGCCTCGATCTTTGATGGGTCTACTGTTATTCCATTCTTGGACACTATATGCCCTAGGAAAGTTACTTGTTCTAGCAAAAACTCACACTTAGAGAACTTAACGTATATCTGATGTTCTCCAAGTCTTTTCAGGGTCAACCTCAAATGCTCCTCATGCTCCTCCTGGGTCTTCGAGTAAATAAGGATATCATCTATGAACACTACCACAAACTTGTCCAAATAGTCCTTAAATACCCTATTCATCATGTCCATAAATGTTGGTGGGGCGTTAGTGAGTCCAAAAGACATCACTAGGAATTCATAGTGCCCGTAGCGAGTTTTGAAAGTCGTTTTCGGAATGTCTCCCTCTTTCACTTTCTACTGATGGTACCCGGATTGCAGATCAATATTTGAGAATACTGCTGCCCCTTGAAGTTGATCAAAAAGGTCATCTATCCTAGGCAAAGGATATTTTTTATTAATGGTGACCTTATTGAGTTCTCGGTAATCGATGCACATTCTCATGCTCCCGTCCTTCTTTTTCACAAATAAGACTGGTGCTCTCCATGGAAAATGAGTAAGTCTTATGAACCCCTTGTCCAACAACTCCTGTAGCTGGTTCTTAAGTTTCTTCAACTCCGCAAGTGCCATTCGATAGGGCGCTTTAAAGATTGGTTCTGTTTCTGGTGCAAGCTCGATCAAAAACATGATTTCTTTGTCCAAGGGTAATCCTTGTAATTCCTCGGGAAACACCTCCGGAAACTCACAAACAATATGAACATTTCCCAGTTTTAACTCTGACTCCTTGGATTTATCCCCCACACTATCCAGAAACGCCGAACAACCATATTGCATCATATTATGTGCTTCTAGTGCCGATATTATGGGTGTTCGAAAACCCGCAACTTATCCTCTAAAGGAAAAGAACTCTCCCTCTTTTGGTCCACAGTCTTCCTCCATATCAAGAACAATAAAATCAGCGGGAAAAAAGAATTTTTCCACTTTGACAAGAACGTCTTCAATGATACCTCGGGGGTGTGTCAATGAACAGTCGGCCAGTTGTAGAGTTATCGTAGTGGGTCTAGCTTCCCCCAAACCGAGTCTTCTAAATATGGGCAGTGGCATTAGATTAATGCTTGCACCTAGATCATATAAAGCCCTCTCACAATGAAAATTCCCAATGGTGCAAGGTATAGTGAAGCTGCCCAGATCTCTCAACTTTTGAGGAAGTTTCTTTTGAATTATTGCACTACACTCTTCTGTCAAAGCCACGGTTTCATAATCCTCAATTTTTCTCTTATTAGACAATATCTCCTTCATAAACTTCACATAACTAGGCATTTGTTCAAGAGCTTTCGCAAGGGGAATGTTAATGTGAAGTTTCTTAAATACTTCAAGAAATTTGGAGAATTGCTTGTTAAAATTGGCCATTCAAAACCGCTGAGGATAAGGAATCTTTGGTGTAAACTCGGTGTGTTTTGGCTTTTTTTTATCTTTAGAAGGTCTTCAGTAACCTCCTCTTGTGCTGAACTAGTTATAGGTTGATCTTCATTCTTCATACCCTTGTTTTCTACTGTAGGCCCCTCATACTTAGTCCCACTCCTCAAAGTGACAGCTTGACATTGCTCCTTGGGATTCACCACAGTTGAACTAGGTAAAGCCCCTTGATTACGATCCTCCGTTAACTTTGCAAGTTGGCCAACTTGTGTTTCTAAGCTCTGAATAGAGGATCTGGTTTCTGTCATAAATTGACTCAATGAATCAGCGGATACCTCTGGTTTCTGTCATTTGAGGCGGTGGTTGTTGATGTTGCGGCATTTGTGGCCTTTGAGTATCATAAAAAGGTCTTGGATTTGGCCCATATGATGGTCTATGTGGAGGATATTGAGGTGGATTTGGATGATACTGTGGTTGGTGCCCTTTATTATTACTCCACGACAAATTCAGATGGTTCTTATATGGTGGGGTATAAGTGTTAGGGTATGGGTTGTTATTCGATTGCCTTAGGAAATTACCAATGGCTTGAATCTATTCAAGTGGAATATCATATACCGAATAAGAACTCATTGCTGGACATTGCTGAAATTGATGAGGGCCTCCACATGTCTCACAACTGATAGGAGCAGGTTGCAGTTGCATCGCTTGGCCTGAAATGTTGTTTTATTGTTGCATTT
This sequence comes from Humulus lupulus, assembly GCF_963169125.1. Classification (NCBI taxonomy): domain Eukaryota; kingdom Viridiplantae; phylum Streptophyta; class Magnoliopsida; order Rosales; family Cannabaceae; genus Humulus; species Humulus lupulus. The sequence goes on from NC_084794.1 coordinate 132,782,355, forward strand.
GTTTCGTTAGTGAAGCAATTTAAGCAGTAAGCATAGCAATAGGATCAACTTCTAGAACTCCTGCCACCTTCTTATTTTCTCGCTCAGATGTCCAAGTATAATTATTCATGGCCATCTCCTCTAAAAGCTCATAAGCTTCGTTAGCGTTTTTGCTCATAAATGCTCCACCTACTGTTGCATCTCTTATAGTCCTTGTGTTTCCCCTCAGTCCATTATAGAAAGTGTGCACCAACATCAATTTCAATATACCATGACGTGGACATTTTTGAAGTAGCTCTTTAAACCTTTCCCAAGCGTCAGATAACGATTCCCCCTCAAATTGACAAAAATTATTTATTTCACCTATAATCCGTGCTGATTTAGCGGGAGGAAAATACTTAGCGAGAAATTTTTTAAGCAAGATCTTCCCATGTCACAATGGAATTGGCTTGCATTGAAATCAACCAAATTTTAGTCTGTCTCTCAATGAAAACAAAAATAGCCGCAAACGGATTGCATCATTACTTACTCCGTTCATTTTGAAAGTATCACGTAACTCCAAAAAGTTGGTAATATGGAGGTTCAGATCCGCATTAGGTAGCCCCCCAAACTGAATGCAATTTTAAACCATTTGGATAATCGAAGGCTTGATCTCAAAATTGTTCACCTCCACAGTAGGTGGGCAAATACTAGAATGTACCTGTTGACCCAGATTTTTGCCAACTGACACGGAGTCAAAATACGCTTGACGTAGAAGATTTTGTTGAAAAGAATGTGATGACGAAAATAATAAGAACACAAGATTTTATAGTGGTTCGGTCCCAGGATGTGGTAATAACCTACGTCCACTTAGATTGTTATTGATATAAGATCCAAAGGATTGCTGCCTACTGCTTGTAATTTGTCTTCTGGTCGATACCCTAGCAGAGTTCCGCCAAGTGTCAGCTACGTGTCCGAGAATCATTTGTCACATCATTCGTACCAGTTTTTTGGATAACATTTGCCCCCCAAGTTTATTTATTATGAGCAATAAATAAACTTTTGAGGAAATGACTCTTCGGGGACCCCGCCATTCCTGTCAGAACCCTTCGTGTGTTCTTGGAAAAAGCAACCTACTCTTGTCTAATCACAGCTTTTCTCTTCTCCAGTAATATTTCGACGGCTATCACTCTTCCCCATACTTTGAAAAAGGGGAAGCTGATGATTACTCCCTTTTAATGCCTCAGACAAAAAGATATATATAGCATCTCTGAAATCTTCCTTTTATTTTTATGCACGCCATTACTCTTTCAAGAAACCCTAAAACCAAAGCTTCCATTTTCTTCTGGAGATCGTCCTTCTGCGTTTTCAAGGCTTAGTTCGTGAGTTCCCTGATCTCTGAAAACTCTTACTAACCTCCACGATCTTCTTTCTGGTAAGTTTTGGAACTTTTATGCTTCATATTTTTGTAGTGCATGTTTCTGTATATTTGACTGTTGAGTTCATCTATTTCTGGGTTGAGATGTTTGTCAGTAGAGGGTTTTGTGGGTGAAAAAAGTTACGAGTTAGTTTGATAGTCGAGATCATACTTTTTAGGACGTAAAACCGAAGTAAAGGTTCGATTTTTATGCCAGCCGAAAAAATATGTTTTTCTCACCCTAAAAGGAGTTGAAAAAGCTTTTACAAAAAAAAAACTTTTTACTTTCACTTCTGATCTGTTTCTCAAACTGTTCGCATGAAATTTTTTAGCTTTTTGTTAGAATGTTGTTGTATAAAGGCTTAACTTTTATACTCGACCAGCGTTATTCTAAAAGCTTTCAAAATTCTCTATCCTCACCTCCCCATTCTTCTGTTTGCAGACTTTAATGCCAGATTTGTGGGGAGGTGAACGGCCCATCGACGACGATCTTCTTGCCCAGCTGCTCGAAGGCGAAGAACAAACGACCGACCGAATTCACGAGATTCCCTTTTCGCAATCTTCTCCCAGACCTCGTCCATCACCTCCTCAAATGGCTCATCTTAAGTCTTTAAGCAAGAAAAGACCTGACTCTGAAAATAGCCCAAACTCTCCTGCCCAACCTGATCCACAGGCTAGGGTTCCCTCGACTAGTGGTCGAGAAAATGCCGCCCCAGACCCTCATATCCAAGCCAGGGCCTACCCTCGGCATCAAAACCTTCCTGATGTTGAGTGGTATCTCTCCCCGACCAGCCAGGTGACTCCTTGGATGCTTGCCAACTATCGTAGGAAGTATCCTCTTACAAGGGTTAATCTCAAAATTCTAGCCGCAGACCAAAGGGCTAACCTTCTCGGAGGTGTATATAGTGCTTGGTCCAAATATCATATAGAGGCGGGGGCTATCCTCCCTCTACATCCTTTTTATCAGGGGGTGGCCAACTATTTTGGTGTCGCCCCCTTTCAAATTACCCCGAATGGATATAGAATGCTGGCCACACTCTATATCCTGTACAAACTTAAAAAATGGCCAGAACCTACCCCTCATGGGGTCAACTTCCTTTTTGACCTCAAGTTCAACCCTCAACAGTATGGGACGAGCTTCTTCCACCTTTGTCACCAGGAGACGAGCCGGATGTTCCTGAGTGACACCACTCATATTTCCAACGTGGGGCAGTACAGTAGGGAGTACTTCCTCACACCGGACATGACCACCAACAATCTGGCCTTCGCTCGAGGAGGTAAGTGCTGCTTTTACTGGTCGATACCTTTCCTCAGCAAATTTTTCTGCATTTTTCTTAAGGTACACTTTGCCTTTCAGGACCATGGCTACGTCCGACCCCAACACCAGACATGGTGTTGAGGTCCACCGCACTGGCCAGGATGACAAACACAGAAAAAAGCCTCAAGTCCCTGGTTACCGATGAAAATCTGAGGCTATCTGGTCTCCTAGCTCCTCGCCATGAAACAAGAGGACCTGTGGTAGCAGATGCCACGGTCGAGGGGGATCCCGAGCAGCAACCCCCAGTGTCTCCTCCCCAAAGGAGGCCGACGAGGGTTATAATCAGGGAACCCACTGGCGATCCTACCACAGAGAGGCCTTCTGCGCCCCAAGGCAAGGGGAAACAAAAGGCAACAGAGTCTGTTGTGGACCTAGATGAATCCTCCAAAGAAAACGGTACTGTTATTTCGCTTTTAAAACTTTCCAATTCCCTATCACTTGTTTGATGGGGAGGGCAATTTTACGTATACTCCAAATCTAGGGCCAGACTTCTTCGTGCCAGATAGTGAGTGTGTGACTAATAGAGTTAGTAGTATAGCGACCAGTAGTTGTAGCTCGGGTACTAAACTTTGTGACCTCCTTTCTGTTTTATCAAGAGTTTTTATATGCCTTTATCTTACCTTTTGCATATTTTTCTTTGTACGCAGATATGGCCACTCCCAACGTCTTCGATTTGTACCAGACTGAGGAGGAGGTAGAAGTTCCCCTGGTTCGGCGAAAGACGTCCAGGAGGCACAATGGTGAATCAAGCCAAGGACCTCCTGCCAAAAAGGGTCGAACAGAAGATCCTTCCAAGGATGTGCCAACTGGGCAAGCTTGTGCTCAGCCTTCGGTTCCTATTGAAAAGGAAACCTCGCCTGCTACTACGAATCCCACGCCTGCAGCCACGAAAGAATAGTCCCAGCCGGCTGAAGCTCCTGGGGTCAAACTTTCACACCGCACCTTGCGAGTAGCCAAGGATTGTCTTGCACACATCGTGAAGTACGACCGCTGCAAGGATGCGATGGCTGAGGCGGAGAACATGGGGGTCGATCAAATCCTGAACAGGGCCCTAAACGAAATTGCCAGCGTAAGCATTTTCCATCTCTTTGGCCTTTGTTTTTTCTTCCTTGTAACAGACTCTAACTTTATCCTTTGACCATAGGCCTTGCTGACTGCAACTGTTGCTCGTACCCGTGCCCAGGCTCAGGCAAAGGCTATTGAGAGGTATCAGGTGAAATCCAAGGAGGAGCTTCAGGCTGCAGAAGCCAGGCACGTTGGGGAGTTGGAGGTGGTCACCCAACAGAAGGATGCTGCAGTGGCAAAGCTGGCAGAGGCTGAGTCTTCTAAGGCAGCCATAAGGAAGCAGAGGGATGACTTTCAAGAGTTCAGTCGGATCCAATACCATGAAGTTAAGAGGCTTAAGGAGGAGCTTCTTGCTAAGGACAAGGCCATAGCCATTTTTGAGAGCCAAGTAGAGCAGCTTAAGCTTACCAATGCCAAAGATCTGGAAAGGTACAAGAATGCTACGCTTCGGTGCTTTTACGATTTCTGGAAACACAACCAGGGTGCCAACTTTTACTACCTTCCAGAAGATACCAGGAATGTTGAGTTGGCCCACTGTACTGCTCGATTGGCTGAAGAAGAAGAAAGAGCAAGGATCCCCGCTTCTCCAAGCATCCAGCTGGCCGCAGCCGAAGAGGAAGGAGGAGTCGCTGATGATGTAACCAACCAAAATGTTGAGGAAGATCCTCCTGCTCCTTAAACTTATTTTTCTCCTTTTTATTTTTCTTCATTTACACGACCCACAGGTCGTACTGTAAAGACAATTTTTATTTTTAAATTTAAATTTGCTGCATGGGCAGCAAACTTTCCTTTTATTTTGAATAATTACATCCAAGCAGTGATGCTCGCAGTGTAAAAGACTGCATCTTGATATTATAATATTTTCATTTACTATACCATTTGTTCGTATGACCAAACTTAGCATAGTACTTTGGTTTGATTTAACAAAATATATATTTTGAAAAATACTCTAAGTACCGTAGCATGCTTTCACTCATTTTGTTCATGTGTTTACACACCTTTTGGTATGCTTTGCTATCGATGTACCTTATATGCCCCCAAGTGATCGAGGAGCTTTAGGTCCTGGGTCACTTGCCTTGACCACGACCTGTGCGAACATTTCTGCTCGGTAGAAAACATAACACTTATAATACAGCAAAACAACACACGTAATGAACAAATACTTGTAAAAATAAATTCACAAAGGTTGGCAAGAATGACTGGCTGCGCACAGTCCCTTATAACCTCGTATTAAAAATGGACTAAACATGTCTTTACGAGTGATCTTAAAAAAGATCTTACACTTATAAGCGATTAGCCATACAATGTGGCTAACCCTTTTTCGAAACTTGTAAAAAGTAAAAATTAATACAAGCCAGTCCTTTAAAAAGGACTGTTTATTAGTAGTACTTGCGCAGGTGTTCTCCATTCCAATAGTGTGGAACGATATCTCCATTTAGACGTGCAAGTTTGTAGGTGCCAGGGTGAAGGATTTCTTCAATCTGGTAAGGTCCTTCCCAATTAGGCCCGAGTACTCCAGCAGTGGGGTCGCGGGTGTTCAAGAAAACTCGTCGTAGCACCAGGTCACCGACGTTGAATTTTCTTTCTTTTACTTTCGAGTTCAAGTATCGGGCGACCTTTTACTGGTACGCAGCAACTCGGAGTTTGGCTTTTTCTCGTATTTCGTCAATTGAGTCTAGGGACTCCATTATCAGTTGGCTGTTCTATCCCTGGTCATATGTAATGCGTCGATGTGAGGGGGGATCTAATTCGATAGGTAACATGGCCTCATATCCGTAGGCTAAGGAGAATGGGGTATGACCCATCGCTGTTCGGTGAGAAGTTCTATACGACCAGAGGACTTCAGGCAGCTGTTTTGGCCATGCTCCCTTAGCATCTTCGAGCCTTTTCTTCAGGGTGTCTTTAAGCATTTTATTCACCGCTTCGTCCTGCCCGTTCGCTTGAGGATGTGCAACTGAAGAAAAGCTTTTAATGATCCCATGTCTTTTGCAGAAGTCAGTAAATAAGTCACTGTCAAATTGGGTTCCGTTGTCTGAGACAATCTTTTGGGGCAAACCATACCGACAAACAATGTTCTTGATGACAAAGTCAAGAACTTTCTTGGTTGTTATGGTAGCGAGTGGTTCAGCTTCGGCCCATTTGGTGAAGTAATCAACTACCACAACTGCGTACTTCACTCTGCCTTTTCCCGTTGGCAGGGATCCAATCAGGTCTATACCCCATACTGCGAAAGGCCAAGGACTCTGCATCTGTTTTAACTCGTTTGGAGCTGCTCGTGGAATTTTGGAAAACCTTTGACATTTATCGCATTTTTGTACAAATTCCATCGAATCTTCGTTCATAGTCGGCCAGAAGTAGCCTTGCCTTAGAATCTTTTTTGCCAAACTTTTCCCCCCAGCGTGATCCCCGCAGAAGCCTTCATGTACCTCCTTCATCAGCTCCTTAGCTTTTTCTGGCGTAATGCACCTGAGTAGTGGCATGGAATATCCTCTTCGATACATAACACCATCGACCAGTATGTACCTAGCAGCTTGTCTTTGTAGAGTTCTAGCCTTGTTCCTATCTGTTGGTAGCACACCATTTGTCAGATACTCCAAGTAAGGTGCCATCCATGTATCTTCCATTCGGATTTCCATACTGGCTTCAATTGCTCGTATCCTTGGCTCACTCAATCTTTCTACCGGCACAATGTTCAAAGTGTCAGCAACTTTCGCGCTAGTGAGTTTGGCTAAGGCGTCTGCATTCGAATTCTGATCCCGCAGTATTTGCTAGAGGGTATACTTCATGAACTGGGCTAACAGGTCTTTAGTTTTATTCAAGTAGGCCACCATTTTTAGGCCTCGTGCTTGATATTCCCCTAGAACTTGATTCACTACCAGCTGGGAATCACTGTAAATATCAAGTGTCTTTTGCCATTCTCAATCCAGCGAGGAGTGCTTTGTATTCGGCTTCATTATTTGACGCGGTGAAGTCAAACCTGATGGCGCAGTGAAATCGATGCCCTTCTGGCGTTATTAAGATCACTCCTGCTCCTGCGTGAGATTTGTTTGACGAGCCGTCTGTGAATAACTTCCACGAAGGAGCTTCATCATGAGGCTCAGCCGCACTAGGCTTTTTGCACTGCTCACTATCCGGGAGTTCGGTGAACTCTGCGATGAGATCAGCCAAGACTTGTCCCTTTACCGCTGCTCACGGTGAATATGTGATATCAAACTGCCCTAGTTCGACTGCCCATTTTAATAGACGCCCAGCCGCTTCTGGTTTTTGGAGGACTTGCCGAAGGGGATGGTCGGTTAAGACTGTGATAGGATGGGCTTGGAAGTAAGGGCACAGCTTCCTTGAGGCCAGGATTAAGCAATATGCTAACCTTTCGATGGGTTGATATCTCAGTTCTGCCCCGATCAGCCTCTTGCTTACATAGTAAACCGCTTTTTGTACGCCTTCTTCCTCTCGTACTAGTACCGCACTAGCAGCAACTTCAATGATCGCTAGGAAAATGAACAAAGTTTCTCCTTCCATTGGCTTTGATAAAATGGGAGGCTATGCCATATGGGCTTTCAAGGCCTGGAAAGCTTGCTCGCAGTCTCCTGTCCATTCAAATTTCTTGTTGCCCCTAAGTAGATTGAAAAAAGGGACGCATTTGTCTATTGATTTCGAAATAAATCTACTTAGGGTTGCAATCCTCCCATTAAACTTTGTACATCTTTTATCTTTTCTGGCGATTTCATGTTGATCAGGGCTTTTATCTTGTCGGGGTTGGCCTCGATTCCTCTTGAATTTACAATGAACCCCAAAAACTTCCCTGATCCAACTCCGAAGGAACATTTGAGAGGATTTAGTTTCATCTGGTACTTGTTCAATACATCAAAACATTCTTGTAAATCCTTCACATGTCCTTCTGCCTTTTTAGACTTTACCAGCATGTCGTCCATGTATACCTCCATGTTTACTCCGATCAATTCTTTAAACATGTGGTTAACTAACCGCTGGTAAGTCACACCTGCGTTTTTCAGTCTGAAGGGCATTACTTTATAACAGTATAGGCCCGTATCGGTCCGAAAGCTAGTGTGATCCTCATTAGGGGGATGCATGCTAATCTGATTGTAGCCCGAATATGCATCCATGAAGGAGAGGATCTCGTGTCCTGCAGTGGCATCGACCAACTGGTCGATTCTTGGGAGTGGGAAGCAATCCTTTGGGCAGGCTTTATTGAGGTCTGTAAAATCCACACAGGTTCGCCATTTGCCGTTAGGCTTGGGAACTAGCACTGGACTGGAGACCCACGATGGATAAAATGCCACCCTGATGAACCCATTCTCCATTAATCTCTCAACTTCTTCTTTTAAGGCTCTCAATCGATCCTTATCGAGCAGCCTTCTTTTTTGTTGCACGGGTGGAAAAGTCTTGTCTATGTTCAGGACGTGGCTGATAACTGTAGGGTCTATCCCAGTCATGTCTTTGTGCGACCAGGCAAAGACTTCCTGTTTCTTCTGCAAAAATTCCACCAGTGCATGCTTCGTGGTTAGTTCTAGGTTTTCCCGACCTTCACGACTCTGGTCGGGTCTCTTTCGTCAAGTTGGACCTCTTCCAGGTCCTCGACGGGTCCAACGTTTTCTTCAAAATCCCCAAAGCGAGGATCTAAATCTCTATCCTCACTTTGGGCAATACCCTATTTGGTGACTACATCACCGGATTGGGCTTGTGCATCAATTGCCATCTGCAACTTATCTGAGGTAGTGCTTTTTGACGTTCCCTTTTTCGCCTTTGTGACTGAGGCGTTGTAGCACTCTCTGGCCTCCCTCTGGTTTCCCAACACACGTCCTACCCCTGCGTCTATCGGTAATTTCATGGCTAAGTGCCACATAGAGGTGACGGCCCGTAGATCAACCTGTATAGGCCTCCCAATGATGGCATTGTACGCCGAAGGAAAATCGACTACTATAAAAGTAGCGAGTAATGTCCTGGTTGCAGGCGATGTACCTGCTGTCACTGGTAGTCTGATTGACCCTGCGGGGGCGAGTCCCTCACCAGAGAAGTCGTATATCGTTTGGTTACAGGGCTCCAGGTCCTTAACGGACAACTTCATGCGTTCCAGCGAAGATTTATACAGGATATTCACTGAACTTCCTGTATCGACCAGCACCCTTTTCACCATCATGTTGGCCATTTGGATATCCACGGCCAGTGGATCAGAATGTGGGAACCGAACATGTTAGTCATCGCTATCAGAGAAGGTTATCTCGCCTTCATCCAACCAAGCCTTCTTCGGCGCGCGGTCATCCACGGCCATCATCTCGATGTCCTGGTCGTGGAGTAGAGTCCGAGCGTATCATTCTCTGGCTTTTCCGCTGTTTCCCGTGAGGTGCGGGCCTCCGCAGATGGTTAAAAATGCGCCAGTCATGGGAGTAGGCTGCAAAGGTGGCGAGCGTTGATGCGTGGACGCCTGCTCATTGCCACCTGGAGCTTCTCGTTGGGAATTTCCCGAGGTCCGTACATATCTTCTCAAGTGTCCTTGTCTAATAAGGAACTCGATTTCATCCTTCAGCTGGTTGCATTCGTTGGTATCGTGTCCGTAGTCGTTATGATAACGACAGAACTTGGTGGTGTCTCTTTTCGAAATATCCTTTCAACTGGGGGCAGGTCTCTTATAAGGCACGCTGGAACTCGTGGCCTGATAAACCTCTCCCCGAGACTCAACTAGGGTAGTATAGTTAGTGAACCAAGGTTCATAACGGTTACCCTTGGCTCGTTTATTGTCAAAGGTGGAAGGCTCATTGTGTGGCCGTTTCCCCCCACTCTTGCCATTGCCGTTGTCATTTCCGTTGCCTTTGCCGTTGCCATTGGGCTTGGACCCATTGGCGGCTTTGGCGGTCTCGGCAGTTCCCTTGCCTTTGCTTGGGGGCTTCTCTTCGTCGGCGATGGCATCTTCGAGTTTGATGTAGCGATCAGCTCGGTCTAAGAATTCCTGGGTAGTTCTAACCCCATGTTTTTGGAGGCTTTCCCAGAGAGGCGTGCGGCTCTTAACCCCTGCGGTTATGGCCATCATTTTGCCTTCGTCTCCCACTGTCTTTGCTCCAGCAGCTGCTCACATGAAGCGCTGGACGTAGTCTTTCAGTGGTTCTCCATCCTGCTGGCATATTTCGACCAGCTGATTTGCCTCGGTCAAGTGCACACGACCCGCGTAGAACTGTTCGTAGAACTCCTTTATGAAAATTTCCCAGGAAACTATACTTGCAGGAGGGTATTTAAAAAACCACTCCTGTGCGGCATTAGAAAGTGTTGCAGGGAAGATCCTGCACCGAGCGTCTTCGGACACTTTCTGAATGTCCATTTGTATCTCAAACTTGTTGACGTGAGATACCGGGTCACCATACCCATCGAAGTTTGGAAGCATAGGCATTTTAAACTTGCTAGGAGTTTCTGCCATAGCTATCCTTTGGACGAAAGGAGTGGTCGATGTAAGATGTTCTTCCCCCGACCAGCTGCTGCACTGCCTGGTTGAGGGCATCTATCTAGGCCTGCACAGCGCTAGGAATCGCCGTGGGCTCTGGTGCTGGGGGGACGTACTCGCCGTGCTGTTCGCGGCGATTATTGAGTACATCTCTCAAGTCCTCGTCTCTCCTCCGCTGCTCGCTAGCTCCAAGCCGGTCGAAGATGTTATTTTGTCTGGGCTGCCCCCTAGCATTCTGTTTGTCGGGTTGGTCGTCTTGAGGTGGTTGGCTCCTGCCTCCACCTCTTTCTTCATTCCTCCGACCGGCATTCCCTTTGCCTGAGTCGGCTTCATTATAACCATGGCCATCTATGAATCTTGATTGGCTATGGTGGGATCGACTGTTCCCTCGATTGCCCTCCCGGGCCGGAAACTCCCGAGCATTAGAGGGTGGTCTGCGTTGGTCGCTAGGTCCCCGTGCATTACCATGCCGTTGGGGGCCTCGGACCGCAGAGCCTAACTCTGAGTTCCTCCTGTTGCCAGGAGGATACTGTCCTCTGCTCGGAGGGTTTGGCTCGTCGCCCCTATGGCTTCTAGGACTGCGAGGCTGCTGCCCGGTCCTATTCTGCCTCTGCTGCGGGGGATTGCCGTGACCAGCATGGGATGGAGGCTGTGCCTCAGGGTCTCCTAGCGGGACATCGTCCTGAGACGCCGGTGGCTGCTCGGGCCTTTGCGAGCTCGAGGATTGGATAGGCGGGCTAGGATTGGGACCCCTGTGGGGTGGCCCATTCGTAGGTTGATCAGGCTGCAAGGCAGGTGCAGCCTGATTCCTAGCCAGTTGCAAGGCTGCCTCGAAGGCTTCCATGGCCTCGCTCTGGCGACGGTCCATCTCCGCCTGCCTTTCACTCAGCTCTATGGGTTGCCGTTCAATTTCTTGTTGCTGCTGCGCCATGATTTCGGCAGCACTTTCCTGGCTGGCCCTCAGACTGGCCAGCTCTTCGTGCAGCGCCCCTAGAGTGCTCTTCAACGTTGCGTCATCCATTTCTTCCTCATAAAATTCCAAATGTGGCTCATCCTCAGCCACATTGGGAGGAGGCAGGTTAGATGGTGCAGTGCCGGCCACCTGTCCAGTTTTCCTGGTAGTTTTCGCCATTGGTTTTCTCAACGATGCTATATCAAGCTCTCAATGAAAGCACCAGAATGTTGACCCAGATCTTGGCCAACTGACACGGAGTCAAAATATGCTTGACGTAGAAGATTATGTTGAAAAGAATGTGATGACGAAAATAATAAGGACACAAGATTTTATAGTGGTTCGGTCCCAGGATGTGGTAATAACCTACGTCCACTTAGATTGTTATTGATATAAGATCCAAAGGAGCGATCAAAGAACTAGGGTTCAATGAGTTTCACCAACCTTTGAAGAACAAGACAATATCTCAAATAAAATCACTCTAGTCTTGAATAATTCGAAAGCCAAAAGTCCCCTCCTTGAGATATCTTTCTCTATTTATAGGCTCAAGGGGGATTACATGAATTCGTTACAAATATTCTTTCCTAAATAATCGAATACTCAGGAAATTGTGGGAGTTAATTTCGGGATTTACAAAGATCTTTACAAAAATATCATGAAGCATGCGGAACCTGCAACCATACTGGTCACTAATAAATTTTGGCTGCCTACTGCTTGTAATTTGTCTTCTGGCCGATACCCTAGCAGAGTTCTGCCAAGTGTCAGCCACGTGTCCGAGAATCATTTTCCACATCATCCGTACCAGTTTTTTGGATAACAGTACCCCTATAACAGTAGGGAGTAAATAATCCCTCAGGGGTAGGTCTGCCTCCGCTACAGCGTTACCCGCATTACCCTGATTCAGATTGTTATTGGCAACATTATTGATGTTCTGGGCCATCCTTTCAAGTCTTTGAGGTGAAATAATATATCATGTATGCTTAGGAATGTGATTTAGGCTATCATTTGGATCGTTTAAGCTTTTCTGGCCGACCTAAAATTAATTGATCCTTTGATTAATCCTTTCTGAGCTTAACATTGTATCTTTTTGTTCTAAGCCACTATTTAAGCCTAATATTTGAAACTTAGTTCGATATTTGTCCCTAATATACTATGAGCACATGATTGAAATGATTTTGAAAATATGATACGCAAGTATACGTAGTCATGTCAAGTAATAAATTCTGTAAGAACAGAGATCGTCACACAGAGACTATTAACCAATTACCAATAATTACTTTTCAAATTCTATATGGTGATTAAAATTAAGATGAATAATTCTAAACTATGAACTCAATTTAAATAATTGTAAACAGAATAATAAATCAACGAATTAAAAATCAATAATAAAATGCCTAGGAATTAATTTCATCAACTTTTCATTCTATTAGTTTTACTAATCAGTTCTAAATCTTCTTCCTATTCTAATAGCAAGTTAACATAATCAATTCCTATTCTTTTTCAAGATATAAGATCTCAGCCTATATGCAGGTTTTCTACATTTCTGTGATAAACTTAAACATATAGAAGGCATTAAGCATGAAAACCTAATTACTACACAAGTCATATAGGTACGTTCATCCAATATGCAACCTATGTCTATACAATGATAAATGATATCATATTCAATTCTCATCTTTCGAATTTTGAATCAAAACCATTAAATCAAGTAAATAGTGATCAAGTATTTACTAGCATTAAGCAAACATCATATAAATTAGAATAGTGAAGAAGTATCAATAGAACATCATAGTAAAATTAAATTGAAATTCAAGTGGCTACATTAATCCCTAGATAAAAGATTTACTTCATATATAACATAATGAAAATAAAATTCAAATAATTGTTCATAGAAAATAACCTAAAGAATTCAGATGAAGAAGAAATCTAGAAAGTCATAAACCAGAAAAAGAAATCTAATTACAGTAGTCTTTTCTAGATCTAGGGTTTTTAAAACTCAAACTCCTCCTAAATTCGCAGAATAATGTCCATTAAATAGTTTTCCAATGCTCCCAAGTGAAAAGACCATATTTTCCTTCTAAAAGTGGCTAAAAAATCTTAAAACCATGTCGATAGAGCTGTAGCGCTAGGTTTTGGGCGCTGTAGCGCCATTAACAGAGTCAAATTGCATCAAAAATTTAGGTACTAGCGCTGTAGCACTGGGGCGCTAATCTTCAGACTCATCAAGCATTGTGGCACTTTTTTTGTAGCGCTGGGGCGCTATTGACAGAAACAACCGATTTAAGATCGCCTTTCTAGCGTTGTAGCGCCACCATGATAGCGCTGTAGCGCTATCCACAGAAACAGTACTCGAACCTATTGCTCCCGTAAGACTCGATTTTCTCCAAAATAACTCCATTTTCTTCCACTTTCACTTCATTCCACTCTTTTCACCATCTTAGCATCAAAAACCTGAAACATGAACAAACAAGCATAATTCTGCAATAAAATAGCCCTAAACTAATGAAAACTTTCCTAAAAAGTAGACCATAAACAAGCCTAAAACTCGTTTATCAAACTTCCCAAAAAATAATCCTTTACTCGCCCTCGAGTAAAGATTCTAACTAGACTCAAAGATAAGCCAACCAAGTTGACATAACGAACTAATTCCAACACTCAAGACTGCTATGCACATTTAATTCTCAGGGAAACAACATGCTATTTAAAATATTAATTTAGATTTTCAGTCAAAATACTTCACCCTTTCACTGCAATTTATTAATACCCAAGCTCATTTACTCATAACTCACAAATAAAATAATTGAACCACTTTATGCACATCAAATTCTCACCAACTAACCACATAACCAAGTTGTTTCCATATGCCTGCACTACTTACTATTCTCCATTAATATAAAAAAATTGTACAAATAAGAATCAATAGGACTTTATAGGGGTTATAATAGAAAGCTTAGGTACGGGTAGATAAAAAAAACATTTTTAGGCTAAATCATACCACAAGCATTCCAACTAAACAAACTTTCCCAACAAATTTCAAACCACTCATCCCTTGTTACCCCTTCTTCTGTGCAATGATTGGGATTTTTTTTTTCCTTTCTTTTCAACGATTGAGAAAACTATGCAAAACCAGCTCATTCTTATTTTTCTTTCTCATAATACACTCCCCCAAACTTTGATTTTTCAAGAGATAACTGTTTGATAGTGTAATCACTTTGCATTTTATTTATTTATTTTTCTTTTCTTTCTTTAACTTTTCTCAATCACAAAGAATTTTATGAATAACACATGATACATAACATCCCATTACACATTCACTCCTCTCGCATAATAGTTTTCATGCTCATGGAATGGGTCAAAAGAGTAAATGGTAATCCAATTCATAGCTAGGCTCAAAAGAATGTGTTAACAAGAAAATAGTTATAAGGCTAAAAAAGAGTTAACTAAGGATAAAATTTAATAGGGATAGCTTGAAAGGCACAACCAGTCCAAAAATTGCCTATATCCTTTTCCTAAATGTGCATTGTTTCAAATTTCATCTCAAATAGTAAGCAAACAGGTTCTAGAATTTTTTTTCAATATTTTTCAATCCACAATCCAAATTCGACATGCATAAAATACTCAATTATAACATTTGCAATTTATGAACAATAGATCTCTTATGTCAACAGATCATAGTGAAAAAACAAAGTAATCTAACCAAGCACACAGATTTTTTCAAAAGCACATCAACTTTTCCTTTGGATTATACTACATCACAGTCAATCATATTAAAATGGCAATTATCATCAACTTAATTCACACTATAAAACACAACTCAATACAACTTAAAAAAACAAACAAACAAACTAAAAAAAAAAAGAAAAAAAATGCATCAAACAACATAACCCTAAAAATAAATCTCTCCCCCAAACTTAAAACCTAACATTGTCCCCAATGTTAAAGTGCATAAAGAATGAGAAAAGAGACTTACCTGAACAGTCACATCAGTATGGCGGTTGCGGAGGCTGTGACGAAGGTCCCTCAAATGGTTGAGACGGTGGAGGCTATGGTTGTTGAAATCTAGCAAATGGCAGAGGCAGAGGTGGAGAGAATAGTGGAGAATACAATGGATACGGTGGTGGTGGAGCAAAATAATTCTGATCCACATCATTCAAAGACCATCGACTCACTAAATTATTTAAGCGAGCCACATGGTGTACCTCATACTCGTACCGCTATCCCATATACTGATTCATCATCTGATGTTGCTGAAACATGTATTGATTTTGTTGAACAAGATAATCCAACTTATCATTGACGTTCTGCATTGTAGGGTCAATACTACCCCCCAGCAACACCGATTCGGCATCTTCTTCCACCTCAGTTTCAACACGGCGTTTACCTTTCTTTCTCGTCTGCGGCACATAAAGAGCAGGTGCGGGATAATCCTTCATTAAAGAAATAGATAAAGGATGCTGCAATGACTAATAAATATATGTGACGAACTCAGGCACTCCAGCTTTATAACATAACATAGTGATGATAGACCCATGGCCCAATCCTCCAGTGGTATGGCCTTTTTGATGTACTCAATGTCCTCTTTAATCCACGAGCCCATGTTGACAGTCATACCCATCATCAAAGTATACATCAAAAGTACTCGATCCTTAGTCATGTCAGACACATGACTCACTGGCATAAACCAAGCACATACAAAGAAAGCCCAGAACATGGCCTCAATGTTCAACTGACATGAAGAAATGCTTTTGGGTAAGGAACCAGATAAATTCCACGGAGCTCCTTCAAAACATAACTTCTCAGCCACGGCAACATAATCTATGTATCCTTTCAAAAATCTTGAATATTCCTCATCTTGCTCTCGGATATGTGGCACATTAAACACCTTATTAATGGATTCAACGGTGAAAGGCACCCGCTTGCCTCTAACAAATACTTTATCATTGTGCTTAACTTTCAAATTTGCATAAAATTCATACACCATTGATACGTTCGCTTGGGCCAGTTTAGTAACAAATTTGTCCCACTTCCTAGCCGCTATATTTGCTCTAACCAACTCAAAAATTTGATGATCAAAGGGTTCAGATTGAAATTCCACCTCTCTTTCAAGAATCAAAGCCTTTCTCACACAACTCTCATACCATTCTTGAGCTGAAAAATCAATAAATCTTGTTTCATCCAACTCCTGCTCCAGTATGTCCTCCCTTTGTTGAGATGCATAAGCTTTGCCTTTACATTTATCCTTAGACTTCCCATCCTTACTTTTAGGAGCCATAGTATCTATGCACTCAACACCACAAAACCCAAAAATATTTCGGCAGCACCTCCCCTTAAATTATAAACTTTCCTTCTTCTAAATCACCCTATAAATCCAATATCACAGAACAAAATACCCAAATACCACGGATCACAGTAGCAAAAACCAACGTGTACCCAAAGAAACGCAAAATTTGAACCCACCCCCAAATGTAGAAAGAATCTGAAAATATAAAGAAGTGAAAACACTTACTAGCCTTTGAAATGGCCTTCCACGTGATTGAAGAACCAAAACCCCTTGAAAATTTGAACTTTTTTCAAGAAATTGAATTTTTGAATTTTTAGGGTTCAAAAATTTGATTTTTAAAATAGGGTTTGGTGGAAAGGGATAGATCAGTGGGTAATAGGGCTGAGAAAAGAGAAAAGATGAAGAAGAAAGGTGGGAAAATATGGTGGGATTTCTTGGAGGATGCTATAATGGAAGATAAATGGTGGTTTTAGGGAGTTGGAATAGAGAGAAACAGAATGAGAGAAGAAGAAATGAGGTTTGGGGAAAAAAAATTTGAAACCTTTCCTTTTTAAAAAAAATATGAAGTTTTAGAGCATCGTAGCACTATGGGTAGAGCGTCGTATCGCTAGGTTTTGGGCGCTGTAGCAGCTTTTTGACTCTGGAAGTAGCGCCGTAACGCTGTGGATAGAGCATTGTAGCACTAGGTGCTCTTGAAAAAAATTGAATCCTTTGGAAATAGCGTTGTAGCACTGCTTGGAGAGCGTTGTAGCGCTACAGCTTCGAAAAAAAAATTAGCCTTCACTTATAGCACCCTTGCGTTTTTCACATTTTTCACGGTTCATAAATTACAACAAAAATTTATTCCAAATTAAAACTAAAAATAACTAAATCAAAATCCTTGAAAACATTGTTCCAAACCAAACAAAAAAATGAATAACATAAAATTAAACTAACTAAAAAATATAAACATAGGAATGCCTCCTAAGAGCATTGTCTTTAACGTCGTTTAGCCAGACTCTTATTTTCATTCAATTCAGAGTGGTTCCATAATCACCACAGTCTTGCATTTTCCACTGGGCCTTCCAAATAATGCTTCAATCTCTGACCATTCACCTAAAAGTGTCTCGTTTTCTCACTATGAATTTGCACCGCTCCATAAGGAATGAAACAACAACTGTGTATGGTCTTGACCATCTCGACTTCAATTTTCCCGAAAAGAGCTTAAATCAAGAATTGAATAGCAGTACTTTGTCTCCCGGTTGAAAATCCCTCCTAAGTATCTGCTTATCATGAAAGGCCTTCAACTTGTCTTTATAAATCCTAGCATTCTCATAAGCTTCATTTTGAAATTCATCGAGCTCGTTCAACTCCATAAGCTTATTTTTTCCCACCATAAAGAAGTCAAGGTTTAACTTTTTCACAGCCCAGTAAGCTTTGTGCTCATGTTCCACCGATAAATGACATGCCTTACCAAACACCAATTGATACGGTGACATACTGATTGGAGTTTTGAAGGCTGCACGATAAGCCCAAAGTGAATCATCAAGCTTTTTCGACCAATCCTTCCTTGATGTATTTACAGTCTTTTCCAAGATGCTTTTAATCTCCCGATATGACACTTCGGCTTGACCATTTGCAAGTGGATGGTAGAACAATGCCTTTTAATGATGAACTGTGTAATGAGCACAGAGAGCAGTAAATGACTTGTTGCAAAAATGACTTCCTCTATCACTAATAATTGCTATTGGAGTACCGAACCGGGTAAAAATATTTTTGTGAAGGAATTTAAGTACATCTTTACCATCACAAGTAGGAGTTGCTGCAGCTTCTACCCATTTAGAAATATAGTCCACCGCAAGCAAAATGTACTTATTATTATAAGATGACGTGAAAGGTCCCATAAAGTCTATTCCCCACACATCAAACACTCAACTTCTAGAATACCAGTCATTGGCATTTGATCTCTTCTTGATATATTACCGGTCCTTTGACAACGATCATAAATCTTGACAAAGACATTAGCATCTTTAAATAATACAGGCCAATAAAACCCACAGTGCAGAACTTTTGCGGATGTTCTTGTTCCTCCGAAATGACTGCCACAATGCAAAGTATGACAATGAGTAAGAATGGAAAGCATTTCTTCTTTTGGGACACATCTTCTAATCACTTGGTCAGCACAATGACAAAAAAGAATGGGCTCATCCCAATAATAATGCTTAACTTTCGAATATAAATTTTTAAGTTGCTGCCTTGACATGTCAGGAGGCACAACCTTCGCTACCAAATAATTAACATAATCCGTGAACCATGGTAGTTTTTCTTCTCCGTCAATCACAAATAATTGTTCACCTAGAAAGTTGTCATCAATTTGTACATTTTTCTTATCAGGATCTTCTTCTAATTCCAATCTAGATAAATGGTCTGCAACTAGATTTTATGTCCCCTTTTTGTCACGAATTTCCATATCAAACTCTTGCAATAATAGGACCCATCGAATCAAGCGGGGTTTTGCATCCTTCTTTGTCATAAGGTACTTAATAGCAGAATGTTCTGTATAGATAATAACCTTATTACCAATTAAGTATGGCCCGAACTTATCAAACGCAAAAACGATTGCAAGTAGTTCCTTCTCAGTAGTTGCATAGTTTAATTGAGCATCATTCAAGATCCTACTAGCATAATAAATTGTTCGGAAAACCTTGTCAACTCTCTGCCCCAGAACTGCTCCAACTGCATAATCACTTGCATCGCACATTAATTCAAATGGAAGTTCCTAATTCGGTGGTACCACAATCGGTGCAGTGATCAATTTCTCTTTCAAAGTATTGAAGGCTCTTTGACAAGCATCATCAAAATTAAACTGTGCTCCATTCATTAATAGTGCATATAAGGGTTTAGAAATCTAGGATAAATTTTTAATAAATCTCTAATAAAATCCAGCGTGGCCAAGAAAACTCCGAACACCCTTAACTAAAATTGGAGGAGGTGAGTTCTCAATAGTTAAAACCTTCGCACGATCTACTTCTATGCCTTTGCTTGAAAACTTATGGCCCAAAACAATTCCTTCACTCACCATAAAGTGACATTTTCCCAATTCAGGACCAATTTAGATTCTTCGCATCTCTTTAACACCTTTTCCAAATTCTGTAGACACATATCAAATGAAGGGCGAAAGACCAAGAAATCATCCATAAATATTTCAATCCTCTTCTCCACCATATCAGAAAATAATGACATCATGCACCTCTGAAAAGTAGCAGTAGCATTACATAATCCAAATGGCATTCTATGAAAAGCAAACGTACCATAAGGACAAGTAAAAGTTGTTTTCTCTTGATCTTCGAGAGCAATAAGTATTTGGTGATAACCAGAATACCCATCTAAAAAACAATAGAAGTGATGGACCAACAGTCTATCAAGCATTTGATCAACAAAAGGCAATGGAAAGTGATCTTTCCTTGTTGTCTTGTTTAGTTTCTGGTAGTCAATACAAATTCTCCACCCTGTCATTGTACGAGTTGGAATTAATTCATTGTTCTCATTTTTGACTACTGTCAATCCCCCTTTTTTTGGAACCACTTGTACTGGGATTACCCACTAACTATCCGAGATTGGATAAATAACACTAGCATCTAACCACTTTAAAATTTCTTTATGAACCACCTCCTTTATAATAGGATTTAGCCTCCTTTGAGCATCAATACTAGCCTTACTGTCCTCCACCATGAGAATACAATGCATAACGGTAGAGGGGCTAATTCCCTTTATATCAGCTAAAGTCCAGCCAATGGCCAATTTATGAGCTCGAAGTACTCTTAATAATTTTTCCTCTACAACAGTAGATAATGAAGCAGAAATAATAACAAGGAGAGTATCATTCTTACCCAAATAGGCATATTTAAGATGAACCAATAAAGTTTTCAATTCAAGTACTGGTGGTTTCTTTATAGATGGTAGTGGTCTCTCGGGCCCTTGTCCAAGTTCCTCATATTTCTTCTTATAAATAGGTCCAATGGAGTTTAGCCAATTTACATATTCAAGAACCTCAATGCCATCATAGTCTTCCACTTCTTGCGAAATAAGGCTCATCTCAAGCGGATCTCCAATAAGTTTTCTCTTTGAAAATTGTTCCTCAATTACATTCACACTAAAGCAACTATCACTTGCTCTAGGATACTTCAAAGCCTTGAACACATTATATACAACCTCATCACCCTGCACTCTTAGCCTCAACTCTCCTTTTTGGACATCTATCAAGGCTTGACCGATGGCTATAAATGGTCTTCCCAAAATAACTGGAACCTCTTCATCTTCCTCCATATCAAGAATAATAAAATCAGCGGGAAAAATGAATTTGTCCACTTTGACAAGAACATCTTCAATGATACCCCGAGGGTGTGTCAATGAACAGTTGGCCAGTTGTAGAGTTATCTTAGTGGGTCTAGCTTCCCCCAAACTGAGTCTTCTAAATACAGATAGTGGCATTAGATTAATGCTTGCACCTAGATCACATAAAGCTCTCTCACAATGAAAATTCCCAATGGTGCAAGGTATACTGAAGCTACCCGGATCTCTCTACTTTTGAGGAAGTTTCTTTTGAATTATTGCACTACACTCTTCTGTCAAAGCCACAGTTTCATAATCCTCCATTTTTCTCTTATTAGACAATATCGCCTTCATAAACTTCACATAACTAGGCATTTTTTCAAGAGCTTCCGCAAAGGGAATGTTAATGTGAAGTTTCTTAAATACTTCAAGAAATTTGGAGAATTGCTTGTCAAGATTGGCCTTTCAGAACCGCTGAGGATAAGGAATCTTTGGTGTAGACTCGGTGTGTTTTGGCTTTTTTGTCTTTGGAAGGTCTTTAGAAACCTCCTCTTGTGCTGAACTAGTTACAGGTTGATCTTCAATCTTCATACCCTTGTTTTCTACTATAGGCTCCTCATACTTAGTCCCACTCCTCAAAGTGGTAGCTTGACATTGCTCCTTGGGATTCACCACAGTTGAACTAGGCCAAGCCCCTTGATTACGATCCTCCATTAACTTTCCAAGTTGGCCAACTTATGTTTCTAAGCTCCCAATAAAGGATCTGGTTTCTGTCATAAATTAGCTCAATGAATTAGCGGATACCTCTGGTTTAGTCATTTGAGGCGGTGGTTGTTGATGTTGTGACATTTGTGGCCTTTGAGTATCATAAAACGATCTTGGGTTTAGCCCATAAGATGGTCTATGTGGAATATATTGAGGTGGATTTGGATGATACTGTGGTTGGTGCCCTTGATTATTACTCCATGAAAAATTCAGATGGTTCTTATATGGTGGGGTATAAGTGTTAGGGTATGGGTTGTTATTCAGATGCCTTGGGAAATTACCAATGGCTTCAACCTGCCCAAGTGGAATATCATCTACTGAATAAGAACTCGTTTTTGGACATTGCTGAAATTGATGAGGGCCTCCACATGTCTCACAACTGATAGGAGCAGGTTGTAGTTGCATCGCTTGGCCTGAAATGTTGTTTTCTTGTTGCATTTGTTTCGTTAGCGAAGCAATTTAAGCAGTAAGCATAGCAATAGTATCAACTTCTAGAACTCCTGCCACCTTCTTATTTTCTCGCTCAGATGGCCAATTATAATTATTCAAGTGGAATATCATCTACTGAATAAGAACTCGTTGTTGGACATTGCTGAAATTGATGAGGGCCTCCACATGTCTCACAACTAATAGGAGTAGGTTGTAGTTGCATCGCTTGGCCTGAAATGTTGTTTTCTTGTTGCATTTGTTTTGTTAGCGAAGCAATTTAAGCAGTAAGCATAGCAATAGGATCAACTTCTAGAACTCCTGCCACCTTCTTAATTTCTCGCTCAGATGGCCAATTATAATTATTCATGGCCATCTCCTTTAAAAGCTCATAAGCTTCGTTAGCGCTTTTGCTCATAAATGCTCCACCTACTGCTGCATCTATTATATTCCTTGTGTTTCCCCTCAGTCCATTATAGAAAGTGTGCACCAACATCCATTTCACTATACCATGATGTGGACATTTTCGAAGCAACTCTTTAAACCTTTCCCAAGCGTCAGATAACGATTCCCTCTCAAATTGACAGAAATTATTTATTTCACCTCTAATCCATGCTGATTTAGCGGGAGGAAAATACTTAGCGAGAAATTTTTAAGTAAGATCTTCCCACGCCACAATGGAATTGGCTTGCAGCGAAATCAACCAACTGTTAGCTCTGTCTCTCAATGAAAATGGAAATATCTGCAAACAGATTGCATCATTACTTACTCCGTTCATTTTGAAAGTATCATGTAACTCCAAAAGGTTTGTAATATGGAGCTTCAGATCCTCATTAGGTAGCCCCCCAAACTGAACGCAATTCTGAACCATTTGGACAATCGAAGGCTTGATCTCAAAATTGTTCACCTCCAAAGTAGGTGGGCGAATACTAGAATGTACCCCTGTAACAGTAGGGAGTACATAATCCCTCAGGGGTAGGTATGCCTCTGCTGCAGTGTTGCTCGCATTACCCTGATTCAGATTATTATTGGCAACATTATTGACGTTCTGGGCCATCCTTTCAAGTCTTTGAGGTGACATAATATATCATGTATGCTTAGAAATGTGATTTAGGCTATCATTTGGATCATTTAAGATTTTCTGGCCAACCTGAAATTAATTGATCATATGATTAACCTTTTCTGAGCTTAACATTGTATCTTTTTGTTCTAAGCCACTATTTAAGCCTAATATTTGAAACTTGGTTTGATATTTGTCCCTAATATACTATGAGCACATGATTGAAATGATCTTGAAAATATGATACGCAAGTATACGTAGTCGTGTCAAGTAATAAATTCTGTAAGAACAGAGGTCATCCAACGGAGACTATTAACCAATTACCAATAATTGTTTTTAAAATTCTATTTGGTGATTAAAATTAAGATGAATAATTCTAAACTATGAACTCAATTTAAATAATTATAAACAGAATAATAAATCAACGAATTAAAAATCAATAATAAAAGCCTAGGAATTAATTTCATCAACTTTTCATTCTATTAGTTTTACTAATCAGTTCTAAATCTCTTCTTTCTATTCTAATAGCAAGTTAACATAATCAATTCCTATTCTTTTTCAAGATATAAGATCTCATCCTATATGCAGGTTTTCTACATTTCTGTGAAAAACTTAAACATATAGAAGGCATTAAGTTTGGAAACCTAATTACTACACAAGTCATACAGGTACTTTCGTCCAATATGCAACCAATGTCTATATAATGATAGCATATTTAATTCTCATCTTTTGAATTTTGAATCAAAACCATTAAATCAAGTAAACAGTTGTTGGCGGAAAAAACTCATCAAAGATATGTGGATGGAAAACTCAAAGCTTTTTATGAAAATTGCGTATATAGAACTTAGGAAAAATTTAAGAAAGGGAAATGCAGAACAACAATGGAGGATAATCTCATATATTGAACTTCAATCTTTGTCTACAATGAATTTTTCCAACCCCTTAGTTTGAGGGTTCGAAGCCTATTTACAGAGACCTTGATTAGGAGGCTGGGAGGGTCGTAATTGATTTATTATGACATTAAATGATTATGTGTATGTTTATGTGAATTATGTTATAATATATGATAAATGTATGCATATGGGTCTATTTTTAATTATAAGGGCATTTTGGTAATCTGGCCCATTTGAGGGCGTGATTATGTATTTTCATGCAGGTGGGTGAATTATGAATAATACCACGTTATATGTGGATTTGTTCGAGCCATTCGACATGAGACAATCTTTGAATGCAAGTTATCGGTCTAGTCATAACTGGGTTAGTTTCGGGGCTCGGGGTGAGTCTCGGGGTAATTTGGTGATTAGAACATTGCCGGGAATTAAAGGGTAATGGGATATGATTTATTAGCATTTGATAATATTGGAAGTATCAAGAATTGGAGGGTGTTAATTATAATTAACGAGATAGACAGGAAAGGATGGTTTTGCCCTTGGGGCTATTAAGAAAATAAATATGACCTAGGGGCATTTTGGTCTTTTGACCTTAAGATATATATCAGCCATAGGAAGCTGTAAGAAGCTTAAGTAAAAACAGAGCAGCTGGTTTCTTCTCCCGCTCATCTTCTCCTTCTCTTTCCCTTTGAATTTTTGAAGTTCCATTTGAGGATTCAAGCTAGGGAATCATACCTTGAGGGTTTAGGATTGTGTTCAGCCATTGAAGAGGGTTTAATCTTGAGCTTGAGGTAAGATTCAGCCATGAAATTTTTTGTTTTTACTCTATTTTGAAGTTAGTTTTGAGTTAGAACTTTTGATTATAGAATTAAGTAATTGGTGTGGTTTTCAGTGGTTCAAAGATTGGGTTTTGTTGTGGGAATGTTGATTGTGTTGTGGGGATGATTGGTTTGGATTTGGAGATGTTTGGGTAACTTTTAGAAGGATTAAAAGAGGGAAAAAACGAGGCTTTAATGGGAGAAAACAGGGTTTTTTGGCTGATGGCCAGGCAATGCCACGGCGCTTGGGAGGCAATGTCGCAGCATAGGGTGCAGAAGCTTGAGGTTGGCGCCTTTGTTTGGGAGGCAGGCCGTGGCATGGTTTATGTAGGGCCTCAGCCCTTAAGAGCATTTTTGGCCAAAATTGGGTTTTTGGCTTGGGGACTCAAACCTTAGGCCTCGGGATCGTTCCTACTACCCGGTTTAGTGGGATTTGATGTCCCAGAGGCTAGGTCTTGGTCCAGGAACCTTTATTATTAATTTTATTGATGGAATCCCATATTTGGTGTTGACTAGGTGACCATTAAGGGATTAAAGGATTGATCGTTCTCAAAGGTCGTTCAATTATTATTTCTCACTCAAACCAGAGGTAAGAAAACTACACCATGTATATGACATGCATGGTTATTATTGAGGCATGTCGAGTGTTTCAATGTAATGCATGTGATGCACGAGAAACATGTGGTTAGGGCATGCCATGAATGTTAAATGTGAGATTGATTAGAGATTGAGTCTCTGTGTTTGTGCATGATCCTAATTATTCTAGCAATAGTTAAGTAAGCATGTTGAATGCCCTATATTCAGATATTTGACATATGATATATGCCTGGAGCATTGCTTACTTAAGCGTGGCACTGACTTACTAGTCACAATCGACAATGGTGTCAGATCCGTCTGTGAAGCTGTGACTTACTAGTCAAGTTCAACAATGGTACTGAGCACTGGTCGTGTGATACTGACCTAAGAGTCAGGAGCGGCATAAACGTCATGAACGTAGAGCTGATAAAAGATTAGATCTATTCGAAAGCTGCATTGAATGACTCATATGGAGCATTGATGCCGGACTGACCCTAAGTTTGATGAAAATTATAAGCACTTGTCTAGTCTATGACTATTACTCAATGCCAAGGCCAAAGGCCTAGGTGACTACTTTGTCACATGGCTAAGGGAAATGGAATCCCATGTTAGTGACTCTATGGTCACTCAGTAGGTTTATGTTGGTGACTATTTCATCAAATACCTATCTTGTTTAAGCTAGTGAAAGGATCACTTATTGGTAATGCCCAGGTGACCATATCATCACATGGCTAATGGGAACGGAACCCACCTTAGTGACTATTACAACTGTCACTCTACTATTTAGGGCTATAAGTCCAGCATGGTTACCAGAACCACCAGTGTTAAATCACTTATCTGATTAGGATTGACTTCATAGTCATCCATTCAGGAGGGCAGGATTCCTTATCCTAGATACCCATCATTATCATAACTTATTTGCATGCTTGAATAAGGCTATATTTGCTAGGCATGCTCGTTATGATTTGATGGCATGATATTACTGATCATGAGCATGTTGAGTTTTCTTGCTGGGCCTCGGCTCATGGGTGCTATGTGGTACAGATAAAGGCAAAAGAAAGATGGAGCATCCTTAAGTTGGAGAGCTTAGGTGACGATGTGTACATATGCGGCTGCTCGACTGCCATGGCCGAGGGTTGAAAGAGGCACTAGGGTTAAACCCTGTTTTGCCGCTTAGATCGGCTGATTGTAAATATTTTCTTGTAATTAACCTTTAAATTATATTTTTGGGATCCCAATGTATACAGTAAACATTTTAGTGAAACGTTATATCTTAACCAAAAATTTTAATCCCTAAACTGCTAATCATACATAGTTACACGATTATGGCCAAATGACTCGATTAGCAAGTTTAACACTGTTTAAAATGTGCACCGTAACGGTCACTGGAGTTTAGGGCGTTACACAACTGGTATCCGGACGATAGGGGCCTCGGTTTGAATTACTTGGGGATGTGAGGGAGGCGTATGTCGAGGAGGGGGACGAGGAACTTTCTGAACGATGACAGTTGTCACCAGAGCTGGCACTTAAGTAGAGCTCGCATCTTTACCCTTATAGGGGGATTTGTAGTACCCCCCATTTTAGGGGTGGCCTTCTTCGCCACCTTGGGCCTTTTCACGACGGGACCAGCTTCGAACCCTCCAGCCTAGAAGGCACTCCTTAAATCAGGAGCTCCTATCGATTCCATCTCTTCACCTTAAAAGAACAAAGATGAGTCAATTCACAGGAGTAATGTTTCAAAGGTGTTGACCCAAGATTTGGCCAACTGACACGAAGTCAGAATACGCTTGATGTGAATGTAATTAATGAGAAGAACGTAATGACAAAAGTAAATAAGACACAGTATTTTATAGTTGTTCGGCCCCAGGATCTAGTAATGACCTACGTCCACTTAGACTGATATTGATATAAAAATCAGAAGAGTGATCAAAGAACTAGGGTTCAATGAGTTTCACTAATCTCTGAAGAACAATACAATCTTACTAGGAGAATTACTATAGTCTCAAATGATTCAAAAGCCAAAAGTCCCTCCCTTGAGCTATCTCTTGCTATTTATAGGCTCAGGGGGATTACAAAAGATTGTTACAGATATTCTTTCCTGAATAATCGGATACTCAGGAGATTGTGTGAGATAAATTCAGGATTTACAAAGATCTTCCCATTAATGTTGCCTTGTATGCGGAACTATCGACCAGTCTGATCGCAGGTAAGACTGCGCCGCTCACTGCTTCTAATGTGTCTTCTGGTCGATACTCTAGCAGAACGCCTCCGGGTGTCAGCCACGTGTCCAGGGATCACTTGCCACGTCACCAATGCGAATTTATTGGATAACATTTGCCCCCCAAGTTTATTTACCACGAGCAGTAAATAAACTTTTGAACGAACAACTCTTCGGTAACCCCGCCTGACGTGTCAGAACCCTTCGTGTGTTCTTGGAAAAAGTAACCTACTTCTGTCTAATCACGTCTTTTTGGCTCCCCAGAAAAGATTTTGACGGCCATCCCGCTTCCCCATACCTTGAAAAAAGGGAAACTGATGATTACACTTTTTAATGCCAGAGACAAACTTATATAAGACCTTCGAAGTCTTCCTTTTCTTTTTGCGCACGCCACTGTCTTTGCAAGAAACCCTAAAAACCAGAGTTTTAAACTTCCCCAGAGACCGTTCTCCTGCACTTCCAAGACTCAAACCGAGAGCTCCTTGATCTCCGAAGACCTTTCTTCCATCTCCACGAGTACTTTCTTGGTAAGTTTTCGAGCCCCCGTGCTTCAAATTTTTCATGGTGCATGCTTCTGAATGTTGACTGTTTGAGTTTATCTGTTTCTGGTTTGAGACGCCTGTAGACAGAACATTTTGTAGGAAAAATAGAGTTACGAGTTAGTTTAAAATTCAGGATCATGCTTTTTAGGACATAAAATCGAAGTAAAAATTCGATCTTTAGGCTAGTTGAAAAATAAATTTTTCCCGCCCTAAGGGGAGTTGAAAAAGCTTTTTCAGAAAAACTTTTTACTTTCACCCTTTGATCCGTTTTTCAAACTGTTCGTGTAGAAAAATTTAGCTTTTTGTTAGAATGCTGTTGTATAGAAGCTTAACTTTTATACTCGACCAACGTTATTCTAAAAAGCCTTTAAAAGTTCTCTATCCTCACCTCCCCATTCTTCTGTATGCAGACTTTAATGCCAGATTTGTGGGGAGGTGAAAGGCCCATTGACGACGACCTTCTTGCCCAGCTGCTCGAGGGAGAAGAACAACCGGCTGACCGTGTCCACAAGATCCCTTTTTCGCGATCCTCTTCCAGACCCCATCCTTCTCCTCCAATGGCCCACTCCAAGTCTTCAGGCAAGAAAAGACCTGAGTCTGAAAACAACCCAAATTCTCCTGCCCAGCCTGATTCGCAGGCTAGGGCTCCCTCGACCAGTGGTCGAGAAAATCTTGTTCCTGACCCTAATATCCAAACTAGGGCTCGCCCTCGCCATCAGAATCTGCCTGATGTCGAGTGGTATACTTCCCCGGCCAGTTCAGTGACCCTTCGGATGGTTGCTAACTGCTTCAGGAAATTCCCTCTCACAGGGGTTTCCATTATACGTCCTGCCGCAGACCAGAGGGCTCACCTCCCTGGAGGTGCAAACAGCGCCTGGTCCCGGTATCACATTGTGGCGGGAGCTTATCTCCCTCTTCATCCTTTCTATGAGGGGGTGGCCAACTATTTCGGTGTCGCCCCCTTCTAAATTACTCCAAACGGATATAGAATGATGGCCGCACTCTATATCCTGTATAAACTTAAGAAATGGCCAGAGCCTATGCCTCATGAGGTTAACTATCTTTTTGACCTCAAATCCAACCCGCAACAACATGGAACGGGTTTCTTCCATTTTTGTCACCAGGAGACCAGCCGAACATTCCTGAGTGACACCACACACATCTCGAATGTGGGGCAGTATAGTAAGGAGTACTTCCTAACCCCGGACATAACCACCAACAACCTGGCCTTCACTCGAGGAGGTAAGTGCTTGTCTTCGACTGGTCGATACTTTTCATCGAGGTATTCCCTTTCTTTTTTCTCAAACTGTAATCTGTTTTTCAAGCCCATGGTTACGTCCGACCCCAACACCAGACATGGTGTTGAGGTCCAATACTCTGTCCAGGATGTCCGACGTAGCAAAAAGCGTCAAGACCCTGGTAACTGAAGAAAACTTGAGGCTGTCTGGCCTCCTGGCTCCTCGCCATGAAACTAGAGGGTCCGTGGTGGACGAAGCCACTGCTGAGGGGGTTCCCGAGCAGCAACCTCCTGTGTCTCCTCGGAGGAGGAGACCAACGGGGGTTACAATCAGGGAGCCCACGGGCAATCCTTCCGCAGAAAGACCTTCTGCTCCCCAAGGCAAGGGGAAACAAAAGGCCAAAGAGCCTATTGTGGACTTGGGAGAATCCTCTGATGATAACGGTAAAGTTATTTCGCTTTTAAATGGTTTCCCAATTCCCTGTCATTTGTTTGACGGGGAGGGTAACTTTACATATGCTCCAAATCTAGGGCCAGACTTCTTCATGCCAGATAATGAGTATATGACTAATAGAGTCAATAGTGTAGCGACCAGTAGTTGTAGCTCGGGTATTTACTTTGTTACCTCTTTTCTGTTGTATAATAACTTTTCATCTGCCTCTTGTCTTATTATTTTCCTGTGTTTACTTGCATGCAGACATGGCCACTCCCAACATCTTTGACATGTATCAGGCTGAGGAGGAAGAGGAAGTTCCTCAACTCCAACGGAGGTCCAAGAGGAGAACTGGTGAATCCAGCCGAGGTCCTCTAGCCAAGAAGGGTCGAACAGAAGACCTTCCCAAGGACGTGCCAACTGGGCAAACTTCTGCTCATCCACCAGCTCCTACTGAGAAGCAGACCCCTCTTGCCCCGCCAAATCCTCCGGCTGCGCCCGCCAGAGAGGAAATTACTCGTGAAGAAGCTCTCGGGGCCAAACTCATGAGTGTGCCCTTCGAGCAGGCAAGGATCGCCTTGAACGCATCGGTAAAAGTGACCGTGTCAAGGATGCAATGGTCGAGGCTGAAAACATGGGGGTCGACCAGATTCTGAACAAGACTCTGAACGAAATCTCCAGCGTAAGTTCTTCTTTATTTCTTAAGCCTTAATCTTCTATTCTCCATGGCAGGCTCTAACTTTTTCCTTTATGCACAGGCCTTGCTGTCTGCTACCACTGCTCGCACCCGTGCCCAAGCCTCCATCGACCAGGCTCGGGCAAAGGTCATTGAAAGGTATCAGGTGAAGGCAGCCGAAGAGCTTTTGGCTGCAGAGGCTAGGCACGCCAAGGAGTTGGAGGCAATGGTTCGAGAGAGGGACGCTGCGGTGACAAAACTGTCAGAGGCTGAAGCTGCAAAGGAAGCCGCGATAAAGTTGAGGCAGCAGTATCAAGATTCCAGCCAAACCCATCTTCGCGAAATCAAGAACTTGGAAGAGATACTCAAGTCCAAGGACGAGGCCATTGTCACCCTTGGAGGCAAGGTGAAGCAGCTGGAGCTTGACAACTCCAAAAATCTGGAAAAGTACAAGAGGGCGACGCTCCGATGTTTCTACAACTTCTGGAAACATAATCAGGGTGCCGACTTTAGCTATCTTTCGGAGGAAGTCAGGACTGCCGAGTTGGCTCGCTGCACTGCCCAACTGGCCGAAGAGGAGGCAAGATTGAGGATCCCTGCCTCTCCAAGCATTGTTGATGTAGAAGAAGAAGAAGTTGTCGAGGACGCGACCAACCAGGATGCTACCCAGGACCCTCCGGCCCCAAATGCCTCTTAAACTTTCCCCTTATTTTTTCTTTCTTTTTAGCTACACGACCCACGGGTCATGATGTAAAGACAATAATTTCTTTTTAAACTTTGCTGCATGGGCAGTAAATCTTTTTTCTTTTACTTGAACAATTACATCCAAGCAGCAATGCTTGCAGTGTAAAAGCCTAAATCTTGATGCTATAATATTTTTATTTATTATAACATTTGTCCGTATGACCGAACTTAGCATAGTACTTTGGCTTGACTTAACAAAACATAAATTTTGAAAAATACTCTAAGTACTGTAGCATGCTTTCACTCATTTTGTTCATGTGTTTACATACCTTGCGAGTATGCTTTGCTATCGATGTGCCTTATATGCCCCCCAAGTGATCGAGGAGCTTTAGGTCCTTGGTCACTTGCCTTGACCATGGCCTGTTCGAACATTCCTGTTCGTGTGAAAAATGATACTTGTAATACAGCAAAACAACACACGTAATGAACAAATACTTGTAAATGTAAATTCACAATGGTTGGCAAGAATGACTGGCTGCGCACAGTCCCTTATAATCTCGTATTAAAAATGGACTAAACATGTCTTTACGAGTGATTCTATAATAGAACCTTACATATACGAGCAGTTAGCCATACAACGTGCCTAACCCTTTTTGCAAAACTTGTAAAAATTGAAATTTAATACAAGCCAGTCCTTTAAAAAGGACTGTTCACTGATAATACTTGCGCAGGTGTTCTCCATTCCAATAGCATGGAACGAGATCTCCGTTTAAGCGTGCAAGTTTGTAGGTGCCTGGATGAAGGACTTCTTCAATCTGGTAAGGTCCTTCCCAATTAGGTCTGAGCACTCCAGCAGTAAGATCATGGGTATTTAAGAAAACTCGTCGTAACACCACGTCACCGACGTTGAATTTTCTTTCTTTAACCTTGGAGTTAAAGTACCGGGCGACTTTTTGCTGGTATGCAGCAACTCGGAGTTGAGATTTCTCTCGTATCTCATCAATTGAGTATAGGGACTCCATCATTAGCTGGCTGTTCTGATCCTGGTCGTAAGTCAAACGCCAATGTGAGGGGGGATCTAACTCGACAGGCAACATAGCTTCATATCCATAGGCTAAGGAAAATGGGGTATGTCCTGTCGCTGTTCGATGAGACGTTCTATACGACCAGAGGACTTCAGGCAGCTGCTCTGGCCACGCTCCTTTAGCTTCTTCAAGCCTTTTCTTTAGGGTGTCTTTAAGAGTTTTATTCACGGCTTCGACCTGCCCATTCGCCTAGGGGTGTGCAACTGAAGAAAAAATTTTAATGACTCCATGCATTTCGCAGAAATCGGTAAATAAGTCGCTGTCAAATTGGGTCCCATTGTCTGAAACTATCTTTCTGGGCAAACCATACCGACAGACAATGTTCTTGATAACAAAGTCGAGAACTTTCTTGGTTGTGATGGTTGCGAGTGGTTCAGCTTCGGCCCATTTGGTGAAGTAATCAACTGCCACAACTGGGTACTTTACTCCGCCTTTCCCTGTAGGCAGGGATCCAATCAAATCTATCCCCCATACTGCAAAAGGCCACGGGCTCTGCATCTGCTTTAGTTCGTTTGGAGCTGCTCGTGGAATCTTGGAGAACCTTTGACATTTGTCGCATCTTCGTACATACTCCATCGAATCCTCGTTCATCGTTGGCCAGAAGTAGCCTTGCCTTAGAATCTTTTTTGCCAAACTTTGCCCCCCAGCGTGATCTCCGCAGAAGCCTTCATGCACCTCTTTCATGAGTTCCTTAGCTTTTTCTGGTGTAATGCACCTGAGTAGTGGCATTGAATATCCTCTTCGGTACATAACGCCATTTACCAGTATGTACCTAGCAGCTCGTCTTTGTAGAGTTCTGGCTTTGTTTCTATCTGTTGGTAGTGTACCATTTGTCAGATACTCCAAGTAAGGCGCCATCCATGTATCCTCCATCCGAATTTCCATACTGGACTCAGCTGCTTGTATGCTCAGCTTACTCAGTCTTTCTACTGGCACAATTTTCAAAGTGTCAGCATCCTTCGCGCTTGCGAGTTTGGCTAAGGCATGTGCGTTTGAATTCTGATCCCGCGGGATTTGCTGGAGGGTGTACTTTGTGAACTGGGCTAGCAGGTCCTTTGTTTTATTTAAGTAAGCCACCATTTTTAAACCTCGCGCTTAATATTCTCCTAGGACCTGATTCACCACCAGCTGTGAATCACTATAGATATCAAGCATCTTTATGCTCATATCTTTTGCCATTCTCAATCCAGCGAGGAGTGCTTCATATTCCGCTTCATTATTTGATGCAGTGAAGTCGAACCTGATGGCGCAGTGAAATCGATGCCTTTCCGGC
The DNA here is from genome assembly GCF_963169125.1 of Humulus lupulus. Taxonomy (NCBI): domain Eukaryota; kingdom Viridiplantae; phylum Streptophyta; class Magnoliopsida; order Rosales; family Cannabaceae; genus Humulus; species Humulus lupulus. The sequence goes on from NC_084794.1 coordinate 132,815,791, forward strand.
GTTATCAATATCACTCCCGCTCCAGCGTGGGATTCGTTGGATGAACCATCCGTGAATAACTTCCACGAAGGAGTTTTGTCTTGAGGCATGGGCGCTTCAGGCTGTTCGCACTGCTCACTGTCTGGGAGTTCGGTAAACTCCGCAATAAGATCGTCCAAGACTTGTCCCTTTACTGCTGCTCACGGTGAATAAGTTATATCGAACTGCCCCAGTTCGACTGCCCATTTTAACAATCGCCCAGCCGCCTCAGGTTTTTGGAGGACTTGTCGAAGGGGCTGGTTGGTTAAAACTGTGATAGGATGGGCCTGGAAGTAAGGACGTAACTTCCTAGAGGCTAGAATTAAGTAATATGCTAACCTTTCGATTGGCGGATATCTTAATTTTGCACCAATCATCCTCTTGCTGACATAGTAGACTGCTTTATGCACGCCTTCTTCCTCCCGTACAAGTACCGCGCTAGCAGCAACTTCAGTAATCGCCAGATAAATAAACAAAGTTTCTCCTTCGATCGGTTTTGACAAGATGGGAGGTTGCGCCATATGAGCTTTCAATGCCTGGAATGCTTGCTCGCAGTCTCCTGTCCATTCAAACTTCTTATTCCCCCTAAGTAGATTGAAAAAAGGAACACACTTGTCTGTCGATTTCGAAATGAATCTACTTAGGGCTGCGATCCTCCCGGTTAAACTTTGTACATCTTTGATCCTTTCTGGCGACCTCATGTCGATCAGGGCTTTTATCTTGTCGGGGTTGGCCTCGATTCCTCTTGAATTTACGATAAACCCCAAAAACTTCCCTGATCCGACTCCAAAGGAACACTTGAGGGGATTCAACTTCATCCGATATTTGTTTAACACATCAAAGCACTCTTGTAAATCCCTCACATGTCCTTCTGCCTTCTTAGACTTTACCAGCATGTCGTCCACGTATACCTCCATGTTTACACCGATTAGCTCCTTAAACATGTGGTTGACAAGCCGTTGGTAAGTCGCACCTACGTTTTTCAGTCCGAAGGGCATTACTTTGTAACAGTATAAGCCCGTATCGGTCCGAAAGCTGGTGTGATCCTCATCAGGGGGATGCATGCTAATCTGGTTGTAGCCTGAATATGCATCCATGAATGAGAGGATCTCATGTCCTGCAGTTGCATCGACCAGCTGGTCTATCCTTAGGAGCGGGAAGCAGTCCTTTAGGCAGGCTTTATTGAGGTCTGTAAAATCCACACAGGTTCGCCACTTGCTGTTAGGCTTGGGAACTAGTACCGGATTGGAGACCCACGATGGATAAAATGCCACCCGAATGAACCCATTCTCCTTTAGCCTTTCGACTTCTTCTTTTAAGGCTCTTGATCTATCTTTATCGAGTAGCCTTCTCTTTTGTTGCACGGGTGGAAAGGTCTTATCTATGTTCAGGGCATGGCTGATTACTGCAGGATCTATCCCAACCATGTCTTTATGCGACGTTCTTTCGCAAGAATTCCACCAGTGCATGATTCGTGGTAGGCTCTAAGTTTTTCCCAACCTTTACGACTCTGGTTGGGTCTTCTTTGTCGAGTTGGACCTCCTCCAGGTCCTCGACGGGTCCAACATTTTCTTCAAAATCCCCAAAGCGAGGATCTAAATCTCCATCCTCACTTTGGGCAACACCCTATTTGGTGACTTCATCACCGGATTGGGCTGGTGTGTCAACTACCATCTGCAACCTATCAGAGGGAGTGCCCTTCTTTGCCTTTGTGATCGAGGCGTTGTAGCATTCTCTGGCTTCCCTCTGGCTCCCCAGCACGCATTCTACCCCTGCGTCTGTTGGGAACTTCATGGCCAAGTGCCACATAGAGATGACGGCCTGTAGATCAACCAGTATAGGCCTTCCAATGACGGCATTGTACGCCAAAGGACAATCGACCACTACAAAAGTGGCGAGTAATGTCCTTGTAGCAGGCGCTGTACCTGTCGTCACTGGGAGTTTGATTAATCTTGTGGGGGAGAGTCCTTCCCCAGAGAAGTCGTATATCGTTTGGTTGCAAGGCTCCAAGTCTTTGACGGACAGTTTCATGCGTTCCAGAGAAGACTTATACAGGATATTCACTGAACTTCCTGTATCGACTAGCACTCTCTTCACCATCATGTTTGCCATCTGGATATCCATGACCAGCGGATCGGAATGTGGGAAACGGACATGCTGGGCATCGCCATCAGAGAAGGTTATCTCACCTTCCTCTGACCGAGCCTTCTTAGGAGCGCGGTCCTCCACATTCATCATCTCGATGTCCTGGTCGTGGCGCAGGGTTCGAGCATACCGTTCCCTGGCCTTTTCGCTACTTCCTGCGAGGTGCGGGCCTCCACAGATGGTTAATAATGTGCCAGTCATGGGGACAGGCTGTAAGGGTGGCGAGCGTTGGCGCGTGGGTGCTTGCTCGTTGCTACCCGGAGCTTCTCTTTGGGAATTTCCCAAGGCCCGTACGTATCTTCTCAAGTGTCCTTGTCTAATAAGGAACTCGATTTCGTTTTTCAACTGGTTGCATTCATTGGTGTCGTGTCCGTAGTCGTTATGATAACGACAGAACTTGGTTGTGTCTCTCTTCGAAATATCCTTCCGAATTGGACCAGGTTTCTTGTAAGGCACACTAGAACTTGTGGCCTGATAAACCTCTCCCCGAGACTCAACGAGGGCAGTGTAGTTAGTGAACCGAGGTTCATAACGATTACCCTTGGCTCGTTTATTGTCGGAGGTGGAAGGCTCATTGTGCAACCGTTTTCCACCATTTTTACCATTGCCTTTACCGTTCCTGTTGCCTTTGTCGTTGCCATTGGGTTTGGACCCATTGGCGGCTTTGGCGGGTTCAGCAGCCTTCTTGTCCTTGCCTGAGGGCTTTCCATCGTCGGCAATGGCCTCTTCGAGCTTAATGTAACGATCAGCTCGGTCCAAGAACTCCTGGGTGGTTCTAACCCAATCTTTACGAAGGCTCTTCCAGAGGGGCAAACGGCGTTTTACTCCTGCAGTTATAGCCATCATTTTTCCTTCGTCTCCGACCATTTTTGCTCCATCTGCTGCTCGCATAAAACGCTGGATGTAATCCTTCAGCGATTCCCCATCTTTCTGGCGGATTTCCACCAACTGGTTTGCTTCGGTCGGATGCACACGACCTGCATAGAACTGTCTGTAGAACTCCCTTACGAACATTTCCCAGGAAACTATGCTTGCAGGAGGGAACTTAAAAAACCATTCCTGCGCTGCTTCAGAAAGTGTTGCAAGGAAGATCCTGCACCGAGCGTCTTCGGACACTTTCTGAATGTCCATCTGAATTTCAAACTTGTTGACATGGGACACTGGGTCCCCATATCCGTCAAAGTTTGGGAGTGTAGGCATTTTGAACTTGCTCGGGGTTTCGGCATTAGCTATCCTTTGTACAAAAGGAGTGCATTTCCTCCTATCGTGGTTGATGTAGGATGTCCTTCCCCCGATCAGTTGTTGTACTGCCTGGTTGAGGGCGTCTATCTGGGCATGTACAGTGGCAGGAATCACTGTGGCCTCTGTTGCTGGGGGGACGTTCTCACCGTGACGCTCGCGGCAATCGTTGAGTATATCTCTCAGGTCCTCTTCTCTTCTCCGCTGCTCGCTACCCCCGAGCCGGTTGAAGACATTATTCTGTTTTGGTTGCCCCCCAGCGTCCCGTCTGTTGGGCTGGTCATCTTAGGGTACCTGGCTCCTGCCCTTACCTCTTTCTTCATTCCTCCTACCAGCATCTCCCTTTCCTGAGTCGGCCTCATTATATTTGTGGCCGTCTCTGAACCTCAACTGGCTATGGTGGGATCGACTGTTTCCTCTATTCCCGTCTCTGGCAGAAACGTCCCGAGCGTTAGAGGGTGGCCTGCGCTGGTCGCGGTGTCCCCGTGCATTATCATGCCGTGGGGGACCTCGGACCGCAGAGCCTAACTCTGAGTCCCTCCTGTTACCAGGAGGGTACTGACCTCTGTTCGGTAGGTTTGGCCCATCATCCCCATGGCGTCTAGGACTACGAGGCTGATGCTCGGCCCTATTCTGCCTTTGTTGTCGGGGATTACCCCGAGCAGCTTGGGATGGTGGCTATGCCTCACGGTCCAGCGGGACATCGTCATGGGGCATCTGAGGCTGCTCAGGCCTTTGCGGACTTGAAGGCTGGATTGGTGGGCTAGGATTGGGACCCTTCTGAGGTGGCCCATTCACAGGTTGGTCAGGCTACGAGGCAGGTGCGGCCTGATTTCTAGCCAATAGCAAGGCTGCCTCGAGGGCTGCCATGGCTTCGCCCTGGCGGCGATCCACCTCCGCCTGTCTCTCGCTTAATTCCGCGCGCTGCCGATCAATCTCCTGCTGCTGCCACGCCATAACTTCAACGGCAGTCTCCTGACTGGCTCTCAGACTAGCCAGTTCTTCCTGCAACGCGCCTAGGGTACTTTTCAACGTTGCATCATCCATTTCCTCCTCCTCAAAATCCAGTTGCGGCTCATCCTCCACCATGCTTGCAGGAGGAGGAAGAGGTGGCGGGTTCGACGGTGCAGCGGCGGCCGCCTGTCCAGTTTTCTTTCCCGATTTCGCCATTAGTTTTCTCAACAACGATAAATCAAGCTCTCAATGAAAGCACCAGAATGTTGACCCAAGATTTGTCCAACTGACACGGAGTCAGAATACGCTTGATGTGAATGTAATTAATGAGAAGAACGTAATGACAAAAGTAAATAAGTCACAGTATTTTATAGTGGTTCGGCCCCAGGATCTGGTAATGACCTACGTCCACTTAGACTGATATTGATATAAAAATCAGAAGAGTGATCAAAGAACTAGGGTTCAATGAGTTTCACTAATCTCTGAAGAACAATACAATCTTACTAGGAGAATTACTATAGTCTCAAATGATTCAAAAGCCAAAAGTCCCTCCCTTGAGCTATCTCTTGCTATTTATAGGCTCAAGGAGGATTACAAAAGATTGTTACAGATATTCTTTCCTGAATAATCGGATACTCAGGAGATTGTGTGAGATAAATTCAGGATTTACAAAGATCTTCCCATTAATGTTGCCTTGTATGCGGAACTATCGACCAGTCTGGTCGCAGGTAAGACTGCGCCACTCACTGCTTCTAATGTGTCTTCTGGTCGATACTCTAGCAGAACGCCTCCGGGTGTCAGCCATGTGTCCAGGGATCACTTTCCATGTCACCAATGCGAATTTATTGGATAACAAAAGGTATAAAATATATATATAAAGAACAAGGATCCTACCCTCCGAGCTAAGGGAGGAATCTATTATGATCAGCTCAGGTGTATGGACCGGGCCAAGTACAACCTCAAACTCTTAGATTAACGGAGGGGAGGGGGAATCTAAGGCTACAGTCTCTTGGATGCTAGAGAGTTCAAGTCCCTCCTCAGGGCTAGATTCATCTACATACTGCCTGAACCCATGAGCAAATGCACCCTGGAGCAGAGAAGGACAAGTGCTACAGTTAGTCCCATATTCTTCGAAGATATAGGATCTAAAGTTTAGCGTGTTATCAACTACAATGGTGCCTCTGGGATAGTTATGGTCATAGCGTACCACCAAACGATCCACGCATTGGAGGAGAGTTACATTTAGATCTGGATTGGTGGGATGGCAGCTAACGAGTTGGTTAGGATTAAAACGTATTAACCTAAAGTTGGCAGTAGCCTGATCTAACTCTCTAAAAGGGTATAGGTTACCTTGGCCGAAGGGGCCAGTTGCTACCCGCGATGCAGCTCGGTCAGATCGGGCCCCTGGTTAACTTCAGGAGCCCGTCTTTTTCGCACGAGGGGCACCACGGTCTCTTCCTCATCAATGTCCTCAACGGTTGCCAAGGCCTCTTGAGAGGAGGGGAGCTCGAGGATAACTAGGAGTTCCTCAGAGCTAGTGTCTGACCCTCATTGATCAATTCACACGCCAACATCGTGGCATTATTCACGACCTGGAGATAATCTTTTTCCCCAGGGGGAAGACTGGACAAAGTCTCATACTGACCCCCGAAGGTCATCGATTTGCCCGTCCTTGCGAATATAACTGCATGAGGAACAAACTCAGTCAGAACATATATATAAAAAAGTATTTAAAATGAAAGGGACAAAATTCATGTGCTGAGTTTACAAAGATAGAGGACTTACAAGGACGGTTGAAGTACTGATATTGGTTGTTCTTGAATCCATTCAACATAAAGAATAAATCTTTATAGTCGTTTGGATGGCTGGGGAGCTCGATGACGGAGGTGGAATTCAGAAACCGCGAAAGGTAGTAGAATCCATCACCTCGCCCTTTCTGGTCAGGGCTCTCTTTGAGGCAGAAGAAATATAAAATATCTGCTGGAGTGGGGACCTCCCACTCATGCCTCAGAAACAGATATTGTAGCCATGCCAAAAGTCTGTAGGAATTCAGGGGGAGCTGGAAGGGAGCCAATTTCACATAGTTTAAAAAATCTACAAAGTATTGTTCCAGAGGGAGGTAAGCACCAGCCTTCAGGTGCTCATCACTCAAAGCCCTGAAGTCATCTTGGAAGGGGGTACAACTCATTTCCCCTTCAAATGTAGGTCGGGCGAGGAAACCGTCAGCTCCCATTTCGATGTTGTGACTCATCATAATTTTTCTCACCTTTCCTTGAGTCGTTATCTTTGAGACTATACACTCAGCCTCAAAGAATGTGTTGGGGTCGATGGTAACTTCTCTCTCCACCACCGGACCAAATGGTGGGATAGGAGATTCGGAGGTGATCTCCTTCCCTTTGTCTTTGTGTTGAGTGGAGGAGCTCGCGGTCTTCTTCATAGAAGGGGCCATCAGATCGCTTGATGATAAAGCATCCTAGTTAGTAGTTGACCTAAGATGGTCTATAACCTAAAAACGCCTAAGCTACCTGGTATTAAACCTAAAAACCCTTCGGTTTCTATACCCCAAACAGGTATTCTTTAAACTGATTTTCCATTAGGGCTACCCCAGATTAACCCAGAAATTTGCCCAATTTTATGAATGTCTTAATCCTAAAATACATTTGGGTTCATTCATGGAGCCTCAATAGAAAAGTATTTCCTATTTGCACTTAGAAATAGCCTAACGATACAGAACAATGAACATTTTTGAGAAAAAAAATCTTATTAGATAATGAAGAATAAAAAAAAACTTTCAAACCAGGGGATAAAATGCTTACAGGAAATATGTTCGATTAGAAGAGGGTGCAGATACGGCCACGGGAAGCTCCTGGAAAACTTCTGAAGCTCTGGGATACGATGAAAAGTTATGGGGATTCTAGAGAAGAAGAAAGAAAGCTTGAGAGTTTGAAAAGGGAGGTTTTTTAAATACAAAGGTGGTGAGGTCTGAGGACTGATCACCCTATTTATACGTAAACTACAGAAATTAATATGGGCCATCCAATTGGGTTAGCTCGATATCCAAGGGCCAATATTAAATAGACCAGATGGCGGCAAAAAGTTGACAGGACAATTATTTCAGTCCTCGAAACCCGACCGAACGCCAATCGCAGAAAGCCACGTGTCCAGTACTTGAGTAATAAGCAGGCACAATTTTATGTGAAAAAATTCTAAAAGCCCCTACTGTGTATGTCAGAAAGTGACAACATCAAACACGAGTAGGAGCTTAGGGGGAAAATGTTGTAGCCTGATTTTAGCACGAGGGTCTTTTGACCTTAAGGATAGATATAACCCTTTGAAGCTGTAGAAACCAAGCCTTGAGGGTTTTGGGTTATGCTCTACCATTGAAGAGGGTGTGTTACTGAGCTTGAGGTGAGTTTCTAGCCATTAAAACTCTTGTTCTTGCTCTGTTTTTCTATTTGAGTTTCAGCTGGATTTTGAGTTGGATAATGGGAATTGATGGGAGTTTTTGGCTAGGGTTACTTGGGTTATGATGCCTAGGTCATGTGTAGATGGTTTTTGGGTTCAATTGGGGGTTTAAATGGAGTTTGGAATCTTGTTTATTAGGTTGGGAAAGGAGGAGTCGAAGGAGGGAAGAAGCAGGGAAATTCTGCATGGTCCTAGCGCTACAGCGCCCAAAGGGTGGCGCTACAACGCTAGCCAGGGCAAATGTCCCCTGGTTGTAGCACCGGGGCACTAGGGGGGCAGCGCTGTAGCGCTACCCTATTTTCTCTGATGCATATTATGGGCACTTTTGAGGGTTTTTGGCTCGGGGTTTCAATTCCAAAGGCTCGGGATCGAATCTACTCACCATTTGGGTACAATCCGGGGTCTTGGGAGTGAGGATCAGGTCAAGAACCTTTTATTGTTGATTTTCATTAATGGAGATTGAAATTGGTTATGACTAGGTGACCGCTAAGGAATCCAAAGGATCGATCGTTCTCAAGGGTCGTTCAATTGTTATTTCTCGCTCGAACCAGAGGTAAGAAACCTGCACCCCATATGTGACATGCATGGTTATTATTGAGGCATGTTGAGTGTTTAAATGTGGACATTGATTTCATATCAAATGCTTAGAAAATCTTGCTCACTTGTGAATGGCACTGACTTATTAGTCAAAATCGGCAATGGTGTCAGTATTAACTGTGAAAATGTGACTCATTTGTCAAGTTTGGAGTACTGAGCATTGGTCGTATGGCATTGACTTATGAGTCAAGGATGGTTTTAGCGTGTTTAACGCAAGCCGATTATTAATAGATCTAATCGACATCAGCATTGAATGACTCATCATGAGCATTAATGCCAGACCGACCTCAAGTTCGATGAAATCTAAAAGCGCTTGTCTAGTCAAAAGGCTAGTTATTTAGAGCTAGAGCCAGAAAGGCTAAGGTGACCTACACGTCACATGGCTAGGAGGGTATGGGACCTCTGAGATAGACTTATCAGTCATCTAATCGAGATAGAATTATCAGTCTTCTAATTTAGATAGACTTATTAGTCATCTGACTGGGATAGACTTATCAGTCTTTTGATCGAGATAGACTTATCAGTCATTTGACTGAGATAGACTTATCAGTCCTCTAATCGAGATAGACTCATTAGTCATCTAATCGAGATAGACTTATCAGTCATCTAATCGAGATAAACTTATCAGTCATCTGACCGAGATGAACTTATCAGTCATCTGACTGAGATAGACTTATTAGTCATCTAATCGAGATAGACTCATTAGTCATCTAATCAAGATAGACTTATCAGTCATCTAATCAAGATAGACTTATCATTCATCTGACCGAGATGGACTTATCAGTCATCTGATCGAGATAGACTTATCAGTCATCTAATCGAGATAGACTTATCCGTCATCTGGCCGAGATAGACTTATCAATCATCTGACCAAGAGGGACTTATCAGACATCTATTTAGAGAGTGGCTTATTAGTCAACTGTTCAAAGAATGACTTATTAGTCATCTACCTCAGAGAGACTTATTAGTCATATACCTTAGAGCAAGAGACTTATTAGTCATCTACTCAGAGCGTAGGACTTCACAAACATTTATTTGTACCTGCTTGCTTGCATGCATGAGTAAGGTTATTACTGCTAAGCATGCCTATTATCACTTAGTAACATGTTATTACTTGTTCATTAGCATATTGAGTTTTCTTGCTGAGCTTCGGTTCACGAGTGCTATGTGGTGCAGGTAAAGGCAAAAGAAAGTTGGATCATCCTTGAGTTGGAGAGCTTAGGTGACGATGTGTACATATGCGGCTGCTCGACCGCCATGGCCGAGGGTTGAAAGAGGAACTAGAGTTAAACCCTATTTTGCCGCTTAGATCGGATGGTTGTAAATATGTTCTTGTAATTAACCTTTAAATTATATTTTTGGGATCCCAATGTATACAGTAAACATTTTTGTGAAATGTTATATCTTAACCAAAAAATTTAACCCTAAACCGCTAATCATACTTTGTTACACGATTATGGCCAAATGACTCGATTAGCAAGTTTAGCACTGTTTAAAAGGCACACCGTAACGGTCCCTGAAGTCTAGGGCGTTACAACTTGGTATCAGAGCGAGCCAAGGTTAAGGGTTCCTGAAGACAAGCTGGGCATGTACACTCATCATTGAAGATAGCTTAACTCAGGGAATGGTAACTATTTCTGTAGTTGTGTGTTTAACTGCTTAAATAGAATGTAAATGCTTTACCTGCACACTGTATTAAGGAGCATGAGATTCTAATAGATCCTGGCTCTTGACTATTAATGTGTTTATATGATTACATGCTGGCAGATAATGAGGCCTAATGGTGGTTATATTGAGGCTGGGAGTTTCAGCCAGGGGTTGAGTTCTTCATCTGCCCCTCAGAATTTCCAGCAAATCTTTACAGATTTGCAATTAAGATTGCAGATGCAAGAGGAAGAGATTAGGTGTTTAAAGCAACAGCAGTCTGTCGAGGAGCACCTCTTCCTTTGCTATGCCAGGAATGGCACCAGTTTTGGCTTAGCCTAGGGTTGAGAGCATATGGGAATTTATTTGTGGAAGATTCCATGAGTATTACCCTCCAGTCTTTGAGGGAGGCCTAGATCCATTCAGAGCGGAGCAATGGATGGCCATGATCAGTTCCATTCTTGACAGTATGGGGTTGGTGGGTCACGATAGGGTGATCTGTGCTACATATGTATTGCAAGATGATGCCCGGACGTGGTAGGAAGTAGTATCCCAGACACGAGAGACAGATGTGATGGATCGGAAAGACTTTAGGCAGTTGTTCAATGAAAGGTATTACTGTGATGCAGCCCAGACTGCTAAGATGAATGAGTTTATGAACCTGATTCAGGGCAATGCAACAGTAACCGAGTATATTAACAGTTTGATGGGTTGGTCGAGTTTGCTTTTGATATGGTACCCACAGATGTAGCTCGGAAGGAAAAGTTTATCCAAGGATTGAATTCCAGGATAGCTCAGAGCATTAGAGTTTCCCTAGTGCATGAAACCTCCACCTACGCTCAGGTGGTAGGGAAGGCTCTTGTTGTTGAGAGCATAAGAAATGAGAAGAAGAGTGCCAGAGAGCATGGAGCTCAAGCCGTGACACCTCCAATTATTGGAGTGAGCAAGAAAACGAGTTGGATGACTTATCCAAAATGCGCCCAGTGTAAGAGACATCATCTGGGAGAATGTCGACCAAAGGCATGTTACTTATATGGAATGGTTGGGCATTTCATGAGGGATTGCCCAAGACAAGGAGCAGATGAGAAAAAGGGGATGGACAGCTCGACTCCAGGTCGAGTTTTCATTCTGAGGCAATCAGAGTGGGAGACCATGTGGTAGTTGGAACTATGCATGGATTTTGTATGCTTATGACATCTGTATTTAGAGCTAGAGATCTATTGCAAGGGGATGCATAGAACTCCTAACTAGTGTGGTGGATACCACTTAGGTTGTGCCAGTGGGATTAGGACAGAGTGGATTAGTTTGTGAAGTGTTGGATGTATCTCTAGGGGATTTTCCAGGGTTACCTTTACATAAAACAGATAAATGGTGATTGGATTGGTGACAAGGATGGAATCAGGCTTAGAGCACTGTATTGAATGGCTTCAGCAAAGTTGTAAAATATAAGGGCTCAGTTATTGAGTAAGATGGTGTTCTCCAAGGTTGATCTTTGATCTGATTATTACCAACTAGAGATCAGGGAGCAGGTTATGCAGAAGACTGCTTTTTAAATCAGATAAGGGCACTGGGAGTGCTGAGTTATGTTTTGAGGATTTGATTAATGGTAAGTTATTTTTATGAATTAGATGAATAAAGTATTCAAGGATTATTTGAATTGGATTTGTGATCTTCTTGATCGATAGTATTGTGGTATACTCTCAGATGGAGATTTGCCAAGGGCAAGGAACGCCTCTGAAGGCAGGAGTTTCCTTGAACGGGCAGGATATTATATGTGCTTTGGGAAAGAGTTCTGAGTCTTCTTACTGATCAGAATCGGTTTGTAGTTTGTTATGAAACCTCAGTGACAAGGAAAAGTGATTGCCTATGCATCATGTTGGTTAAAGGATCTGACCAGGACTAGAGTAGAGTTTCTGGTGGGCCAGGTGGCCAGCTTTATACTTGAGATTATTATTTCAGAAAAGATCAAAGGAAAGACGATTAAGTGAATCATAGATAGGAAGATTGAGTGGAAAGTCTTAGCCGGATTAGCTAAGGATTATACAGTGTCAGGTATGAATTTATTGAGGTATAGAGATCAGATTTGGAATCCGATGGGCACTGGGATTAAATAGGAGATTCTGGATGAATCTCATATTATCCTCTTATTCTCTTCATATAGGCATCATGGAAATGTAATAGGATATGAAAGCTTTATAGTGATGGCCTAGGATGGAGAGGGACATAATGGAATACGTGACAAAGTTCTTAATCTGTTAGCAGGCAAAGACAGAGTATCATAAATCAGTAAGGCTATTGTAGCCTTTGAGTATTCCATATTGTAAATAAGGAAACATCGCGATGGGTTTCACAGTGGGGCTGCCCAAGATAGTGGGTCAGCGTGATTTGGATTGGGTCGTTATAGACCAGCATTTAAAGTGAGCCACTTCTATTAGTAAGGATGAGTAATACAGCTAATCAGTATTCAGATCATTGTCCGAGAAAGGTGGTATGCCATCATGGAAATTCAAGGTCCGTCTTATCAGATGAAGACTCTATTATTACTTCCAAGTTTTGAGGAAGGTTGCAGAAGGCTATGAATATACATTTTATTACTCTTAGACTGATGGTAAATCAGAGAGAGAGAGAGAGAGAGAGAATTATTCAATTATTATTGGAAGAACATCTTATAAGATGAATGAGATATTATATCTGGATCCTGAGGTAGTTCAGGGGATCATTGAGGTTATTGAAAAGGTTAGAGCCTGGATTCTCACTTCTCAGAGTAAATGGAAAAGTTATATTGATTTGAGATGCAAGAACATGGAGTTCCAAGTAGAAGATTGTATCTTCTTTAAAGTATCACCATGGAAAGGGGTGAGGAGATATAGGCAAGTTGAGCCCTAGATTAAGATGACCGTTTGAATCCTGGATAGGACCGGTCAGGTTGCCTTTGGATTGGCCTTATCATTGGCACTGTCAGCAGTATATAGTGTATTATGTATCTCCATGTTGAGAACATGGGTTAAAGAAAACACATGAGATGAGTTATGGGAATCTGGAGATTTAGGCTAAGATATCCTGTGAGGAGTAGCCAGTTCAGATCTTAACAGAAAGAACAAGGTTCCGAGAAGCAAAGCTACACCTTAGGTCAAGGTAATGTTACAAAAACAATGAGGTCGAGGGAATGACCTGGCAAACCGAAATCAGTTGTGCGGAATTCTTATTCCGGGTAGTTCAAATAAATTTCGAGGATGAAATTTCTGTAAGGGGGGATAATTGTAATGCCCCAAATTTCCTAATAAGGTTCAGGACCTTCATTAGGAGACCGGAAGGGCCATAATTGATTTATTATGTTATTAAATGATTATATGCATGTTTATGTGAATTATATTATTATATGATGATAAATGCATGCATATGAATCCACATTTCATTATAAGGGCATTTTGGTAATTTGGCCCGTTCAGGGCACATTTGTATATTTTCATGCATGTTGGTGAATTTTTAATAAGACCACATTATAATGTGGATTTTTTCGAGCCATTCGGCATGAGACGATCTGTGAATGCAAGTTATCGGTCTGGTCATAACGGGGTAATTTGAGGATTAGAACATTACCGGGAATTAAAGGGTAATGGAATATGATTTATTAGCATTGGAGAATATTGAGAATATCAAGAATTGGAGGGCGTTAATTATGATTAACGAGATAGGAACGAAAGGATGGTTTTTCCCTTGGTGGCCTTAAGAGGATTTTAAATGACCTAGGGGCATTTCGGTCTTTTGACCTTAAGGATAAATATAACCCTTTGAAGTTGTAGAAACCAAGCCTTGAGGGTTTTGGGTTATGATCTACCATTGAAGAGGGTGTGTTACTAAGATTGAGGTTAATTTTTAGTCATTAAAACTCTTGTTCTTGCTCTGTTTTTCTATTTGAGTTTCAGTTGGATTTTGAGTTGGATAATGGGAATTGATGGTAGATTTTGGCTAGGGTTACTTGGTTTATGATGCCTACGTCATGTGTAGATGGTTTTTGGGTTCAATTGGGGGTTTAAATTGAGTTTGGAAGCTTGTTTATTAGGTTGGGAAAGGAGGAGTCGAAGGAGGGAAGAACCAGGGCAATTCTGCATGGTCCTAGCGCTACAGCGCCCAAAGGGTGGCGCTACAGCGCTAGCCAGGGCAAATGTCCCCTGGTTGTAGAACTGGGGCACTAGGGGGGCAGCGCTGTAGCGCTACCCTATTTTCTCTGATGCATATTATGGGCACTTTTGAGGGTTTTTGGCTCGAGGTTTCAATTCCAAAGTCTCGGGATCGAATCTACTCACCATTTGGGTACAATTCGCGGTCTAGGGAGTGAGGTTCAGGTCAAGAGCCTTTTATTGTTGATTTTCATTTATGGAGATTGAAATTGGTTATGAATAGGTGACTGCTAAGGAATCAAAAGGATCCATCGTTCTCAAGGGTCGTTCAATTGCTATTTCTCGCTCGAACCAGAGGTAAGAAAATTGCACCCCATATGTGACATGCATGGTTATTATTGAGGCATATTGAGTGCTTAAATGTGGACATTGATTGTGTAATGCCCCAAAATTCCTAATGTGTTTTAATGGTTGCATTAGTAGGTCGGGAGAGCCATAATTTATTTATTATGCCATCAAACTATTATATGCATGTTTATGTGAATTATATTATAATATGATGTTAAATGCATGCATGTGGGTCCACATTTCATCGCAGGGTATTTTGGTAATTTGGCCCGTTGAGGGCGTAATTGTATGTTTGTATGCATGTCGGTGATCTATTGTTGAGCCCATATTATAATGTGGATTTGTTCGAGCCATTCGACATGAGACGATCGTTGAGTGTAGGTTAGCGGTTTAGTCATAACGGGATTGAGTTCGGGGCTCGGGGTGATTTTAATAATTAGAGTGTTGCCGGTAATAAAATGGTAATGGGATATGAATTATTGGTATTTGAGAATATTGAGAATGGCGAGAATTGGAGGGTGTTAATTATTATTAACGAAATAGGTGGAAAAGGACAGTTTTACCTTTGGGAGTCTTTAGAAACCTTTAAATGACCTAGGGGAAAAATAGTCTTTTCACCCCTAAGATATATATCAAGCATGTAGACTATAGAAGCTTACCAAAACAGAGCTTCCTCATCCCTTCTCACAATCATCATCCTCCTCCTTCCTCCTTCGGAATTTTTGACCCCAATTTGAAGAACCAAGCAAGGAAATCAAAGTTTGGAGCATAGGACTTTAGTTCATCCATTGAAGAGGACTTAAATCCAGCTTAAGGTAAGGATTCATCCATGAAACTTTAGCTATACTCTGTTTTTTTTCTAATGGTTTTCAGTTGAGAAATTTTAAGTGTTTAGTTGAGAATCAATGGAAGTTTTTGAGGAAATTTACTTAGGTTTTGATGCTTGTATGGTGGATAAGTTGTAGTAACAATTGGTGGCTTGCTTGGTGATGTTGGGGGACTTTTAATGAGGTTTTAGAATGAGTTCGAAGGAAAAAAAAAACAGGGGTTTTGGCTGAGTTTCAGGTGGGGTCGCGGCTCTATTCTAGAGTGTCGCGGCCCAAGTTTATTGAAGAGGAAGGGTGGTGCTGAAGGGCCTGAGGGCCACGGCGCTTGGGGAGGCGGGCCGTGGCGCTTGGGGTAGGTGCTTGAGGGGGTGCCTCTGTTTTGGCTGAGGGTCGCGAAGCTTGGGGAGGCGGGTCACGGCGCTTGAGGGTTTTGGTGGCCAAATAAGTGTTTTGATCATGGGAACTCAAATCTTAGGACTCAGGATCGTTCCTACTACCTGGTTTAGTAGGATTCGATCTCCCAGAGGCTAGGTTTTTGTCCGGGTACCTTTTATTACTCATTTATTGATGGATTCCAATTGGTTATGACTAGGTGACTGCTAAGGATCTAAAAGTCAGATCGTTCTCAAGGGTCGTTCTTTTACCATGTCTCGCTCGAACCCGAGGTAAGAAAACTGCACCCTATATGTGATATGCGTGGTTATTATAGAGGCATGTTGATTGTTAAATGTGTACATTGATTGCATATGAAATTCTTAGCAAATCTTGCTTACTTGTGTATGGCACTGACTAATCAAAATCAGCACTGGTCGTGTGTTACTGACCTAAGAGTCAGAAACGGCATAAGCATCATGAATGCAGAGCCAATAAAAGATTAGATCTAATCAACATCTGCATTGAATGATTCATATGGATCATTAATGTTGGACTGACCCTAAGTTCGATAAAAATTATAAGCGCTTGTCTAGTCTATGACTAGTTACTCAGAGCCAAGGCCAAAGGCCTAGGTGACTGTTTTGTCACATGGCTAAGGGAACAGAATCCTATGTTAGTGACTCTATGGTCACTCGGTAGGTTTATGCTGGTGACTATTTCACCAGATACATATCTCGTTTAAGCTAGTGAAATGATCAATTATCTATAAAGGGAACGGAACCCACCTTAGTGACTTTTACAATTGTCACTCCTCTATTTTGGACTAAAAGTCCTGGATGGTTATTATGATCATCGTTTGATATTATATTCTTGCAGTATTGATTTTTCTTGCTGGGCTTTGGCTCATGGGTGCTATGTGGTGCAGGTAAAAGGAAAGAAAAGCTCACCCATCCTTGAGTGGATAGCTTAGGTGGTGATGTGTACATATGCAGCCGCTTGACCACCACGGCCAAGGAGTTCTCAAGGGAACTAGGGGATTTACCCTATTTTTTCCGCTTAGATCGGCGGGTTGTAAATTTTATACTGTAATGACCATTTTGCATTGTAAATAACTTGTAAACATTTTATGAGCCCATGAACAGTTTTATGATTTAAATAAAATATATCATTTCCTTTTGATTGGTTTTCCACCTTAACCTATTAATAACACCTAGAAGCACGTTTTTAACCAAAGAACTCGGTTAGCAAGTTAAATCACGGTTCAAAGTTCACCGTAACTGTCTTGGGGTAAGCAGGGCATTACATATTGCATATCAAATGCTTAGAAAATCTTGCTCACTTGTGAATGGCACTGACTTGTTAGTCAGAATCGGCAATGGTGTCAGTATTAACTGTGAAGTTGTGACTCATTAGTCAAGTTCGGCAGTAGTATTGAGCACTGGTCGTATGGCATTGACTTATGAGTCAAGGACGGTTTTGGTGTGTTTAACGCAAGCCAATAAAGATTAGATCTAATCAACATCAGCATTGAATGACTCATCATGAGCATTAATGCCGGACCAACCTCAAGTTCAATGAAAACTGAAAGTGCTTGTCTAGTCTAAAGGCTAGTTATTTAGAGCCAGAGCCAGAAAGGCTTAGGTGACCTACACGTCACATGGCTAGGAGGGTATGGGACCTCCGAGATAGACTTATCAGTCATCTAATCGAGATAGACTTGTCTGTCTTCTTATCGAGATAGACTTGTCTGTCTTCTTATCGAGATAGACTTATTAGTCATCTGACCGAGATAGACTTATCAGTCTTCTGATCAAGATAGACTTATCAGTCTTTTGATCGAGATAGACTTATCAGTCATCTAACCGAGAAAGACTTATCAGTCATCTGACCGAGATAGACTTATCAGTCATCTGACCGAGATAGACTTATCAGTCATCTGACCGAGATAGACTTATCAGTCATCTGACCGAGATGGACTTGTCAATCATCTGACCGAGATAGACTTATTATTCATCTAATCGAGATAGACTCATTAGTCATCTAATCGAGATAGACTTATCAGTCATCTGACCGAGATGGACTTATTAGTCATTTGACCAAGATAGACTTATCAGTCATCTGATCGAGATAGACTTATCAGTCATCTGACCGAGATAGACTTATCAGTCATCTGACCGAGATGGACTTATCAGTCATCTATTTAGAGAGTGACTTATTAGTCAATTGTTCAAAGAATGACTTATTAGTCATCTACCTCAGAGAGACTTATTAGTCATCTACCTCAGAGTGAGAGACTTATTAGTCATCTACTCAGATCGCATGACTTCACAAATATTTATTTGTTACTGCTTGCATGCATGAGTAGGGTTATTACTGTTAAGCATGCCTATTATGACTTAGTAACATGTTATTACTTGTTCATTAGCATATTGAGTTTTCTTGCTGGGCTTCGGCTCACGAGTGCTATGTGGTGCAAGTAAAGGCAAAAGAAAGTTGGGCCATCCTTGAGTTGGAGAGCTTAGGTGACAATGCGTACATATGCGGTTGCTCGACCGCCACGGCCGAGGGTTGAAAGAGGAACTAGGTTAAACCCTGTTTTGCCACTTAGATCGGCTGGTTGTAAATATTTTTTTGTAATTAACCTTTAAATTATATTTTTGGGATCCCAATGTATACAGTAAACGTTTTAGTGAAACGTTATATCTTAACCAAAAATTTTAACCATAAACCGCTAATCATACTTAGTTACACGATTATGTCCAAATGACTCGATTAGAAATTAAATTAAAAACTAAAAATAAAATAATTATATAATATCAAAAACATAAAATATATATATATATAATGTAACCTATTTTAAAATAGGAGTGAAATAATAAATTTATCATAAAAGTAGTACAAAATTAAAAAAACTCAACTTAACTTAAACATATGATATTATTTTACAATCATATAAGAATAAGGGAAATTTAATTAACTTAGATAAACCATATTTTATGTATTCTCCTCAAAATCAAAATATAAATGTACCATTATTATATATGATAGTTTTATTTAAAGATTTACTAGAAATATTGTTGTTCATATAATAATTTTTTGAAAAGTATTTTTTAATTAGAAAAATAGAGAAATTATAGAAAATGGCACAAAACAATGACATCAAGAAGATAATGTCCTCATTTTTAAAATTGTAGAGAAATGACATTTTTACATTGTTGATTACCTAAATTATTTTTTTCTATAATTTATTTATTTAGGAATGTATGACTTTAATATAGTGGTACATATATATTAGTTTTGTTTAATTATTTTTTATTTTAAAGTTATATTTATTTTTAAATTTTTTATGGGTTGTTGATATATTATTTTCCAACTAGTGTTTATGTTTTTTGTGGTATGATATATCATTTTTTTTTATGATATTTAGTTTCTATCTTATATACATAATGGTAGTATATAATTATGTATCATGGTATATACATTTTAATGATAATAAACTTTTGTTAGCATAGTATATACATTTTTTAGTAATAATTTTGTAAGTTTTGTTAGTATATTATTTTTCAACTCAGTATATGTATTTTGTAGTATGGTATATCATTCAACAACCCATAAAAAATGTAAAAAAATCAAAAATAACTTTAAAATAAAAACTAATTAAACAAAATTAATTTACATATACGATAATATTAAAATATTTAGAATAAATTAGTAATTTTCTAAAGGCCATATTTGGTAACATGTAATATTAAAAAGGTGGTAAGACTATTTTACTACAAAATTAAAAATATTGACATTTACTTACTTTCACACACCATTAAAGATCATTTTGCAGCATGCTCCTAGAAAAATATTATGTATTACAACAGCATTTTAATGAATAATGAAGAAATTACATGTAGTACCAAATTTAAGTTAGTCTCTTCTATGTTTACCCAAAATTCTAAAACTATTGATTAATGCCCACTTTTTCAATCACAATGTCTATTTTACCTTTTCTGGGTTTTGAAATGTAAACTACAATCCTTAATGTAAACCACAAGGCTTTGAAATGTAAATCACACTCATTTGAAATGTAAACCTCTTGGCTTTGAAATGTAAACCACTTGGCTTTGAAATGTAAACTATAACCTGAAAATGTAAATCACATGTTCATAAATGTAAATCACAAGCCTAAAAATGTATTCCAATGATATTTTAGTCACTCTCTCTTAACATGAGTATTAATCATAATAATAAAAATATGTGGCTATTTATAGTTAACAAATGATAGAAATGGGTAGTTTTCAAAAAATCCCCATTTTAATAGATAAGAAAGACGGGAATTATAGCTTCTTTTCTTTTAGAGGAAGACATGAATTATAACTTGTACTACGAAGATTAATAATATATGGATACTAAACATATTTAGACGGGCACAACACAACATTAACATCTTTGGTCAAACAATTTAGGGTACGTTTTGTTGGAAATAATGAAAACAAAGGAATAGAAATAACAATAATGGGAATGAAATTTACTACAATAACAAAATTTGATGAAAAATTTATTAAATTTCTTTTTCTTGCATTGAAATTGTCTTTCCTCCCATTTTTGGATGGAATAGCTATTCCACCAAAATGGTAGAAAAATCATTCCATTGGAATGTCATTCCAATGCTTTTATATTCAACCAAATAAAAAAAATAAAATAAAAATTTATTCATTTTCATTCCATTACCTCCAACCAAACATAACCTAAATGATAATATATTTGTTAACAATAATATATCAAGTCAAGTGTGTGTGTCGTAACTATGTATATATATACTATGCCCAAGCAACGTGCAATGCATGTTTCGTTAGTTTTATTTATAAAATTTATTATTTATTTTTATTAAGTTTTTATGATTGTCATTTAAAATTTAATTAAATAAGCAATATTATATATAAAGGAACGACATAAACATATTAAAAGAAAAATTAAACCAAAACATTGTTTATGATTTTTGAAATATATATAATATTATAACATTTCTAAACATAAATGATAGTTTTTTTAATAAAAATTAAGATTATATATTATGGGAGCGACTATTATTGCAACGTCCTCCTAATCCTGGACAGTTACACTATGTATTTTAAATTGTGTTAGACTTGCTAATCAAGTCATTTGGTTATAAATGTGTAACTAAGATTAACGTCAAGGATTAGGGTTAAAAAATGTGGTCAAAGGAACTGTTGACTTTTATTTTAAAAGTTTCATATGTACATGGGATCCCAAAATATGACAAACAAACATTTAAAATGGTGTATATACATCAAAAATTACAGTCGGCCAACCTAAGCGGCAAAGTCAGGGCTACAACCCTAGTTCCTCTGAGATATCCTCAGTTGTGGTGGACGAGCAGCCACATACGTACACGCTGCCAAGACCCCGTGAGTCAAGGCTCAGTAAGAAAAATTAAACATGTGGATGAACAGAAAATACAAATCTACAGATACTTATCTAGAATATCCATCAGTAATAACCTACTCATACAAGCATACAATTCAAAATAAATGGTCATTGGACCATTCTGGCGTCGCTGCCCTGATTAGTTTACCATAGAGTCAACCTCGGGGCTCTATGTTCTAGCTATATGACCATAGAGTCACTTGGGGCGCTCGCCCTTAGCTCTAGGTAACTAGCCATAGACCTAGCCAAATATTTTTTTTTTCCATCGACCATTGGGTCCACCAACATAATATTACATTGTTGATTTGGGCCTAAGCCTTTCGACCAGCGTGCAACGCGTTATTGCCATCCTTGACTAATAAGTCAAGCCCTGAACCAGGTATTCGAATACAGATACATAAACATATATAGATAGGCATACTTTAACAATACAAGCATGCATACATATTAATCATAATATATCATCAAGTAATCACAAACATAGTAATAACCATGCTCCTTAACAGGGCCAAGCCCTAGCTATGCAAACCATACGAACAGTCATGTAACCACTTAATCAGGTACAGAACATTCAAGTATGTTTACTTAACAAATGAAACGATAACTTAAACATAATCATTCTTAGGGGCCCAAGCCCTATTCATAATTATTATTAACAGTCGGGCCAATCCATAATCACATATATCACATATTGGGTGCAATTTTCTTACCTCATGTCCGAGTATAGCGTAAAATATGAACGACCATCGAGCACGATCCCGGTTCTGAACCCTTAGCGATAACCTAGTCACAACCATAATATAGGATTACGTCAATAATGAGCAAATAAAGGCTTCCGGACCGAGTCCTATCCTCTGGGACCCCGAATTCTAGTAAACTGGGTAGTAGAATCGATCACGAGCCCTTAGGAATAAATTTCTGTCACTAAAAACTCACATTGGCCAAAACATCCCAGGCGGGCCGCGACCTACCCTTGAGGGTCACGGCGCGCCCCCCAAGTCAGAGGCCCTCCTGGAAATGGGACACTGGCCGCGACCCGGCACACCTCCCAGAGAGAAGCCCCCCAAGGACCCTGGGTTCAGTTAGGTCGCGACGCCCCAAGAACATGGTCGCGACCTGACCCTGGGAACCCAGAATTTCTCCATTTTTCTCCAGCCAAAAACTTACCAAAACCTACCCAAATCAATCCCAAAACAACAACTAAATTCTCATAACAATATCAACATAATACAAGCATTAAAACCCCAACTCAACACACCCAAAACTCCACCCAAAACTTAAATTCACAATCTTAAGCCCCAAAGCTCAAGAACAACCAAACTTAAACAGAAAAAAAAAATCAATGGAAATCAAGGTCCAAAGCTTACCTCAACTGTAATTTAAGTCTCCCTAGCTGTAGCTAATCAATTCCTAAACTTAGGCCTTCAATCTCTTAAGCTTTAGCCCACAATTTCACCTTAATTCTCAAAGAACTCCCTTGGAGAAGTTGAGAGAAAATAAGAGAGAGGGTGAGTCGGTTGGGATCTGCTGCTTCAAAGTGTTTAAGTGTTGGTTTTGTTTCCTTAAGGCTTAAGTTTACTTAAGCTAATCCCGAGGCTCAAGGTACCAAAAACGTCCTTGAGGGAAAAATGATCAAAATCCCCAGTATTCCCTCCTAATCTCACTAACTCCAAATATATCCTCAATTATTCATTCCCATTTCCCGATAACTCAATATTGTGCTAAATACGTAAAATACCCCTTAACTTGCCCTGAGTCGAGTATTGGGTCTCGTTGTGACTTTCCCGCTAACTTGCTCCCTAAGATTGTCTCATGCCAAGTAACCCAAATAAACCCACATAATAATGTGGTCTATCACATATATGCACATATATAAAATTATGCCCATAACGGGCCAAATTATGAAAATTTCCCTTCTAATAAGAAATTGGCCCACATGCATATTTAATACTTTTAAACATGCATAACTAGTTATATTATCATATAACTCTTATAATCATACATAAATATATCATATAAGCATATAATTCCATATATTTCCATCCTGGCCCCCTAATCAAGGCCCTAAGCCTTATTAGGTAATTTGGGACGTTACAATTATGATTGGTTAAATACAAATAATAAGTGTTAAAATACAAGCAAGGTATAAACACTTAGTAGAATTCACATAATGAAGATGTGAATTTGAGTTTCAATTATAGGCACTTATAAAATGCAAATTTGGGTCCAAAGTGATACATGAGAGTATCTACGGGTTCCCAAAAAGTTTGGTGGCATTTAGAGCAATTTTGGGACCTTTGGAAGTGTCCAAAGTCAAAGAGGGCGATAATACATCGCCACCCAAGAGGCGAAACATCGCCTGAAAGCTAGGGTTTCTAGAAACCCTAACAGGCGACGCGTCGCCTGCTATATTATGTGAAATATCATAAATGCTCTAAATGATGTGTTTTTCAAGTCTACTTCCATTGGTTAGACATAATGACGATGCCTACTCTATATAAGGGTCAAAAACAGTGATATGGAAGACTTGATCACTCTCTCCATTCTCTCTCTACCCTCTCTCTCTCTCTCTCTCTCTCTCTCTCTCTCTAGCTCCAAGAATCTCTAGTTTTCTCCAAGAACTCTTCAAGAAAGTGCTTGACTTAGAGAGTTAAAGGCTTGTTTAATCTCAATCATCATTTCCTCAAGAGAAGGCCTCAAACATTAATGGTGACTGGGATATAGAGTATTAGGACATCGTTATACAATGTGTATAAGCATTGGTTTGTATTTGTTTGCTCAAGGGTTTGTTCAAGAGATTTACTCAAAGTGGTGATCTTGCCTAGGGTTTGAAGCTTCATCAAAGTTGAAGAACACCATTGTTCTACTTGGGTTTGCATGTTCTTTCCTAATCTTTTTAAGTCTCTATCAATCCAAATTTTGTGTAGATTCTATTTCTTGTGGTGGTGTTATCTCACTCTCCCCCAACATCCTAATGCTCTATAATCTAAGATGGCATATCATGGAAGAATCTAACTCTCTTTCGGCATTGAATTTCATTACTCAAGATTTTGTTAGATTGGATAGGTTTGATGGGACTAAATTTGTTCATTGGCAAGACAAGATTAGGTTCTTGCTCACGACTTTGAAAGTTTTCTATGTCTTGGATAAAGACCTAAAAGCATTGGAAGAGCATAAGGAGATGATACTCAAGAAGTTGTCAAAGAAAGGAAGAAGTGCGAAGAAGATGAATTGATTTGTAGGGGTCACATCCTCAATGCCCTATCGGATAGACTCTATGATCTCTACACCAACACCAAGACTATCAAGGAGATTTGGGAGGCCTTGGAAAAGAAGTACAAAATAGAAGAGGAAGGTACTAAGAAATTCCTTATTACTCAATATATGGAATTTAAATTTTGTGATGATAAACTCCTTCTCCCTCAAATTCATGAGCTGCAAATTATTGTGAATAAATTGTCTACTCTTAAAATTGTATTGTCGGAACAATTTCTTGTGGGTGCCATTATAGCCAAGTTACCTCCTTCATGGAGAGGCTATAGGAAAAAGATGCTTCATAGAAATGAAGAGATTTCTTTGGAGAAAATTCTCAAACGCTTAAGAATTGAGGAGGAATCTCGCTCTAGAGATATGAATGAAGAGAAGTCCAATGGAGAGACTTCTAAGGCCAATGTTGTGGCAAATCCACCTAACAAGGGGAAATGAAATGGCAAGAACAAGGGCAAGGGTCAAAAACCCTTAGAGGGCCCAAGAAGAATGAGGGACAATTCAAAAGTTCCATGGGACCTTGCTTTGTGTGTGGCAAGAATGACCACTTTGCTAGAGATTGTAGGTTCAAGAGGAGCCATAACAATGAGGCAAAAGTCAACTCAGCCCACGATGAGCTAGTGGAAACACTAAGTGAGGTTATTTCCATTCATGGAAAGGTGAGTGGGTGGTGGTATGATACGTGTGCCACCATTCATGTTACCTATGATAAACTCTATTCAAGACATTTGAATCTTCAAAGGAAGGGCATGAAATTCAAATGGGAAATGAGAAAAGGTCCAAGGTTGAAGGAAAGTTCTTCACATCCGGCAAGAAGGTTATACTCATTAATGTTTTGTATGTACCAGAAATGAGTAGAAACCTTGTGAGTGGCAATTTACTTGGCAAACCGGGAATCAAGGCTGTGATAGATTCTGGCAAGCTCATTTTATCTAAAGACAATTTTTTTGTGGGAAAGGGACATGCTTGTGATGGCATGTTCAAGCTTTGTACTTCTATTGGCAATGTGAACAATAAAGTTTCTTCTTTTTCTTGTTATATGCTTGACTCAAACTCTATTACTTTGTGGCATGTTAGACTTGCACATACAGGATTCAGCACAATTAAAAAGGCTGTCAAATGTGGATTAATTGATTGTGATAATGTTGAGCATGAAAAATGTGAATTATGTGTTAAACGTAAAATGGTAAAGAAATATTTTCCTAGTGTTGAAAGAAACTCTAAGTTGTTAGATTTGATACATAGTGATTTATGTGAACTTAATGGAATGTTGACTAGAGGAGGAAGTAGATATTTTATTACTTTCATTGATGATTGCTCTAAGTTCACATGTGTATATTTGCTTAAAAATAAAGATGAAGCATTTTATGTGTTTAAAGTGTATAAAGCGGAAGTTGAAAATCAACTTGAAAGGAAAATTAAAATACTTAGAAGTGATAGGGGTGGTGAATATTTTTCAAATGAATTTAACTTGTTTTGTGAAGAATATGGAATAATTCATGAATGTACAACCCCTTATACTCCACAACAAAATGGTATAGCCGAAAGAAAGAATAGAAAATTTATTGAGATAATTAATGCTATGCTATTACACTCTAAATTGAATTTTAGTTTGTGGGGTGAAGCCTTGCTATCCAGTTGTCATATTTTGAATTGTATTCCCATGAAGAAAAATAATATATCTCCATATGATTTATGTAAAGGAAAGAAACCAAACATTGGTTATCTTAAAGTGTGGGGGTATCTTGCTTATTGCAAGAGCACCAATCCAAAAAGGACCAAGTTAGGTCCCAAGAGCTATAAGATGTGCATTTGTGGGTTATGCCCAAAGTAGCAAAGCTGATAGATTATTAGACTTGGAGTATAATGTGACAATTGAATCTAGAAAGGTTGAGTTCTTGGAGAACATGTCATGTGATGACAACAAGTTAGAACCAACTCAAACTAGAGAGCCTCAAGAGAAGACTCCTAGAATAGTTGGTGAGCAACCTCAATTGCCTAGAAGGAGCTAAAGGCTCAAAGATTTGGGATCAAGTGAAAAGTGCTCTTCAATAGACACGGTATATCTTGTTGAAGGTGATAATGAGGAAGTTACTTGGAAACATCCAATAGTACTTCAAATAGAAGATGAACCCAAAACCTTCAAGGAAGCAATTTCTTTAAGGGACTCCGCCTTTCGGAAGGAGGCAATTAATGATGAAATTGATTAAATTATGTCAAACCACACTTGGGAATTGGTTGACCTTCCAAACGGGTCCAAACCGATTGAGTGAAAATGGGTATTTAGAAAGAAATATCATACTGATGGCACCATACAAACCTTCAAGGCTAGGCTAGTAGCTAAAGGTTTCATTCAAAGAAAAGGAATAGATTACTTTGACACATATACACCAGTAGCAAGAACTACTTTTATAAGGTTGGTGTTTGCCTTTTCATCTATATACAACTTTAGGTTCACCAAATGGATGTCAAAACAGCATTCCTAAATGGAGATCTTGAGGAGGAGGCCTATATGGAACAACTGGAAGGTTTTGTTCTTCAAGGTAATGAGCATAAAGTGTGTAGACTTGTCAAATCATTATATGGTTTGAAACAAGCTCCAAAGCAATGGCATGAGAAGTTTGATAAAGTCATTGTTTCTAATGGATTTAGACACAACAATCATGTGCTTATACTCTAAGACTTGTGGTGACTATGTCATACTTGTGTGTCTATATGTAGATGATATGTTGATTTTGAGTAATGAGATGAAAAGAATAATGGAAACAAAGAGGTTTCTATTTTCTAACTTTAAAATGAAAGACCTTGGAGAAGTGGATACCATTCTAGGTATTAAAGTTAGAAGGAATAGTGGGGGGTTTTGTGTGAGTCAAACCCATTATGTTGAGAAAGTGTTCGACAAATTCAGTCATCTCAAAATCAAAGAGGCACATACACCATTTGATTCAAACATGAAGTTTGAAAAGAATGAAGGAAGAGCGATGGCTCAATTGGAATATGCAAGTGCAATAGGTAGCCTAATGTACGTCGCTCATTGCACAAGAGCGGATATTGCTTATGCGGTTAGTAAACTTAGTAGGTTTACTAGCAATCCAAGTATCAAGTATTGGAAAGCTATTGAGAGAATACTTGGTTATCTTGAGGGTACCAAAGAGTATAGTCTTCACTATACAAACTTTCCAAAGATACTTGAAGGATATTCTTATGCTAACTGGATATTGGGAATTTGAGATAATCCCTCCACCATCGGTTGTGTGTTTACTCTTGGAGGAGGTGCAATCTCATGGGGCTCCAAGAAGCAAACGTATATATCACACTCAACCATGGAAGCAGAGTTCATAGCTTTAGCAGCAACTGAAAAAGAGGCCGAGTGGCTTAGGAATCTCATGATGGATATTCCTTTAACCAAGGATATGGTATCAACAATTTTAAGACATTGTGATAGCCAATCTGCACTTTCTAGAGCATATAATAGTGTGTATAATGGAAAGTCTAGACACATTAGTCTAAGACATGAATATGTGAGACAATTGATTCAAGGTGGAATCATGTCAATCTCATATGTTAAGACAAGTGAGAACTTAGTGGATCCATTTGCAAAACCTCTTGTGAGAAGGTTAGTAAGTTCTACTTCAAAAGGGATGAGATTGAAACTCCTAGAATAATAGATTCACCAATGATGGACACCCAACTCTCAACTTGTACAAATCAAGGGAAAGAGTTCAATGGGTAAGAACATTTCATTGATAAGTAAATAGTTTCAACACTAAAATTTATGATGAGTTCCATCCGAGATGGTTAGTGTTGGTTGCTACCGAGTTAGGATTAAGCCCGGGGCTTTTAATGAATTTCATATGAGTGTAACAAGCATCTATAAAGGTAGCAAAGATGTTGTAATTATTTCACCTATGTGGACTTAGAGGTGGTGTCGCCTCTCATGGGAGTTGGAGTTTCTCCCCGAAAAGTCTATGAAGAGATGAGCACATGGCCATGATAGTGCTAAGCTAGAAAGTGGGAAAACAAAATATGCGGTGCAGGTGTGTGAGGTATCACCGGTGTTATCATATGGAATACTTGGTTCAAGCTTTAAGCAACTAATGATTTCGATAAGACTTTGTGGTATTTTCACTAAGGTAAAGTTCAAATCAAAAGGCACTTTATTTTATGCACCAAAAATATTTAAGCTAAAGAATGTGGCTTGTATTTAACCAAGTGGAGGGTTGTTATAATTGGTTCAATACAAATAATAAATGTTAAAATACAAGTAAGGTATAAACACTCAGTAAAATTCACATAGTGAAGATGTGAAATTTGAGCTTAGATTGTAGGCACTTATAAAATGCAATTTTGAGTCCAAAGTAATACATGAGAGTATCTAAGGGTTCCCAAAACTTTTGGTGGTATTTAGAGAAATTTTGGGACCTTTGGAAGTGTCCAAAGTCAGATAGGGTGGCGATACGTCGCCACACAAGAGGCGAGACATCACCTGCATGCAGGCGACGCGTCACCTGCTGTATTACTTGAAATATTGTAAATTCTCTAAATGACGTGTTTTTCAAGTCTAATTCCATTGGTCAAACATAATGACGGTGCCTACTCTATATAAGGGTCAAAAACAGTGATTTGGAAGACTTGATCACTCTCTCCAATCTCTCTCTACCTCTCTCTCTCTCTCTCTCTCTCTCTCTCTCTCTCTCTCTCTCTCTCGCTCCAAGAATCTCTAGTTTTCTCCAAGAACTCTCCAATAAAGTTCTTGACTTAGAGAGTTGAAGGCTTGTTTAATATCAATCCTCATTTCCTCAAGAGAAGGCCTCAAGCATCAATGATGTCTGGGAAACAAAGTATTAGGACAACGTTCTACAATGTGTATAAGCTTTGGTTTGTGTTTGTTTGCTCAAGGGTTTGTTCATGGGATTTGCTCAAAGTGGTGATCTTGCCAAGGGTTTAAAGCTTCATCAAAGTTGAAGAACACTATTGTTCTACTTGGGTTTGCATGTTCTTTCTTAATTTTTTTTAAGTCTCTGTCAGTCCAAATTTTGTGTAGATTCTATCTCTTGTAGTGGTGTTATCTCACTCTCCCCCAACAGCGGCTACTACAACGCATCCTTTTTTTTTACTACACAAGTGCATTATTTTTCATTAGTATAATGATATTTTAAAATATTTAAATTTATATTAATATAAGTATTAAATATTATTATAATAATAATAATTTATAATATTTGGAAATATATTAATATAATTAGTAAAAGAAATTAAGATTATATATTATTATCATAATATTTTATAATATTTAAATTTATATTAATATTATTATTAAATATCTAGTTCCTCAAAAAAAATTATTAAATATCTAGTTTTGTAGTATATATTATTATAATAATTATATTTTATAACATTTAAATTTGAATTTGAGTTTATATTAATATAATTATTATATATGTAGTCTTACATTAAATATTATTACAATAATGATATTTTATAATATTTGAATTTAAATTAATATAATTAATAAATATCTATATTTAATTATTTTTAAATGTATATTTCGTTAAATATTTAGAATATTTTGTTAAAGTTAAACAAAAAACCGTTAAAACCAAAAAATTTCGTTATCTACACACTTTTTATATAGAAGAGATATACTAGATACAAACAATGTACAATGCACATTTGCGTAGTTTTATTTATATAATTTATTAATTATATTGATTAAATTTGTATCATTGTCATATAAATAAAAAATATTATATATGAAAGAATGACATAAACATATTAAAAGAAAAATTAAACCAAAACATTATTTATGGTTTTTTTTTAAAACATATATAATATGATATCCTTTTTAAACATAAATAATAATTTTTTAATAAAAATTAAGATTATGTATTATATATTATTATAATGATATTTTATAATAATTAAATTTATATTGATGTAAGTATTAAATATCTAGTCTTGTATTAAATATTATAATAATAATAATACTATTTTATAATATTTGAATTCATATTAATATAATTAGTAAAAAAAAGAATTATATATTATTATCATCATAATATTTAAATTCATATTAATATAATTGGTAAAAAAGAGGAATATATATTATTATCATAATAATATTTTATAACATTTAAATTTATATTAATATAGTTATTAAATATCTAGTCTTTTATTATATATTATTATAATAATGATATTTTATAACATTTGAATTTTAAGTTATATTAATATAATTATTATATATGTAGTCTTATATTAATTATTATTATAATAATGATATTTTATAATATTTGAATTTATATTAATATTCTTACACCCAAATTTCAATAATAAAATAAATAGCCTTGAAATGTAGGCTCGAAAAGGTTAGGATCAGGATCTACAGCATTAGCACTACACTTATCCAAATTGTCAAGTGGTTCTAGATCTGTTATTAGCACTCGAGCATGAATCGCATTGTTCGAGCCTGAGTTTCAGGCTCGAAGACATCAACCTTCTTCGAGGAACGTACTCGACCAAATTACTAGATGAGGAGGTTACAACTGGAACCATGATCTCGAAGCTTGGACAGTCTCGAAAGCACGTCAGCACAACGATCGAGCTCAATGACGCGTTTGGCACGCGGAAAGGCTGTTAGGAAATCCCTATTTCCTAGGGATTCATTATTATCATATATTAAGTCCCTATTGTCATGGGATATTATGTAATTAACACATTTATTGTATTTATTTCAAATGTAAATGCTTGATTGTAACTTCCCTGAATTAGGGGAAGATATTCTTAGAACCAGGTTTATAAATAGCCTGGAGTAATTCATTTGTAGTCACGCGCAAATTGTACTGGAGAATACTCTGCCAAATTTCTTTCATTCAAACCTTTGAGAGAGTAATGATAATAACAGTGACTCGTGGACTATGCAGATTTTAACTGCTGAACCACGTAAAAACCTCTGAATTCTTCTATTTTTTCTACATAATTGTTTAGTGCTCTTCATAATTAAGTTGACAAAAAACGGCGTCAATAGTTTGGTGCTTTTGTTGAGAGCGTTAAGCAAATCGTTGTATTGTTTAATCAAAACCTCCTACACATCATCAATAGTCGCCGCGAATATCCCCGAAACTGGTTGGCGACCATTACCCCAAATCCCCAAAGAGTGTACTCCTCAGACTGAGAACTATCCACAAAGGCCTGGGATGCAGCCCATGGTAGATCAGAGCCCCGATGAGGGGAGTGCATCATCGGCCTCCAGGGGGCAACCTGCTCAGACCCCCAGACCCGACGAGGATTTGTAGTATAATCCTGAAAGGTACATACCAATCGTGGAATTGGAGAATCGCATATTGAGTGAAAAAATGGGTGAGGCTACACGGCGAAATGAGGAATTGGCTAGGCAAGCCGCTAAAGTATAGGCACCACCCCAAAGGACCAGAGGACGACCCCGAGGGAGTACGATAGCTAGGATGGCTAGGCAAAGGGCCTAGCAAGCCCAACCGAGGCCATGACAAATACCGGCAACGGTCATCCTGAGGGAAACACTCAAAACACTGCTAGGGGAAATCCTACAAGAAATGTATCTGCTGAAATTGGGAATAACTGAGCTCCTTCGGTAGCTCGGAATAATAACCTAGAACCCGTCAAGAACAATCTAAAACCTGTGCAAGCCAATTCTGGACCTTCCATACCTAATAACGGGAGGCCACTTCCATCACCAATAAGGCATCCGCCCTCTCCGATAAGACACCCCTCTCCAGCTCGAGAGGCACCCCAGCTAGCTCCCAATGGGAACCGAGCAGGGGATCAGACAAGGGGTTAGGCACCCCAAAGACCTTCTCAAAGTGGAAGCCGAGACAGAATCCATAGGGCTCGACCTGGACAAGGGGTGAATGCGAGGCCCCGCAAGAGGCTCACCGAGGACATAGGGCACTTCATCCAATGGGAAGTCATATGTCGAGGTCACAAAAAACTGGTGCGAGGGGGCAAGTAGAAAACCCACCTCGTAACAATCGGGCCACGCAACAACAACTAGAGAGGAATGTCAACTTCCTCAGTGAAAGTCTGGACCTCATCCGGTCAGTGAGTGTGTACAACACCGAGCTCGAGAATAATGGGAATTATGAGAATGATTATCCTGATCTTCAAGATCATTTGAATCAAAACTGGGGGTAGACTAACCCCTCAAACCCATATTTACGAACACAGTTAAATAACCAAAAAGAGCCTTCGCAGCCAGTATATGGGAATCAATATAACCATGTACTAGGACAGGGAGCTGGAGATTTTGCAAACAATAACTAGCTACCACAAATCCAAGCTCAACCTTCGGTGGACTTGGTCCAAGAAAGGATCAACGCTTGAAAGAGCATTCAGGCTCCTTCAAGAAGAAAGAAATAAGGACAAGACTGACGACTCCGATGAGGAGCTCGAGCCTTTTTCTCCCCATATGTCAAACACCCCATTTCCTTATGGATTTAAGATACCCCATGTGGCGCCCTTCAATGGGACTTCTGACCCATATAGCCACCTCAGTACGTTTAACACAATAATGTAAGCCAGCAGCATCAGATACGAGCTAAAGTGCATGCTCTTTCCGACCACACTCACAAGACAAACGAAAAACTGGTTTGACAAGTTCTGAAGGCACTTAATCTCATCATGGGAACAATTGACTAAAGAGTTCAAGAAGAAATTCCAGGTCATAAAGAGTGTCAAGCTCAAGGCCTAAGCATTAACTAATGTTAGGCAGCAGCCAAGAGAGTCATTAAAAAGCTACCTGGCGAGATTCAACATAGAACTGGCATGAGCTCGTAATGTCGATGACAATGGTCATCTCATGGCAGTACAAGCTGGAGTATTGCCAGGGAGTCCCCTTTGGGACGACGTGCAAAGGAAACCCATAAGGACCATAACTAAGTTCAACAACCGGGCTTAGAGGTTTGTCAATATAGAAGAGGCGAGGTCGGCTCTAAAGCTGACTTCTCAGCCCATAATAACTACAACAAAAAAATTTAACTCAGCCTCAACCTCGGCTACACCCTCCACATCGCAGCCCTCAAGAGATGAAGGGAAAGAGAAAGAAGAATGAAGGGAATAACTCGAAGGCGGATGGGGGTAAGAAGAAAAAATGAGATAAATACTTCTCCATTTACACAGTTTATACCGAGCTTATGGATACTCAGGTGAACATTTTTATCGCAAATGAGAACCATGTCCCTTTCAGACGACCTGATCCAATGCAAAATCAGATATCTAAAAGATATACCAATAAATTCTGCAGATTTCATAGGGACATTGTGTTAGGAAAACTTATACGGGGTCTTTATTTATTTTCATGTATATCTAATACTAAACAAATTAATACGAGATAGCCTAAAACATGTTTCTAAAATTGAATTCAAATAGAAACAATGAATAGAATACTTACAGTATACGCAACAGAATTAAAGAGTCATTCCTTCAGTTTCTCTAACTCTTATATCCTCTCTGTCGTAGAGTATTATCAAGAAATTGAATCGGTCTTCTATTTTCTTCACAGTCTTCCAATGTATCCTTAGAATCACCTAGATTAGTGTGGGCAATTCTCAACACATGAGATAGATACAGAGAAGAAGAAGAGAAATAATCAAAGAGGCTTAGAAAAGGACTTGTGTTTAGAGAGAATCTAAAACTATCAGAAAACCAGTGATTAAACTTCTGTTTTGACTTCTCTCTAAGCACTCCTTTTATAGACTCAATTAGGCCATTTAATTTAATTAAAAAATCAATAAAATAATAGCCAATTAACAGCTCTAGGTCAAAATTATCATGGGCTTTAGGCCCGTGAAATTTCTCATTTGATTATAAGCCCATTGGACTTAAAATCAAGGCCTGTATTATTTTCTATTGATTTCATTAATTAAATCATTATTTAAATCATTTATCAAATTAATTATTTATAATTTGAACCTTGATTTAAACTTATTTATTAATTTAGATACCAATTTATCTTAATTAATAAATATGCCATAATTTCTCTTTTCTTCTCAAAATTACATAACTTTGTGAAACTATCCAAAATTGACCTGGTCAACTTTGATAATTCTAATTGATAATTAAATCAATTAATTGAGACTATCTAGATGATTTTATCCAAGGTACAATGGGGGACCATGGACCTATGAAATCAAACTCCAATAAGTTATCATAAATCTAACAAATAAATTTACTAACTTATTAATTCCTCGTGACTCCACTATAGACTCGGAATTGCACTCTTGAATTTATAGAACGCTCTATAACAAATATAGATATGCTATTAATTATCCATTGTTACAACCATAATTTTCACTCAATCCTCTACAGATGGTCTACAATGAGAAAGGACTAAAATATCATTTTACCCCTCATTGTATTTTACCCTTAAAACAATTAGTTCCTTGTAAATGATATTTCAATAAACTAATTTAATTACTGAAATGAGATATCTATCATTTAACACCTTGAACCAAACTAAAAGGAAGCCATCGTTTCACTTCTTCATCAGAAGCTATAGATGTTCATATCTATGATTAACACTCCCACTCAATTATACTACCGAGTTCCCAAGATGTAAGTATAGACTAGTCCGTAGGGTAAGCTGGTAACGAACAAGTCAAAGAACTCAAATAATATAATCAGTTAGAATGCTAACCACTCAGAATTGAGATTGAATTGACCTATGGTCAACTATATGATATGACTAGAATAGATAATAACGGTATGTTTACTTATCTTATCAACTATCAATATCGGTCCTGTCCGATGTAACAAATACATCCGATCTTATCTACTTTGCTAATGTTTTGGAAAGAACATAACACTATAATGTGTAAGTAGATCATATCGTAGATTGGCAAGTCAGTGTAAATCCGATGCACTGACTAATCTTAGGACTAACTTATTTTGAACATATAATCATATTTATATTCCACTGTGATTACGTCACTATAAATAAGAATAGCTATATGCTTGGGATTTAATAGAAGTTTATATTATTTAAATAATCATGAAAATAAAACATGTGAGCAAAGTGATTGACCAAGTCAAAAAATGATTTATATTCTTTTATTGATAATAAAATGAGATTACAAAGAATTTGGGTTTTAATTCGAGCATAAAACCCCAACACATTGGTCATACCACTGATGAATGCAAACAGCTAAAAGACGAGATCGAAGGATTAATCTCGAAAGGATACTTTGGGCAGTATGTTAGGAACAGGAATCGGCCTAAGCTTCGGCTGGGCAGAGGGCAGCTCCTGCACAGCTTGCCCAATAGAATATGACCCCACACACAAGGGAGGATAACCGACCTCCCCTGATCGATGGGGAAGATGTAGTAACCATCGTCGGAGGACCGCATATCGCTGGGTCGGGCAAAAATGTCCAGAAAAGATATGTCAATAAGCTCAAGGCATGGGACGGATCTCCCTACAAGCCTGAACCCCAAGCTCTAAAATAATAAAGGGTTGAAACCCACCCCATTACATTCACTAAAGAAGACGCCTCGCACGTCTAGTTCCCCCATAATGACCCTTTGGTCATTACCTTCTAGCTCGCCAATAAAAGGGTGTGCCGAACCCTGATAGACAACGAGAGCTCGGTCAATATCCTATATAAGGCCACCTTGGAAAAGATAGGACTCTCCGTTCAAGACCTGAAAGCCTATACGACGACGTTGTATGGATTTTCAGGAGAAGGAATAGCCAGCACAGGATCTATCAACCTCCCAGTGACCTTGGGAGACAATCCAATCTTGGTAACCAAGATAATGGAGTTCATAGTGGTGGACACCCCTCCGACCTACAATGTACTGCTCGGGAGACCAGCCCTAATTGGGTTGGGGGAAGTTTCATCTATGAGGCACCTGTCCATTAAATTCCTAACACCTAGTGGCATTGGGACACTGAAAGGAGACCAGCTGGACGCTCGAGAATGCTACAGGATCTCGATGAGGGGGAAGGTCCAAACAAGTGCACAAGCACTTGTGTTCATCCGAGAAATAAGCGAGACAGTCTACGAAGTTGAAGAAGAGATCGACCCCAGGATAGAAGAGGATAGGGTCGATCTCAGACCAATCGAAGAGCTCAAGGACATAGAGATCGATGAAAAGGATACCACAAGGGTGGTAAAGATAGGGAAGAACCTTCCAAAGGATGCAAGATAGCAATTAATCCGCTTCCTGAGGGAAAACCAACATGTGTTTGCATGGTCGCACTCAAACATGATTGGAATCAGCCCAAACATTATAAGCCATGCACTCAACATAGAAAAAGGCTTCCCACCAAAAAAATAAAAAAAGAAGGCTCCTAGATGATGAAAGGAAGAAAGCATTGAAAGAGGAGGTCGAAAGGCTGAAGGCAAATGGCAAGTGGCAAACTTGCATTGATTATTCAGACCTCAACAAGGCATGTCCAAAAGATTGCTTTCCCATACCTCGAATTGATCAGGTCGTATAGATGCTACCGTAGGTCACGGCATCATGTCGTTCATGGATGTGTATTCTAGATATAACCAGATAGTCATGTATGCATCTGATCAGGAACATACGAGTTTATGACCGATAAAGTTTGGTACTGTTACAATGTGATGCCTTTCGAGCTCAAGAACGTCGGGGCCACATATCAAAGATTGGTGAATAGGATGTTTGTCGAGTAAATAGGGAACGGCATGGAGGTTTATGTGGACGACATGCTGGTGAAGTCCAAACATAACTATAACCATGTTGATGATCCCGCAGAATGCTTCGCTGTACTCTGAAAATACAACAAGAGACTCAATCCACAAAAATACTCATTCGAAATATCCTCGGGAAAGTTTCTCGGATTCATTGTAAATGCTCGGGGCATAGAGGAAAACTTGGATAAGATCAAGGCATTTATCGATATGACCTCACCTCGAAAACATAAAGATGTCCAGATTTTAATTGGACGAATGGTGGCCTTAAGTAGGTTCATATCAAA
The DNA here is from genome assembly GCF_963169125.1 of Humulus lupulus. NCBI lineage: Eukaryota > Viridiplantae > Streptophyta > Magnoliopsida > Rosales > Cannabaceae > Humulus > Humulus lupulus. The sequence goes on from NC_084794.1 coordinate 132,853,206, forward strand.
ATCTACAGACAGATGCCTTCCATTCTTTAATCTTTTGAGAGGGGGCAAGAACTTTGAATGGTCAGACGAATGCGAGCTCGCTTTTCAAGGCGTTTAAAATCACCTCACTGAACCACCAATCTTATCCAAACCAATCACATGTAAGTATTGTACATATACCTCGCCACAACTGAGCATGCAATTTGCGCAGTACTTGTTCAAGAGGATAAGAAAGTACAAAACCTGTTTACTATGTTAGTAAAAGGTTATTGAGGGCAGATTCAAGATATCCATTAATGGAAAAGCTGGCCTTGTGCTTGATACATGCATCTCGAAAGCTCCGACCTTACTTCCAGGCACATCCTGTACACGTATTGACTGATCAAAAATTGAGGCAAGTAGCGTCCGGAAGACTGTTAAAATAGGTAGTTGAACTCAGAAAATTCGAGATCACTTATCACCTGAGAACAACGATCAAAGGATAAGCCTTAGCAGATTTCATAGTCAAATGTACGGGAATCACCAACGAGGAAGTCATAACCCCATCCCACGAGCTATGGAGACTTTACGTCGATGGGTCTTCAAATGAGAACGGATCGGGGGCAGAAATTATTTTGATTAATCCAACGGGAATTCATTTTCACTCAGCCTTACAATTTGGCTTCGAGGCGTCAAATAACAAGGCTAAATACGAAGCACTACTAGCAGGACTTCGGATAGCTTCCGAGCTTAAAGAAAAAGCCATCCATTGCTTCAGTGATTCCTAGTTGGTTTTCAACCAGGTTTTAGAAGAATACCAGGCTTGGGGAACCAAAATGACAACTTACTTGGAGAAGGTCAAAGCAGCATTCGGGCAATTCGAGTTCTGCGGGAGCAAAACTCGAATGCAGATGCTTTAGCTAGGCTCTCCACAACCAAGGAAGCTGATACACTCAATGTGGTGTCAATCGAGTTCCTACCGGTCCTAAGCATAGTCGAGCCTGAAGAAGATGGCATCAATATGATTGACTCACAGCCAACCTAGATGGCTCTCATAATTGACTACCTCAAAACCAGGAACCTCCCATCAGACCGAAATGAGGCTAGAAAACTTATGTACAAGATACCAAGGTACACTATCTTGGAAGGGAAATTGCACAGAATAGGGTATTATGTGCCATTGCTTAGGTGTGTAACTCCACCCAAAGCCAGAAATTTTTTAGAAGAAATCCATGAAAGATTTTGCGGAGACCACACTAGGGGGCATAGTCTATCAAAAAAGGTGATTAGGCAAGGATACTTCTGGCCTACAGTAAAAGCGGAATCGTTCGAATGCATCAAGCTCTATGATAAGTGTCAGCAATTCACTTCAATTCCGCGAGCTCCACCAACCGAGCTCATCATGATGAGCTCTCCATGGCCATTCACAGTATGATGAATCGACCTCATAGGATCCTTACCAACAGGAAAAGGGGGAGTAAAATATGTCGTAGCTGATGTTGATTACTTCACGAAGTGGACCGAGGCCAAACCTCTAGCCACTATCACCTCAAAGAAAGTTTTGGATTTCATGGTGAAGAATATAATTTGCAGACACGGGGTACCAAGGAAAATAGTATTAGACAACGGAACCCAATTCAATAGAGAATCGTTTACACAGTTCTGCGAAAAGAATGGGATAATCAAAAAAATTTCCTTAGTAGCCCATCCACAAGAAAATGGCCAAGTCAAAGCCCAAAACTCTGAAAAGCTCTATTAAGAAAAGGCTTGAAGAGGCTAAAGGAAAATGGCTAGAGGAATTACCACAAGTCCTATGGGCCTACAGAACGACAACTCAGACCTCGAAAGGACATACCCCCTTCTCCTTGGCTTACAATTGCGAAGCTATGCTACCTATTGAGGTCGAAATCCCAACAATCATACGCGAGGCCTAGGACCAGACCTCAAACAAATCCCAACTTGAAGAAACTCTAGACCTAATTGAAGAAAAATGAGATGAAGCCCAACTTAAGAACGCTGCATACCAGCAAATGGCTACAAGATACTTCAACAAGAGGGTTCGAGATAGAAAATTTGGATTGAAATATTTGGTGCTCAGACGCGTGTTTTTGGCCACACGAGACCCCTCGACAGGCGTGCTCGGGCCTAATTGGGAAGGACCCTACCAAATTGAATCCATTATTCAACCTGGTGTTTATAAACTAGCGAGATTAAATGGAGAATTGGTACCACGAGCTTGGAATGGTGAACATCTACGACCTTATTATTACTAATGTGTGAATGATGTTTATTTATTTGTAACCAAGCTTGTACTTAATTTTTGCTCTTTATCAATAAAGCACTGATTTTTATTCAAATTTTGTGTATTTTTATTGTTGTACTTTTTGCAAGCTCTCAAAAATCAATAACCTAAGATTGCAATCATAAGATATTAAGGGGGCATAAGTGGTATACAATCATACCATGAGCTCGAAAATATAGCATCAATAAAACTGAAATAAAATTAGTCAAAGTGTATGGATTACTAACCAAACACAAACTAAACAAGTCTAGAATGAACCAGCAAATTATAATCGACATGATTAAAGTTGGAATTCTAGATAAACCAACAAAAAATTTATAAGTCGAGACAGAGCTGGAAATTTTTGCAAATAAGTTTCAACCTAGCAACCTTGAGGCCATAGTTGAGGATGAGGAAAAGTTACTATAAATAAGCGAGAAATAACTAGACTAACAAGGTTACATGCCAATAAGTATTTCATAATAAGTGGTAAAGTAATATTCGATTTTGAGGATAACGAGGTCAAAAAATGTGCAATCGAAAGAACTATGTATGAATACATGGAAATTCGAACTTAAGCATGACAATATTTGTATAGATGAACAAATACAAAAAGTACTTTATGGCATGCTCGAAATATTTCAAAGCTAGGAATATGAACTGTGTGATAAAGGAAAAAATGATGAAGGTAAATAGTATGCATAAAGATTTGGAGAAACGGATTTAAGCATAAAAAATAAACTACCATTAAAACATAAACTTATCAAATAACTCAACCTTAGTTAAAATTGTCTTTGCCCCAAGGGCATAAAAAAATTATATATATATATATATAAATGTGTAATTACAAAGGAAACAAAAATGGGTCGCAAACCATGAGTTGGAATTTAAGGATTGGCGGCCCCATCAACTACAGTCCCGGCTTGCTCGATGGCCTCCACCGCCTCTTCAGCATCGAGCATGGCCACTTCCTCATCCAATCAAGCTTGCCATCTGGTGACAAACTCGGTTTCCCTGGTGGACAGAAACTAGTATCAAGGTCGGGCTTGTTAGCCCAGATGCGATACATCGCCATGTCAACGATGTGATCTTTTTTGGTCCTAAACTCTTCAAGAAGACAAGCATTCTCACTCTCGATGAACTCGAAAGTCGTCTTCTTATCCTCCTCCAACTTGGCATTTTTCCCCTGGACCCTTCTGATATCTATATCCCTGGCCTCCACCTCCTTACGGGTTGCTTCTAGCGTGGCGTCCAGCTCCTGGACCGTCTTAATCTCTGCATCTTTAGCTTCCACCTCCCTCCGGGCTGCTTCCATCTCTAGCCGAGCCTTTTTAAGATCGTCCTTGGCCCTGAGCTGTGCATCTCTGGCCTCTTGGGCATGCACCTTGCTCGTTGCAACCTCTTGGTTCAGGATATAATTATGCTGAATGAAGGTTAAGAAGGCCTGCAATTAAAAACTGATGTTAAAAACAAAGAAATAAAGAGTTGGCACAAAAACATGGAGCCTGTCAATTCTTAGAAGATAACTTACTGAAGAGAGTAACTCTCCACTCTTGTCAAAAAGAGTGTTGGCATTCTGGCAGGTGGTCAAGAAATCCCACTGGGGAGCCCCGAGGCTGCTAAGGCATTGGCTCACACAAGTCAATGCATCAGAACCAAGCTGGACCCCAGAAGTACCGGCAGCGCTATCGACCACAAATTTAAGCATGTAGGTTGTGATAGTGAGGTGGCAGTCTTGGATAGGAGGCTGGGCAAGATGAGCTTGTTTTAGTTGACTCGCAGGAGGAGGGGCCACGACTTCCGTTAGTCTTGTAGGGTCGGTGACCTGGCCTAGGTCGGAAGGCTTCGAGACTAATGGGGGCAGATCAGACTTCTTGGTGAGCTTGGAAGGGCGGCCCCCCTTTTGAGATGCTCGGTGGTGTTTGTTTGCTCTTGAGGCAACATGTTTATTGAGAAGTTTGTCCAAGTTCGAATCCATCTCACCTGAAAAAAGGAAGAACAAAACATCAAGAGATGATTATATGTTAGTGTATGATGAGACTTCTAGGTGAAAAGAAACCTAACTGGAAGATTTTGACGAGCTTGAGCTCGGGGACCAGGAAATCCCTCTGCCTTCTGATGACTCTAAGGGGGTTCCCTCTCTATAGGTGGGAGACAGTCTCGTTAAATCCCTATAATCGTTTGTCCCATACTGGATAGCAATCCTGTCCCAGACTTCGTTTAGACTATACATAGTCTCGTACTTCCCTAGCCAACTATCGAACCTATGGACTTTAAGATCTACCCCGACCAGACCATGAAATTCTTCCTAGGATTGTTAAAAAGAACCACTACATTAGGCTCCTGCCTAAGAAGAGTAGGAGACCACTTGGACAAGTCTAACACTATTTTACCTCTGTTTGCTAAGCTCAGTGAAGCCTTGTCCTGAGCTTCAGTTCTTGAGCATGGGAGCTCAAATAGAGGATGAACAAAGGCTCGGGCTTGTGAGCTCGAGGGTCTCCTTCTGGAGGGAAGCTTGGCGGTTGGTATAGGGACATCTTCCCATCTCGCAAACTCACGGATTCCCGAGTCATCGGTGGACTCGCCTTCACCCACGAGACCGCAAGCCTGGAGCTTATCCTCGTGAAGGAGGTAAGCGAGGGACTGCCAACCGTAAGGAATCTTGAGAATATCTTCCTTGTGATCTTTCATGGCCTTAGTTGGCCCTGGTCGGTGGTAGTTGGTTGTAGGAAAGATCTGAGTGAGCATTTCGAGCTCGAAAATAAAAGAAAAAGAGAATTAAAAAGAACCATGGCGAGATACTTACAAATTCGCTAGAATGAGTAAAATTGGGAAGGAGTGAGGACATCTGTCCAAAAGAAGATGGTTTTGAAGTTTGGAGGATGATTGGGAATATCCTCGAACAACCGCTTCTCCTTCGGGTAGCTCGACAGATATTAAAACCCATCTCCTCCATGAGCTCGAGAAGGGTTACTCTTAAGACAAAAGAGATATAGAATCTCCCGTGTTGAAGGCCTGTCCCATTTCATCTCATGGTACAACAATTTCATAGCGGTCAGAACTCTGTACGAGTTAGATTGGAGCTAGAATGGGACGATGCCAGCATAATCCAAGAATTTCCTAAAATAATCCTTTAGGGGAAGTAAGGCCCTAGCTCTCATGTGCTCGCGACTCCAGGCCGCGAGCTTGACCTTCAACTCAGGGTCGTTATCACCCAGAGCATAGCAACTCCTTTTGTTGGAGCTTGCGTGTAACGTCCTACATAGCCAAGACCGTTACACTGTGTGTTTGTAAAGGTGAAAGACTTGCTAACCAAGTTATTTATTTAAAGACGTGTCACTGGAACTATAATTGAACTAGGGTTAAAAGGTTTTGGTCATAAAAGATACATTTCATTTAAATAAACATTTCGTACATGGGATCCCAAAAGAAATAGAGTTTAAAGGACGGTTTACAAAATTTCAGGGTTATATACAACTACAAGCCACTCTAAGGGAAAAATAGACATTTAAGGTTCTCTTGTTCCTGTCCATCCCACGACCGTGGCGGCCGAGCAGCTAACTATGTACATTCCGCCTCTAGAGCTCTCCAAATCAAGGTTGATCCAGCTTACCTTGTCTTTACCTGCACCACGTAGCACCCATGAGCCAAGGCCCAGCAAGAAAACCATAACATCATAGCATGAACAATATCAATAATCAAACAGTTCATTGAGCATAATCAAACACTCAGCAGTCCACAGCATTCACACATCAGTGAACATAATCAGTAAATTCACAGTCTCATTTTCAGATATTCAGCATATCATATTCATCAAATTAACATCAATAACCAAGTCATACAATAACCAGGGTCATCGCCCTTAGATCGCACCCTCTGTTTACCCCACTGACTTCGGTCCACTTAAACCGAGCTCAGTTAATATTAAGTTGTCCTCAGCTACCAATGGCTGAGCCGCATCCTGTGTGCCAATATTAATTTTGGCACTCTTAGGTCGTTTATGTCATGTTCACATGGCATAATACCACCATACAATAATGCATACAGGTATGGGGAACCCTTAGTCCCAACATAGTCATACAACCGGGTGCAGTTTTCTTACCTTTAATTATGAACGCTCTGATTACGAGAAATGACCCTTGAGCATGATCCCTTTCCCGAGCCCTAGCATACACCTAGTCACAACCAAGGTAAAAGATTCCATCAATAATAATTGAATAAAGGTTTCCGGACTAAGTTCTAGCCTTCGTAACATCGAATTCCACCAAACACGGTAGTGGAATCGATCACGAGCATCCTAGGTTAAGTCCCCACACCTAAAACCTCATCAAAGCCAAAATTTCCCTTAAGAGCTGCGACCCTAAGCCCCCCATGCCACGGCCTACCTCCAACTAAAGGCCCAGCCTCTCCAAACAGCACACACGAGTCGTGGCCCTACACTCCCCATGCTGCAGCCCGCCCTTCACTTCGGCTCCCAACAGTTTTAGAGGGCCGCGGCACACCAAGAATAGAGTCGCTACCCGACCCCTCCGAACCCAAAAAAATCCCCATTTTCAACAATCAAACCTCAACCAATTTAACCCAAAATCACCTCAATGACATAATTTAACCATCACAATAATTCTAACATGTTCCCAGTAGCAAAACACAACAGAAAACTAGACTCAAAACTCCAATTCAATCTTCAATATCAAGAACCCAAGAACACTAAAAACCCAGCCAAAAACTACAGAGTTAAATAGCTAAAATCATAATTCAGTGCTTACCTCAACTTCTGTCTGAACCACCACATTGTTACTGAATTAGTCCCCAAGACTCCAGCTCAAATCCTTGAGTTTCTAGCCCAAATTCTCTTGGTTTCCACAAGTTAGCTTGAGAGAGAGAGTTTGAGAAAGAGATGAGTGAGTTAAGAGAAAGAAAAGGGTCGGTTTAAGAGTTTCTACTTGTTTCCTTAGATTTGTTTTATCTAACTTAGGTTAGTTAAGTTAATCCCAAAGCTCGGGGTACCAAAAACGTCCCCGAGGGCAAAATGGTAAATTTCCCCAATATTCCCTCCTAAACTCTCTAACTTCAAAAATATCTCCAACTATTTATTTTCATAACTCGATAACCCAAATTAATATCTAATAACCCCTTGACTCGCCCCGAGTCAGGTATTGGGTCCCGTTGTGACTTTTTTGCTAACTAGCTCCCTAGGATCGCCTCGAGCCACATGCTGCAAATATATCCACATAATAATGTAGTCTCCACAATTATAACATATAATCACATTTATGCCATCAACGGGCCAAAATTACAAATATGCCCCTTTAAGCTAAACAGGGCCTACATGCATACTAATACCCGTAGACATGCATTTCATATATCCACATAATCATATAAGCATGCTTATCACAGAATCATGCATTAAATCATTAAAATCACATATAAACCAATTACGCCCTCCCGACACACTAATCAAGGCCCTTAAGCCTTATTAGTGATTTTTGGGTCGTTACATTACGGGCCGACACATCAGTTTGTCTGATAACTTCAACCCATGGTGGGCGAGTAACTCTGAAATATGCCCAGTAGAGGTGACGGAGCTTTGATAATGTTCGGCCTTGAAGAAAGAATCCTGACTGGAATGGAAAGAGTTTTAGAGGTGGTTGGCTGGTTCGAAACGTTCTCCATGAGGCTGAATGAAAGCTCGCCCAGAGAAAAGGCTATGGTAACCCTACACTTGGGATCTAAAATAATTGGCTGGATCTCGGGGTCCGGGTCAGGGTACACAACAACTCGAAGCTTCTTTTTGTTTCCCTCTTCGACCTCGTCGATCTGGCGTCGAAAATGGGCTCAAATGTCTTCTCGTTCGAGTTGTTCCTTGTGTTTATGGATCAACCGTTGGTTTCGTGTAAACGGAGATTCAGGTCGAGGAGATGGTGGGTGGTAAGGAATAGCAAGCTTGAGCCCCCACCGATTCTCTGAAGACTGCAAAATTGAACAAGAAGTTAAAAGGTGAGGGCCCATTATTTAAAAGAATGAAAAAACAAAAATCTTGATAACTCGAGGTTGCAAGCTCGAAATAACAAGATCACCTTAATCGAGCCTGAAGGTTCGAAATAGCGAGATTAACTCAAATGCCAACACCGAACTATTGAAAAGTTCGGGGCATCGAGAGTGTACCCACGCGAGAGTGGGGTGGTTAGTGTCAGTTTGGAGTATCCTGAGTTTCTAGTGAAAAGTGGGCAGTTACCCAAAAATGAGATACTATTAGGATACATGCATTAAAACCCTAATCCAAAACCTTTTTCCTTAAGCAACACGAAACCTAAAACCCACTACCTCATAACCTAAAAAATATCACATTTTTATTTGTTTTTACCAAAACATTTTTTGCCTAAAGCGTGTTTCTGGTCTATACAATCCTATGCAAATCAAGAGTCGCCTCTTGCAAAGTAGGTTTCAAGAGTGAAGCAGTAACCAGAAAAATGTTCGTACGTATAGAGGAAACTTATAAAAAAAAAATGTGAGATGATTGGAAAACATGAGAAAACTTACACAATGTAGATCGTGGGAATGAAAAGATCGTCGACTGGAGAATGGGTAGCAGGAATGATCCCACGGAGCCAAAAGTGGTAAGAGCACTTTGCTTCTTCGGTTTGGAGAACATGCAAAGAGGACTCTGGTTCGTGTTTCTTTTTCTGAAAGTTGAAATGCAAATTTGAATGAAATGGGGAAGAAGAAAGGGTATATACAAGAGAGAAGAATTGTAAAAGGCAAACGGATATGAGCCCTTGATCTGAGTTAAAAGGTGATCTAAGGGATCACATTTGATTTTAAAGAGATGGCGGCAAAAAGAGAATGAGAAAGGACATGTGCAGGTAAAAGGGTACTCAAGTACTCTTGGTAAGAAATCCCCTAATGACACATGGCGATACTCGAGTGTGGTAGGTAGGCACGTTTTCCAAAAGTGAAGTTTAAAGGTTTCATTCTCATAGGATTCAAACCAACACTTTTTAGGGGGCAAAATGTTACACCCAAATTTTGAGAATAAAATAAATAGCCTCGAAATGTAGGCTCATAAAGGTTAGGCTTGGGATCTACAAGCGTTAGCGCTACACTTATCCAAATTGTCAAGTGGTTCTAGATCTGTTATTAGCACTCGAGCATGAGTCGCATCGTTCGAGCCTGAGTTTCAGGCTCGAAGACATCAACCTTCTCTGAGGAACGTACTCAACCAAATTACTGGATGAGGATGAGGTTACAACTGGAACTATGATCTCGAAGCTTAGACGGTCTCGAAAGTGCATCAGCACAACGATCGAGCTCAATGACGCGTTTGGCACGCAGAAAGACTGTTAGGAAATCCCTAGTTCGTAGGGATTCGTTATTATCATATATTAAGTCCCTATTATCATGAGATATTATGTAATTAACGCATTTATTGTATTTATTTCAAATGTAAATGTTTGATTGTAACTTCCCTGAATTAGGGGAAGATATTCTTAGAACCAGGTCTATAAATAGCCTGGAGTAATTTATTTGTAGGCACGCACAAATTGTATTGGAGAATATTATGTCAAATTGCTTTCATTCAAAGCTTTGAGAGAGTAGTGATAATGACAGTGACTTGTGGACTAGGTAGATTTTAACTGCTGAACCACGTAAAAAAACCTCTGAATTCTTCTATTTTTTCTACATTATTATTTAGTGCTCTTCATAATTAAGTTGACGAAAAACAGCGTCAACAAATATAATTGATAAATATCTATTTTTAAGTTAGTTTTAAAGGTATATTCCGTTAATTATTTAGATTATTCTATTAAATATTTAGAATATTCCATTAAAGTTAACAAAACAAATCGTTAAAACCAAGAATTTTCATTATCTACACATTTTTTATATAGAAGATATATCTTTATATATAAAAAATGTGTATCTAATGGATTTTTAGTTTTAACAATTTTTTATATCAACTTTATCAGAATCTTACAAATATTTAACAAAATATACATTCATATCATCAATTATACCCATTCCAAATTTCATTACAATCAAATGATCCGCATCAGCCATTATATCTTGTGGTAACAAAAATGTATTGTTTTAAGGTATATCAAGATTCAGTTTAAAACCAATTAAAAAATACGGTAGTCTAGAACATTATAAATTCAAATATCATAAAATTTTATTATTATAATAATATTCAATATAAGATTATATATTTAATAATTATATTATTATAAATTCAAATATTATAAATCATCATTATTAATTTATATTTTTTATCATTTATATTTTTTTTAAAAAGAACACTTTACTTTTATTATTACTTAAAATATATATATATGTGTCATGTGTACAAAGAATATGGGTATAACTACGTACAAAAGTAGAATAATATTCCTCGATAATCAAGATTAAACAAGTTTCTTTTCCAATTACTAGGGTGTACTTTGAAGAATTTATACTTTGAGGCAAGTAAGGCAATTTATGATTTAAAAAGTTAGCATATTATTTATTTTTAGATTTTAGAATTATAGACAATGTTTTGATTTTTCTTAAATATGTGTTTATTTATAATATATATGATCTTGTTTATTTATTACAAATTTATGATAATGCAAAACAATAATAAAAATAAATTAATACATTTTTTAAATAAAACTAAACAAACTTATTTTGCACAAGTTGTTTTCAACTATTATTTATATATATATATATATATTTCAAATATCTACATTTATTAAACAATTGCAACAATACCATAAAATGTAAGTGTATTTTAAAAAATATCATTTCACATTTCAGAGAAACCATAATTTTCAAATTGTGACGGTTTCATTACTTTCCACTTTTATACCACCCCACAAACATAATAATAACTTAATATATTTCATGTCTTCGCATATGTAGGACTGGGAGGAAGCAATCACTTTCACATTTACCGTAGCTTACCACAGCGCGAAAACTTCAATTCAACTTTGTAAATGGTGAAAATTGAGTATTAATTACCATCTTCATTAGACATGAGAAAGCACATCTAGTCATCTACAACGACGAGCATTTGCATGCCTAAAACGAATTGACCATGTGCCTAAGACTACTCGAGACTTATTTTAACATATCAAAACAATAATCACTGTTCTAGCAAAACAAAAATGAAATGAAACCACCGTCTTTCGTGTCCAAATTAAGCTCATTTTACACATGAAATACAGGCGTGAGAGATTTCACTCAGTTTTATAATATACATAAAAGACAAACTTATGTTAAGCAACTCATTCGAGATGATATCTATTCGCTTTAGAATTGATACACAATTAAATAACGAGGTGAAAAGTAAATTACCTGTTTCAACAAGCGCATGAATTATTGTAAATGCTCTGTCATAACAAATCACCACACTAAACCCTTTCTTCTCCTAAACCTGTCAACACGGTCAGTGCTCATCCTAGATTTTTCAGGCTTGTTTGGCATTTTAGACTTCTCAAGTCGACTATCTAAACTGTTTCTAGAAATTTCTGGAAGATCTGTAGCCAACTCAAATGTGTCTGAACTTCCAGCTTCAGATGGTTTAATCTGACTCTCAGATTCTACACCATTTTTCTTTGAACTACTTGCACTCGGTCTTGATTTGCCAAGCGTCTGTACAAATTTCTTTAGATGTTTTATGAATTCTGGGTAAAGTTCAAGATTGCAGTGTCCACCTCCACTAATCCACAGTGGTTCGTATTTTTCATTGCATAGCTCCCAAAGGTGCTTCCCGTGGGATAAATCCACAACTTCATCTGCCGTCCCCTGAACACGCAACAAATCAAATATATGTCCTCATTCCAAAATATATATATAAATATATATTAAAATAAAAAAAAAGATCAGGTTAAAAAAAAAACCAAAACTACTGCAGTTACCCTGTATCAACCCAAAACAGAGCTTCAGAGAGAAGCCAGCAAAATTTTAGCCAATTACATCTCTAGAATATTTCAGGTGGAGCACATTCATCGTATTGAGCTACTGAATAAGTATCTATGCAGTGTACCAAAACATGGGAGAACCTCATTCCTTCAAGGCTACATGGTTTTTCTCTTTTCATCTTAACTTTTAGACAGTTTGAGCCTCAAATACATTTCTTCTTCTTTTTAATTTATTTCTTTTTTTTATATAAAAAAAAGGAAAAGAAAAGAAAACGGGATATGTAGTGCACTCAGATCTATATAATCATCAGAAAATTTGTTCACAATATCTCAGGTGTAATCTGCAGTTCAAGTTGTTTAATAAGTTATGTCAATTCCAACGCTATTGTATCAGAGCCTATTACTAGAAATTAAACGCATCTGAATTAATTGTTTGGTAGATTAGGCACTGTTGGATATTAATTCTTCAATTTTAACCGATTTTCAATATTTTCAAAGTTGAAAAGATCTAGTAAGAAAAGTGTCCACTCCAGAACGTAGAGTAGTCATTCTACAAATAAAATCTCTTCCTTGAACTTTTCTCTCATGCCAAAGCAAAACAATTCTGGTCTACTCTCCTTTTCATACTAAACATAACAAAGGAAAAATACTCAGGTTCATCTCCCCTTTCTTTCTTGTTTTATACCTCTCTTTCTACATTTTCTCTGTCCTACCAAACACACAATCGATCTAAGTTAGCAAGTGACGTTAAAGTTTACAGGGCATCTCACACCAAAGACTGAAGTAATTTCGGCCGACTGGAAAACTTTTAGCTCAGATTATTCACATGCACAAAAGGGAAGAGAGAGAATGAGAGCAAATATGTACTCATATATGTATACACATAAATCAGAATATGGTACTTACATGTATGACCAGAACAGGGCAGTTCACCATACCAATTTTGTCAATATTCTGAGGAAAGAAAAAAAAACAGCAAAGAAATAAATATAAATCTTGCACACAAATGAAGCATATAAAAAGCCTTAAAACAACTTACCTTGTAAATATCAAACCAGTAGGTCCGCTTGACAGGGTACAACACCCTCAGCCCTGACAAAATTGGGCTATGTAAAACCACACCTCTCAAGGTTGGTATTCGTGATGCCAGATCAACTGTGGGACCACTACCAACAGACTGACCATATAAGATCAACTGTTCATCTTTAACTCCGTACTTTTCCTTGAGGCATTTATAAGCTGCATCAATGTCTGCATAGGTGTTATATTCCGTTGGCTGTTTCAAAAAGACAGGATGATTACTACATAATGAGGAAATATCAAAAGAAAATGCTCAACAAAAATCCAAAGAACAAACTGTCAATTCATTAAAATTGAATACAGTTCTATGGTGAGCTTCACATGGCTTAACTCAAACGTATTACACACAAAAAAGAATAGAAATATCCATATTGTTGATTTGATGAGCAAGAAAGCTCCAGTAATACATTACAGTACATAAAATCTATGTTAACATGGCTTTCAGTGTCACAGACTAATAACACAATTTTTAGCTTTTTGGAATTTCTATAGACAAAGCAATAAATGAACAGAAGTAAAACTTGGAACAAATTGATTATCTACAAAAAAGATCCTCGAATGACCAATTGAAAAACGAAATGCATAGTTTAATTTGCATATGTCAATACATTTCCCATACGAAAGTTTACTTAACAATCAAAAGTATTTCAAGTTAAGTGGTATGACAATTGGTGAAACCACTGCTTTATTGTTGCCGTGAATATGCCTAATTCTAACGTTTGATCATGTTAACAAAAATAAAAATCAACTTCCTTTCATTAGTTGTCATAATCCAAAGAACCCTAATCTTTACGTGTTACCAAACTTTCTACGTTGAGTAATTCTAAGTCACCCAACATTGCCAGACTTTGGAGCAGAGAATTTGGTAAACAGCCATCAATGCTTGAAACAAACAAACATAAATGCCATTCATGTTATCCATAAAATTTTCTCTACTTGGAATGAGAAATATGGAAAATTGAAACAAAAAAAAGGTCAAACAGATGAGATTCAAATAAAAATAATTAATTTCCCGAAGATTGAAAATCAAAATACAAAAAAAAAAGTCATTCTAACAAAGATTATTTGGAAGTAAAACAAACATAGATTTGTTCTGTTGTTAACAGCGTTGGGAAATCAAAGTATTATGGCAACAAAAGCAAACTAAAGGAAAAAATTATGGGTTACATCACAACATTTCCAGGTAAATTTTATCAGCAAAATATTAGAAGTTGGAACTAAAATTTCAGACTAATGTAACATAACATTGCATGTCATCAAATCAGGCTTTTGAGCACCTATCTCAATATGGCACATAGATTATGATACTGAAAGATTGAACTAAAGGTGTGTCTCATATTATATACAAGCAGCTACAAGAATATGTTTAAAGTATTGCTAGTGATGCCAGTAATTCCAATTCCCATGTTTCTAAACCCAAATAAACCTGAAGATGATAAAAGAAAAAATTTAATTATGAGCTTCTCAATGTTAGCAAACTAGGAAGTTAAAGATAAGGCATCTAACCTTTCCAGTTGATTGTCCATAGCCAGAGTAGTCATACCTACAAACACCATGTCAACAAAGACAATGAAACTGATCCAACTAAATGCATATCGTAGATTGTTGGAAAGCAGACAATACCACACAGAATATAGTAATGTTCCAGACACCAGATACCATTCGACACCTAAGAGTAAGACTAGATAGGAAGCTTACTTATAGGATGAGCGCCTTAAATGAGCCTTATAAGATATACATACATTAAAAAAAAAAAAATCCCAGGATTGAAGAGACAATTATGCCAAGTGTTTAGAATGTAGTAGCGTCATTAACATAAGACTATTATAAATAAAATTCACTTTGATTCAGCAATATAAGCCTCCAAGCACCAAAGTGACGAGCATAAATGAGTCAACCTAGCCCAAACCTAATTCTATTCAGAGACCAGTCTCCATATCTAGCCCAAATCTCATTCACAGGGGTAGAATTCCTCAAAGCCCAATTTCATCATTTATCACTGAGAAATGCAACCCGAACATGTCCTTCTGTCAGAAACAGAATGAAGAGTGGACTTCTGCCAGTGAAGTGATGGAACAGTATAAAAACTTGAAAAACAATAATTAACATGCTATCCGCAACCTGCATTCCTGATGTATTCTTGTGATCTATCTTAGACATAATCTGACATGGAAATATGTCTTTTAGTAACCTATCATTGAATTCTATCCTCCGCATAGAGGTGTGTGTCACTTCCTAGTACCCATTAACCATTAACGCTTACCACTAAAAGTTTTGATGGAACGATTTCGTGGCAGCAATCTCACTTGTACAGTTCCGGGCTCATGGAAAGTTTTCCTGAACCACATGTTGTTCAGCGCATAGCTGTTAATGGTACCTGACATGACGCATTCAGTTCTCTTTTTTCAAAACCCTCACGTACTGAATTCCAACCCATCTCAATTCCTCCCTCCCACACGCTAATTCGTTTTCAGACAAGTTTGGTACTGATCACTTTTCACCATTTTGATACTTTCCACCCATCTTCCTGTCTTTTTCAGAAAACAGAATTGACCAGTGACCAGCACTCACTGTACACTTTACATAAAGAATTAAAGCTTCAACTGTCCCAAATGGGAGGTCCTGGTGCTAAAGCCATTATTGTCTAACCCAGTATTTGACGCTTCATTCTTACATAGGCAAAAATTAAAGAATGAAATCTTTTTTTCTGCACATAGCTTAAATCACCACAGATGGTTTAGGAAAAATTCCACAGATCATTTCCATTAAAAAGAACAGTACTAAAACACTCTTAACCAGTACATATAATATGCACAAATTCCATAAGAACCAAACCATAACAAGTTGCATCCGAAAAGTAATCGAAACCCAGAAGCAAAAAAAATAATACTAGTATCATTAGAACTCATATACCTACGCACTTCAAGTTTGGAAAAAAGAAAACTCACCCCATAAGGTTAACGCGAAGCCGAGCACTCAATTCGACGAAGAGCTCAAACATCTGGCCCAGGTCAGCCGCATTTCCATGGGAATAGAGCAAAGTAGACGAAGCCCTCGGGTGCTTGACATGGACGGCCACGATTTCATTCCCGCGACGAGTCTTGAGTTTGACGACGTCCACGTCATCCCTCCGGGGAACTTCGGGAATGTAAAGCTTGCCACCGGCGGAGTCTTCGGCGATCACCGTGTAGGAGGGCGGGTTCGGCGGGAAGAAAGCAAATTTGGCGGCGATTGACGATGTGACTCCGCCCATCTTCTTCTCATCAGAAGCTCTGAACTCATAAAGGCCTGTAGCCCCCCAACTCCCAACCTCCTCTTATTCTCCTCCCCCTCTTTAGATCCAAAATCCTAAGAGAGAGAAAATTGTGTTTGGAATTCAGGAAAATAAAGAAAGAGAAAGTGGGAAAAGGGAGCTAAAAAAGAGGGAAAGGGGGAGAGAAAGAAGACAAAAGTTTAGAATAAGAGAGATGTGGTGGCGCGTGGAGTAGAGGGGGACGCGCGTGGAGAAAGTCAAAGTTGAGTTAAGGTGAGGATAAGGACGAGGAATCACATCATGGTCTGATTTCAAGGTTGAAGGAGGAGAGCATCGGCAGTGTTCCTGACGGCGACTTTATATGATTTGCTGTGCGTACTGGATGCTAGTCCTCTACATTGCAACCACATGGGATGTGGGATTTTTTTCTAAACAAAAAAATAAATAAAAACAATTGTAAATAACTACTAAAATATTGAAAGTTTTAAAATGTTGTATCAATGCTTCAAAAGACTAATAATATATGCGGCCAAACATTACATCCAACAGTACCAAATATTACACTAAATAATTTCTTTTAACTAATTCAATTTATTTTAGATGTTACTTAATATTTTAAAAAACATTATTATAGGGTAATATTTTGCTCACGTATGGTTATTTTTTTTCAAAAATACAAGTTTTGCCACTACCCATTGTCTAACATAGTTAGTTGTGCTTGTCTGTCACATATGTGGCTTGAGAGAGCTAATCTACTAGTGTCACATCATTAATACATATTAATTTTAAATTAAAAAATTAATAAAATAATTAATTTAAAATTATAAATTTATTATATTTTAAAAATTAATAAATAATAAATATTATTTTTATTCATGTGTTGTGCAAAATTTATTTATTATTAGATCATTTAGTTAAATGACAACTCAAATCCTATATTTTGCAAAATGAATTAAAATAGTAATCTAGACCTAAATTTGGTCAACTTGAATATGACCAAAATGTCTTTAGGTTTTATTAAATAATCAAAAAAATATTTTATAATAAAAAATAAATTAAATTGATTTTAAAGAAAGAAAATTAAAAATATATATTTTTTAATCAATAAAAAATTAACATTAATATTTTTTCAAAAAAATCCTAATCTATTAGCCTCCATACTCATAAAATATATTTTATAATAAACAAGATAAAACTAAAGAAATAAAAGCATAATCAACCTAAACCCTAATCCTAATCTATTGGCCACAATCTTCTTTTTAAAATGCCTCCATCATCATCATCATCTTGCAAAGAAAACCACTATCCATCTCACTCCTTCCTCTCACTCTTCATTTCCGCCTCACTCATCTCCCTCCTTTCTCTATTGCCTCATTCATCTCCCCCACTCATTTTACTCCTGGCTCTCATTCTCCATTACCCTATAAATAATAAATAAAAATTAAAAAAAACTTAATTTTCTCTTTCTTCCTCTTCTCTCATTTTCTCCCTCCGATGACAATGTCCTCGTGTAGCCCAACATCCCTCCCACGTCCTCGCGCAACCCAGTCTGACGCCCTCCGCATCTTCGCGTAGCCCATCTCAACCCCTTCGTATCCTCACTATAATGTCCCAAATTTCCTAATATGGTTTATGCTTGGACTAGGTGGGCAAGAGGGTCATAATTGATTTATTATGCAATTGCCTGATTAAATGCATGATTATATGATTATAATTGCATATCTATATATTTATGTGCATGTTGGTGTTTTATGGATGAGACTACATTATAATGTGGATATGTTCGAGTTATTCAGCATGAGACGATCCTAGAATGCAAGTTAGAGGTTTGTTCATAACGGGATTAATTTCCAAGCTCGGGGTAAGTTTGGAGGTAATTTGATGTTTAGTACATTACCATAAATGAACGGGTTATGGGATATGATCTAATTATTATTTGATAATATTTGGACTAACGGGATTTGGAGGACGATAATTATGATTAGCAAGATAAGTGAGAAATGACTGTCTTGTCCTTGGGTGGCTGTATAGGTTTTAATTGGGCTTAGGGGCATTTTGGTCTTTTGAGCAAGGGTTATATTTTAAACTACATGGCTGTAGGAGGAATTAGACAACAAAACATAGATTTTTTTCCTATCTCTCTCGACCATCTCTTCTTCTTCTTCTTGGCTTGAATTTTGAAGTGAGCTTGAGGATCAAAGCTTGGGAATTAAAGCTTGTGATTAGCCATTGAAGGGGATTCAAACTTGGGTTTAAGGTAAGATTTCAGCCATAGTTTTTTGTTTTTGTTATGTTTTAAGGATAGTTTAAGGTTTGAGATTTTGATTGTAGAAGTGGTTATTTGGTGTGTTTTAAGTGTTATAAAGCTTAGGTTTTGTTGGTTGAATGATGGATATATTGTGGTAATGTTAGCTGTGATTTTGGGATTTAATTAATGAAGGTTTGGGTTGGTTTGAATTGAGAAAATGGGCAGGGGAGTTGGGTTCGCTGGGTCAAGTCACGACCGAGTTCATGCAAGTCGCGACTTGGACCCAAGCCAGAGCCTCCCCTGGGCTCTGTTAAGTAGGCTCATCGCGACCCACTAGGCCAAGTCGTGGCCCGCCCTGGTACCCCAGACAGATTGCTCTCTGTCTTGGGGGCGCGCCGCGACCCATTAGGTCAAGTCGCAGCTCGCCCCTTCTTTTTGTGCCAAGAGGGGTTTTCCAAGGGTTTAGGCTCGAGGTTTCATTCTTAAGGCTCAGGATCAAATCTACTAACCATTTTAGTAGGATTCGAGGTCCCGGGAGCGAGGTTTTAGACCATGAACCTTTTATTATTTATTCTTATTGATGAGATGTGATATTGGTTAAATTAGGTGACCGCTAAGGGACTTAAGGACCGATCATTCTCAAAGGTCGTTTTTTTATTAGTTCACACTTGAACCAGACGTAAGAAAACTGCACTCAGTATGTGACATGCATGGTTCTTGATGAAGCATGTTGAGTGCTCTATTTATGGACATTGATTGCATTGTAAATGCATAGCATCTTTGCTTATCTATGTATAGTACTAACTTATTAGTCAGAGAACGAAAATGGTGTTTAGTATTAATCGTGAAGCTGTGACTTATCATTCAAGTTCAGCGGTGATATGAGCACTAGTCGTATGGTATTGGCTTAAGAGTCAAGAACGACATTAATGTGTTTAACACAGGCCAAAATGATTAGATCTAATCAACATGAGCATGAAATGCTTGACCGACCCCATGTTCGATGAAAACTAAAAGTGCTTGTCTAGTCTAAAGGCTAGTTATGTAGAGCCAGGGCCAAAAGACTCAGAAAAAAACGTCACATGGCTTAGGGTGCAGAGCCCAAGAGATGGACTTATCAGTCATCTATACAGAGATAGACTTATTAGTCATCTACCCAATGTGTGACTCATTAGTCACCTATCTGATTAGGGCTGCAAGCCCCATAATGATAACCAGGATCATTTATTGATATTACATACATGCAGTAATAAGTTTTCTTGCAGAGCCTTGGCTCACAGATGCTATATGGTGCAGGTAAAGGGAAAAATAAGCTCACCCAACCTTGAGTGGAGAGCTTAGGTGGCGATGTGTACATATGCGGCCGCTTGACCACCACGACCAATGCATTTCTCAGGAGAACTAGGGGTTAACCCTATTTTTGCCGCTTAGGTCGGCGAGTTGTAATTTTTATACTATAATGACCATTTTGGATTGTAAATAACTTTGTAAACACTTTTATGGGCCCATGTACAGTTTAATGTTTTAAATAAAATATATCCATTCCTTTTAATCAAGATTTTCACTCTGGCCTATTAATGAGAGATGCACATTTATAACCAAATGACTCATTTAGCGAGTTAAGCACTGTTTAAAGTCCACAGTAACGGTCTTGAAGTAACCAAGTCGTTACACTCACGTAGCCCAACCCTCCAACGACGACAATCCAATATCCTCCTGCGTCCTCCTCCAAACTCGAGCAGTCATCGATGCCCACTGCCTAGATTTGGGTATTTATATAACTATTTGATTTCAAATCTAATATAGATGTAGGATTTATTTTTTATTGTTGAGGATTTATCAGATATGGGTTATTGTTGAGGTTATTTATATAAGTGATGAAATTTTTTTTGTTGGTTGTATGGGTTTGGTTGTTTGTCTAAATATTTTTGGAGTTGTTTGGTTGGAGAAAAAGTGATGGAAAGTGTGGAAAATTTTGAAATTTAGAAGAATATTTTAAATTGATGGGTTTTGATTAAGGTGTTTGGTCAGTGAAAAGGTGTAGGAAAGTGAAGGATAATGATGAAAAATTTTAATATAATTATTTTATTGATTTTTTAAAAAGTTTTGTAAATTTTAATTAAATCAAAATTTGATTTAAGTTTTTTATTTTTTAATTTATTTTTAATGATGTTAGATTTTTATTAGTTATTTTTTAAAAATTTAAATCATTTTTATTAATTTTTTAAATTAATATTATTATGTATTAATGATGTGGCACTGACAAATTAGCTCTGTCAAGCTACGTGTGCACCACATAAACATTGCTAGTGGTATTAGTCGATTAGTAGTGACAAAACTCACGTTTTTTAAATATTGGGTATATTTACTAAAAAAAAAAAAGTATAAACATGCAACATTTTAAAAATATTGAGTATATTAGCCGAAGGTGATCATCAAGTTTTATAATTTAAAATTCATTAGAAAATTACCAACAATTCATCGACCAGAACTTATGGTTTAGTCGATGATGGTCTATCTTATCTAGCCTTCAAGTGATTTGTGTTGACTATAATCTTGTTAAACATGGGTTAACGAAGTTGTTATTAGAATAATTAGTCATTTTGTCTTCTCACTTTTGTTAATAGTATGCTTTTGTCCCACCACTTTTGACGTTGTTTTCAAATGCCCCTTAAACGATAAAATTAGTCTTCTTTTACCCTCTAATTACTTCTCTTAATATGAATTTACCCCTAACCTTTTGTCTATCATTACATAAAACATACACGATAAAGTTATTTAAATTTTACCCTTAAATTTTGTTTTTATTATAAATTTGACCATACAAATGATTTATTTTTATTCAGTGGTTATGTGGATGCCAAAAATCCACAAAGAAAAATATATGGTCCCGTGTTGAAATGAATAAGAGTCTGTGAACATGAAAGAATTGACCCAACAAGCAACGTGTGGACTTTTTATATTCAGAGCATTGCTAAAACACTGTATGAAACTCCATAGAAGCTTCATTCCATAAGCTCCTCAAATCCTAATACAATCACCTCATGGAATAGGGTTAATTAATAACCTGAACCATGTAAAATATGTGTCTTCTTACTACATTTTCTCTAAGCTTTGGTTTAATTAGTTGATAGCGAAAAGATAGTCAACATAACTTGTTTATAATTTTAATTTTCCCACTTGGTTAATGCCCAAGGCAAGTCCGAGCTTGATTTTGTTTTCAAGTTAAATCCAACTCGAAATGCATTAGTTGGTTATTTTGAACTTATTATAATCGTGTGCTAGGTTGTTGTTCCTTGCACTTATTTCCACATTTTTTTTTTCCGAGCTCATGGTATGGTTTTATAGCCTATACCATATGTGCCTCCCTTTAACTCCTAAGAGTGTAAGATATTGGGTTGTGTTTGTTAGAGTGGCAAGCAAAAAATTAACAAAAAATTGAAAATGGAAATGAAAAGTATTTTATTGATAATGCTAAACTAAATACAAACTTGGTTACACTAATAAACATCTTCCAAAATTCATTGATAATATGGTCGTAGATGTTCACCATTCCAAGCTTGTGGGATCAATTCTCCATTTAATTGAGCAAGTTTATAAACACCGGTTCGAATAATAGATTAAACTAAATAATGACCTTCCTAATTTGGCCCGAGCATACCTACTATCGGATCTTGTGTGGCTAGAAATACTCTTCAGAGTACTAAATTTCCCACTCCAAAATTCCTATCTCGAACTCTTTTATTAAAGTATCTTGTGTCATGTTGTTGGTACGCAACAATTTTAAGCTAGCATCATCTTGCTTTTCTTCAAGTAGGGCCAATGATTCTTCGAGTTGTAACTGGTTTGAACTCTATGCATATGTTTCGCATCGCAATGTCGATACTTAGACCTTGATTGGAAACATTGCTTCACAAGCATAGGCTAGTGAAAATGGTGTGTGTTCTATCGAAGCTCGAGCTGTTGTAACGACCCAAAATTACTAATAAGGCTTAAGGGCCTTAATTAGTGTGTCGGGAAGGCATAACTGGATTATGTGTGATTTAAATGATTAAATGCATGATTATGTGATAAGCATGCTTATATGACTATTTGGATATATGAGATGCATGATTATGAGTATTAGTATGCATGTAGGTGTACGCCCTGAGTATCACCATGTACCTTGTTGAGGCAACTCGGGAGAAGCGAACTAATAAAAAGCCATAAGCAGTACACCACATGTTCACCATTCATTCAGGGAAACCTGGAACGATCCCCTGGACGAATAGCTCAAACTGGTGGATCGTCTAGCTGCTTATCACTTGGAACCATTGTGTAAACATGACATCAAAAGGCACGAGCTAGCACTACATTAAGCTCGTGGTACATCAGAGGCCTGACATACTCCGGGATCTTTATAAAGTCAACCACACAATATAAACGTGCATATAACAGACATCACGTGTTTGTTTTATTTCCGAATTCCCGGATACGCAATATAAACGTGTGTGATCAGACATCCCACACCTGAATTAGGCCATGCGGCCCATTATCCATTTTTACCTACTGATTAGACCACACTTCAATGTAAGGTTTAGATATTAATCATCAGTGTCACAGAGATGACGTGAAGGATAAAGATATCACGGGATGCCCCCAATGCCTACTCAGAGATCATTCTCCTATAAATACCAAGACCCTGGGTAATGCAAAGGGTTGGATTCTTCTTGTAAGGAAAATACTCTGTAAAAATAGCAAGAGAGAGAAACAATAATAATATTGACTTGTGGACTAGGGGATTTTAACCTCCGAACCACATAAAAAAGGAGTGATCATTTTTCTTCTCTGGATAATTGATTGCCAGCATCCTTGGATATTATCATTTTCTTATTACGATTTACCATTAAACACTAATCCATCCTAGTTATTCATATAATTCACTGTTGGAGAAAAATCGCGTCAACAGTAGGCCCTGATTAGGTTATAAAGGGTATATTTGTAATTTTTGGCCCATTGAGGGCATAAATGTAAATATTTGTGATAAATTGTTGAGACCACATTATTATGTGGATATATTTGTAGCTTGTGACTCGAGGTGATCCTACTGAGCGGTTTAGCAGAAAAGTCACAGCGGGGATTTATACCTGGCTCGGGGGTATTTCTGGGAATCTGAGAAATATATTGGAGACTATTAGACATTGAGGAAAAGTAATTGGTTATTGGTTAGGTGTCGGGGTTTAAGTGGTAATTATTAGGGACACTCGAGGAATTAGCGGGAATTGGGGGACAATGACCAAAATGCCCTTAGAATGTTTTAAGGTTTAGATTTTAATGGGAGGGCAAAATGGTCATTTGGTTTAATAAGGGATAAGAGTTATTTCTGCTTTTAGCCTTAGTGGAATATGTAGAATTGTTTGAGAAGCTGAAGGAAAGCAAAAAGAAAGAAAAGAAGGAGGAAAGAAAGAAGGGAAAACAGGGGTCTTTTCTCTCTCTCTCTCTCTCTCTCTCTCTCTCTCTCTCTCTCTCTCTCTCTCTCTCTCTCTCTCTCTCTCGATTTAGACCATTCTACTCCATTTCTTGAGGAGCTTTGGAGCTGTAACTTAGGAAGAACTTGGGCTGGAGCTTAGGGCTAGGGTTCTGGATAAAGCTTGAGGATTTAGCAGGAGTTACTCACCCAATTAAGGTAAGGTTTTAAGGTTGTTCTTGAGTTTCTGAGTTTTGTTGGAATGGATTTCTAAAACTTGGTTTTTGGTGGAAGTTGAGGGAACTAAGCTTGAAGAATTGAGGAGTTGAAAGCTGGGAAGGTTTGGAGGATAGCCTAGGGTCTAATTCCCCATCAAAGGTAAGAAAATTCTGAGCTTGATCATCTAAGTTGCTGGGTTAATTCTGGATTCTGCTAATGAGTTTATGAGTTCTTGAGTTCAATTTTTTATTTCTTTGTTTGATGGTGCATGTGGCTAAGTTTTAGGTTGTTGGGTTGTGTGGGGTGAGATGTAGATGATGGTAGGCTAAAATTGGTGTATGGTTGAGGTTTGGAGGGGTTCTATAGAGGTTTGGCTTGGGGAAAATCGAAGGAAGAAAATCAGAGTGCTGAAGGTTCTGTGACTAGCGTTGTAGCGCTAGCCTTTGGGTGCTACAGCGCTAGGCTTGGGTTTTCTTGGGGCTTTTGGCTCTGCTTGTAGCGCTACGCTACCTTCAGAAGTGGATTTTTGGATAATTTCTTAGGGTTTTTGCCTGAGGGCTCGGGGTTTGATTCCACCACCACGTTTGGTAGAATTAGGGCTTCCCGAGGTTAGGTTATGGAATTGAAGTTTAGTGATGGTTCTAATTCATGGCTATGACTAGGTGTACGCCAAGGCTCGGACGGGATCGCGCTTGAGGGTCGGTTTCACTAATCAAGCTATCGGAATCTAAAGGTAAGAAACTGCACCTGATTATGTGTTAATGTTGGGACTAAGAGCATGTCATGAGATGGTATTATGTCATGGGACATGTGATAAAGGACCTAAGACTGCCGGAATCAATATTTGTGCACAGGGCGCGGCTCGGCCACTAGTAGCTGAGGATAACTTAAATATTCATTGAGCTCGGTTTAAGCGGGCCAGAGTCAATGGGATAAATAGGGGATGTGTAATGCCCCGGATTCCCTATTGTGGTTTAATGGCTGGATTAGTGGGCCGGGAGGGCCATAATTGTTTAATTATGCCATTAAATGTGTTTATGCATGTTTATGAGAATTATATTATAATATAATGTTAATTGTATGCATGTCGATGGTATGTATTGAGACCACATTATGATGTGGGTTTGTTTAAGCTATTCGGCGTGAGACGATCGTAGAATATTGATTAGCGGTTTAGTCACAATAGGTTTAAGTGTCGGGACTTGGGTTAGTCTCGGGGTGATTTTGATGATTAGAGCGTTACCGAGAGATATAGGGTAACAGGATGTGAATTTTTGGTATTTGAGAACATTGAAAATAGCGGGAATTAGAGAGCGTTAATTATGATTAACGAGATAGGAGGGGAGTACCAAATATGCCCTTGGGAGCCTTTAGGAAGTATTAAATGACCTAGGGGTAAAATGGACATTTCACCCCTAGGATAGATGTACCCTTTGACAGCTGAAGAAGAAAGTGAAAAAAACAGAGTATGCAAAAGAGTTCTCCCGTACCTTCTTCTCTTCATCTTTCTTTGTGATTTTTGAACCAACTTTGAGGATTCTAGCTTGGGAAGCAAGCCTTGGGAGTTTGGAAGTGTGTTCCACCATTGAAGAGCATCATAAGCCAAGCTTTGGGTAAGTTTCTAACCATGGTTTTCTCTGGTTTGCCCTGTTCTGGTTATGTTTTGCAGCTGAGATTTCTAGGGTGAATTCATGATTTTGTTGGGAGTTTTGGCTAGGGTTCCCATGCTTGTGATGTTTGGGGTGTGTTAGAATGGTTTTTGGGTTCATTTGGCATCAAGAATAGGATTTGGAAGCTTGGAGATCGAGTTAGAATCGAAGGAGTTGAAGAAGGTCGGTTCAGGGGAGTTTGGGTCTGGAGGTAGCGCTATAGCGCCCACCTTAGGGCGCTACAACACTCCTCAGGAGGCTTTCTGGCACTTGGGCAGTTCTGAGTATAGCGCTGGGGCGTTAGGGGTTGAGCGCTGTAGCGCTACCCTGTTCCTTCTAAGTCCCGTTTTGAGTGTTTTTAAGGGTTTTTGACTTGGGGTTTCAATCCTTAAGGCCCGGGATCGAATCTACTCACCATGTGGGCATGTTTCGGGGTCCCGAGGGTGGTGCTTAGGTTAAGACCCTATTATTGTGGATTCCCATTAACGGAGGTTATAATTGGTTGTGACTAGGTAACCGCTAAGGAACTAAAAGATCGATCGTTCTCAGGGGTCTTCTTTATCGTACTTCTCGCTCGAACTTGAGGTAAGAAAACAGTGTATGGATACAATTGCACCCTGTATATGTATATGACATGCATGGTTTGTTATTGAAGCATGTTGGTTGGCGTATGTGGTCATGGATTGCATATTAAATGCTAGTGAACGCTGATTACCTGTTTATGGCACTGACTAGTCAGGGACCGACTCTAAAGTCGATGATCACGCACTGGAAAGCTCCATGGCATTAATGCGGGACCGACCCTAAGGTCGGAGAACTTATAAGCGCTTACCTTGTCTAAGACCAGATGTACTTAGCCAAGGTATATGACCCCGGTGACTGCTTGTCACATGGCTAGGGGACGTTGTCCATAGTTACGACTCTAGAGTCAAGAGGAAGGTTATGTTGGTGACCAATCACCATGCACCTATCTTGATCAAACTAATGAAAGAATCACTTATCAGTTAAGCCCTGGTGACCCTATCGTCACATGGCTAGAGGGAGCTGTACCCATTATTGTGGCTTTTGGCTATTGTCACCTACCTGTTCTGGACTGTTGAACCTAAATGACTACTATGATTACTGTTGATATCATATCATGTTCTATTGTGTTTTCTTGCTGGGCCTTGGCTCATGGGTGCTATGTGGTGTAGGTAAAGGGAAAGAGAAGCTCACCCAACCCTGAGTGGAGAGCTTGGGCGATGGTGTGTACATATTGGGCCGCTTGATCGCCACGGTCAAGGAGTTCTTAGAGGGACTAGGGGTTTACCCTATTTTTGACGCTTAGGTCGGCGGGGATTGTAAATTTGCTACAGTAGCGACCCTTTTGTATTATGAACATCTTGTAAACATTTTGAAAGGCTCATGAGCAGTTTATTTACTTAATGAAATGTATCCTTTCCTTTTTACTGGTTTTCACCTTAACCTAATAATGACACTTAGATCACGTTTTTAACCAAAGGACTCGGGTAGCGAGTCAAATTTCCGGTTCACTGTTCACCGTAACTGTTCTGGGGTAACCAGGGCGTTACAGGACGCGACCTAAGGGCGTCGACCCTGGTTAATATATGAATTGGTTATTAATGTTAATTTGATGAACTTGGTATGTTGAAGGCCTAATTATGTTAATATTATGGATTGCTGAATATATGACTATGCTTTATGAGTTATCTGATTGATTGATTGATGATTATGCTTTGTTATCTGGTTTCTTGCTAGACCTCGGCTCACGAGTGCTTCATGGTGAAAGTAAAGGCAAGAGCAAGGTGGACCAGTCCTGAGTTGGAGAGCTTCGGGGGCTGAATGTACATAGTCAGCTGATCAGCCGCCATGGCCGAGTAGTGATACAGGACGGGAGAAGCCTAAATGTCTGTTTTGCCCTTAGAGTGGCATGTTTATAACCTGGAATTTTTGTAAACTGCTTTTTTAAACTCTTTCTTTTGGGATCCCATGTACAAAATTTTAAATTATGTGAAATGTAACTTTTGTATCCACAATCTTTTAACCCTAGTTCAATTATAGTTTTAGTAACACGTTTCTAACTAAATGACTTTATTAGCAAGTCTTGCACCTTTATAAACACTCAGTGTAACGGTTTTGGCTATCCAGGGCGTTACAATTGTTGTCTTGTAAGCCCAAAATACTTGGGGTAGTTCATCAGGACATTTTCCTTTTGCTTCTTCGAGCCTTTTTATGATAGAGCTCTTAAGAGTTTTATTCACAACTTCGACCTGACCATTCGCCCAAGGGTGCACCATCGATGAGAAGCTTTTTATAATCCTGTTTCTTTCACAAAGCCGAGTGGATAATTCACTATCGAATTTAGTTCCATTGTTGGAAACAATCTTCCTTGGTATCCCTGATTGGCATATAATGTTCTATACCACGAAATCTAGGACCTTTTTTCGAGGTAATTGTAGTTCATGGCTCAGCCTCGGTCCATTTCTCAGAGTAATTGACTGCGACCACACCATATTTAACTCCACCTCATCGCATTGGTAATGATCCTATGAGATCTATGCCCCATATTGCAAACGACCATGGGGAAGTTAACATAGTGAGCTCGATTGGGTGAGCTCGAGGTATCAACGCGAACGTTGGAATTTATCACAATGCTTAACATTTGTGAATACATGAGCTTTCAATGTGGGCCAAAAGTATCACTGCCTTATTACTTTCTTCGAGAGGCTATGCCCCTTGCGTGATCTCTATAAAATCCTTCATGGATTTCTTCAAGGATTCTTCTTGCTTCAGGTGGGGTTACACATCGTAGCAAAGACATGGAATAACCTCTTCGATACAACTTTCCTTCTAAGATAATGTATCACAGAATCTTGTATATTAATTTTCGAGCCTCATTTCGGTCTTTAGGGAGACTTCCAGTTTCAAGGTAATCCATTATAAGCGTCATCCATGTTGTTTGTGAATCAATCATTTCGACCTCAATCGTTTCTAGCACGGATATACTAGGTTGTGGCAAGAATTCCAATGGAACCATGTTGAGTGTGTCAGCTTCCCTAGTAGTTGCATGTCAACGCATCAGCCTTCAAGTTTTGTTCCCTCGGAACTTGTTCGATCGTGTAGTATTCAAACTACTCGAATGTTGTTTTCACTTTTTCTAGGTACTTTGCCATCTTTGTCCCTCGAGCCTAATATTCACCTTGTACCTGGTTGACTACAAGCTGAGAGTCACTATAGCAGTGAATGGCCTTTTCTTTTAGTTCACAAGGCACTCAAAGCCCTGCCAGTAATGCCTCATATTCTGCCTCGCTGTTGGATGCATCAAATCTAAATCTCAACGCAGAATGAAATCTATGCCCTTCAAGGGTTATGAGTATGATTCCTGCCCCTGATCCATTATCGTTTGAGGACTCATCAACGTAAAGTTCCCATAGCTCTCGAACTGGTGTTATTACTTCTTCGTTGGAAATGTCGGTGCATTCAACTATAAAGTCAGCTAAGGCTTGGCCTTTTACTATTGTTCTTGGGTGATAAGTTATCTCGAATTGCCCGAGTTCGACTGCCCACTTTAATAGTCGACCTGATGCTTCTGGTTTTTCCAATATTTCCTTAGCAGTTCATCAGTAAGCACATGTATAGGGTGTGCTTGGAAGTAGGGTCGCAACTTCTGTGAAGCATGCACCAAACATAATGCGAGCTTCTCCATTAGAGGGTATCTTGATTCAGCTCCTAAAAGCCTTTTATTGATGTAATACACCGACCTTTGTACTTTTTTGTCCTCTTGAACTAACGCAGCGCTGGTTGCATGCTCGATTGTGGCGAGGTATAAGTACAATACATCTCCCAAAATAGGTTTAGACAAAATCTACGAGGTGTTTCTTGAGAGCCTAAAAGGCTAGCTCGCACTCCCATGTCCACTCAAATTTCTTCCCCCCTGTTAAAAGGTTAAAGAATGGCAGACATTTATCAGTTGAATTCGAGATGAACCTATTCAAAGCCGCCATTTGTCCAGTTAAACTCTAGACATCCTTGTGCTTTTGAGGTGAAGGCATTTCTATTAGGGCCCAGATTTTTTCTGGGTTTGCCTTGATTCCCCAAGCATTCACTATAAAATCGAGGAATTTTTCCGAGGATATTTCAAATGAACATTTTTGTGGTTTTAGCCTCATATTGTATTTTCAAAGTATAGTGGGACATTATGTGAGGTCATCAACATGGTTATTGGTGCGCTTGGATTTGACCAACATATCATCCACGTACACCTCCATGTTGTTTCCGATCTGCTCGGAAAACATACGATTTAACAATCTTTGGTATGTTGATATAACGTTCTTTAGCCTAAAGGGCATCACATTGTTGCAATATAATCCTTTGTCTATTACGAAGCTCGTGTGTTCTTGGTCGAGAGCATGCATTCCTATATGGTTATATCCAGAATAAGCATCCATAAATGACATGACGTCATGTGCCAAGGTTGCATCGACAAGTTGATCAATTCGAGGCAGTGGGAAACAATCATTTGGGCACGCTTTATTCAAATCTGAATAGTCAATGTAGGTTTGCCATTTCCCATTTGACTTGGGAACTAACACCGGATTGGCTATCCAGTCTGGATAGCAGGCTTCTCTTATGAAGTAGTTAACTTTTATCTATATTTAAAGTGTGAATTAATATGTTGGGGTTGATCCTGATCATATTTGCATGGGACCAAGTGAAAACACCTTGATTTTCTCTCATGAAGCGTGTTAATTGATATTTTGCCTCTTTAGTAAGGTTCTTTCCAATTTTCACCACTTTAGTTGTGTCCTTCTCATTGAGCTGGACATCTTCGAGCTCCTAAATTGGTCCGAGTTAAGCTTGATCCTCACCCAATCAGGGGTCAATTTCACTTTCGTCCTCAAATACTCTTTCCTTATTTTCTTTGATCACAACTAGTGCTTAGGCGTTGGATTGACCTTTTCCTCTCAGAGAGATGCTATAACATTCTCGAGCTGCTAATTGGTCTCCTTTCAGTGTCCCAATTCCACTTTGTGTTGGGAATTTGAGTGCCAAGTGCCTTACAGATGTTGCTACCCCCATCTTGATCAGGGCTGGTGTAATGCCCCGGATTCCCTATTATGGTTTAATGGCTGGATTAGTAGGCCGGGAGGGCCATAACTGTTTAATTATGGCATTAAATGTGTTTATGCATGTTTATGAGAATTATATTATAATATGATGTTAAATGCATGCATGTGAGTCCACATTTGCTTACAGGGGTGTTTTGGTAATTTGGCCCGTTGAGGGTATAGTTGAACATTTGTTTGCGTGTTAATGATATATTGTGAGACCACATTATAATGTGGATTGGTTTGAGTATTTCGACATGAGACGATCTTTAAACGGGATTTATCGGTTTGGTCATAACAGGTTTGAGCTCGGGGCTCGGGGTGAGTTTCGGGGTGATGTTAATGATTATAGCGCTACCGGGGATTTTAGGGTAATGGGATATAAATTATTGGAGTTTGAGATTATTGAGATTAGCGGGAATTGGAAAGCGTTAATTATGATTAACGGTGTAAGCGGAAAGTACCAATTTTACCCTTGAAATGGTTTTAGAGGCTTTTGATGGCTTAGGGGTATTTTGGTCATTTGGGGTTTTGGATATATATAACTTAGGAGGGCTATAGAAGAACATAACAAAAACAGAGATTGCCTTCTTCCCTTCCCGTACACTATCTTCCCTTCATTCTCCTTTGGTGTTCTTGAGTTCTAGGAGAGGTTTCAAGCTAGGGAACTCCAAGGCTGGGTTGGTGGACTTGATTCAGCTTGTGTGGGAGGTTCAAAACAAGTTTCAAGGTGAGTTTTAGTTACTTATTTCAGGTGGTGCTCTGTTTTCCTTTTAGTTTTCAGTTCATGGTTTTTGATGTGGAAAGTGGGAATCAAAGGGAGTTTTTGTGTTGGTTTGATTGGGATTTGATGAGGGTGAGCTATGGGTGTTGTTTGAGGGTTTAGTTGTGTGTTTGGAAGAGGTTTTGAGTTGGTTTGAGAGGCTGGTTTGAGAGGGAAAACACAGGGTTACATTTCTGGTGCGTGTGGCCATTTTAGCTGGTCTGGGCTGGGCGCCGCGACGCAGCAGGGGAGCGCCGCGGCCCTTGGCATCTGGCAGGGAGGAGCCCTCTCTGTTTGAGGGTGCGCTGCGGCGCAGCAGGGGAGGGCTGCGGCCCTTAAGGCCATTTTGACCAAAAACATGTTTTTAGCTTGGGGATTCAAACCTTAGGCCTCGGGGTTGAACCTAGTACCTAGTTGAGTTGTGTTTGGTGTCCCGGAGGCTAGATTTTGGTTTGGGAACCCTCTGTTAGCATTTTTATTGATGAATCCTATATTTTGGTTATGACCAGGTGACCGTCAAGGAATTTAAAGGTTGATCGTTCTCAGGGGTCGTTCATATAATAATTCTCACTCGAACCAGAGGTAAGAAAACAGTGTATGAATACAGTTGCACCCTGTATAGGTATATGACATGCATGGTTTGATATTGAGGCATGTTGGTTGATATATGTGGACGTGGATTGCATATTAAATGCTAGTGAACGCTGATTACCTGTTTATGACACTGACTAGTCAGGGACCGACTCTAAAGTCGATGATCACGCATTGAATAGCTCTATGGCATTAATGCGGGACCGACCCTAAGGTCGAAGAACTTATAAGCGCTTGCCTGGTCTACGACCAGATGTTTATATGCCAAGGTGTATGACCCCGGTGACTGCTTGTCACATGGCTAGGGGATGCTGTCCATAGCTTCGACTCTAGAGTCGAGAGGAAGGTTATGTTGGTGACTAATCACCATGCACCTGTCCTGATCAAACTTATGAAAGAACTACTCGTCAGTTAAGCCCTGGTGACCCTATCGTCACATGGCTAGAGAGAGCTATGCTCATCATTATGACTTTTGGCTATTGTCACCTATTTTCTTGGACTGATAGTCCTGAATGGTTATTATGATCGTTGTTGATATTATATCATGATTTATTGTGTTTTCTTGCTGGGCCTTGGCTCATGGGTGCTTTGTGGTGCAGGTAAAGGGAAAGAGAAGCTCACCCAACCCTGAGTGGAGAGCTTGGGCGATGTTGTGTACATACAGGGCCGCTTGACTGCCACAGTCAAGGAGTTCTCAGAGGGACTAGGGGTTTACCCTATTTTTGCCGCTTAGCGGGGACTGTAAATTTGAAACAGTAGTGACTCTTTTGTATCATGAACTACTTGTAAACATTTTGAAAGGCTCATGAGCAGTTTATTTACTTAATGAAATATATCATTTCCTTTTACTAGTTTTTCACCTTAATCTGATAATAGCACTTAGATCACGTTTTTAACCAAAGGACTCGGGTAGCAGGTCAAATTTCCGGTTCACTGTTCACCGTACCTGTTCTGGGGTAACCAGGGAGTTATAGCTGGTATCCCAAGCAAAACATTGTAGGCAGATGGTGTATCCACCACTATAAACTCAAAAATCCTAATGACCGAGACTGGATAATCCCCTAGAGTTACAGGGAGCTCGATAGCGCCTGTTGTTGCGATATTTTTGCTATGCAAGTGCACATAGTCGCAATTTGTAATAAAATGGTAAAAACCAAGTATCGTCCTCAAGGACTGAATTATCAATTACCAATCAATTAATTTCTCTTTCTATTTGATAAATTAAAATTTCTTGATTTTTGTAAACACAGCAAAAGAAACTGTAAAGTTCAGAAACAATAATTAAAAATTAAATGGAATAACAACTAATAGTAAAACTCTTAATTTAACCACTGAAGAAACAATTAGGATATTTAATCTCATCAACTATCCTCCCTATTATTCCCTAATGCAAAGTATGCGTTCTTCTTCTTTTTGCCTAATTCAATTAACAAGTTGATACAGCAGCCTATAATCATACTATGAATTATAAACTCAACCTAGGTGACAATTTCCTATATTTCTATGGTAAATTGAACCACAAAGGTAGCATTATTCTTGACAACTTAATAAACAGTTACACAATTAATTCAGATACTTTCGTTCCAAATTAGAATTATGTCCAATATAACCACAGCAGATTCAAATCTCACTTCTCAGATTTTGACTTAAAAACATATATATATGACTATAGATGGCCAATCAATAATCAGTCTATAAGAACAGGTTATATGGAATTGAAGAAGATTGAAGAAGAAGAGAATTGAAATTGCATTAGTTCATAATAGGGATTCAAGTGATTCAATTAAACATCCTAAACAGAAAATTAGTTCATAATCATAATGCTAATCACAACGAAAATTAAAGATAACATCAGAAAGTAGAGGAAAAACATGTAGATAAAAATACTCCAAGCCTTCAGCCTTCAAGCAAGAACTTCTCCCTCAGTCCGTACGTCCCTTTCTTCTCTGTTTTTTGCCTTATAAAAACATAGGATTCAATTTTTAAAAGAGGCGGGCCGCGGCTCTACATACACCATGCCGCGGCCCGTGTCTAAATTCCTGGGCGAAAGGTTCTCTCCATGCCGCGGCCCTAGTCAGCCATGTCGCGGCCCATGTCGACGAATTCTGGGTTGATGCCCATCTATGCCGCGGCCTTCTCTAGCCATGCCGCGGCCCGTGGATCTCCTTCAAAACAGTGGTTCTGTTTCACCACCTAGCCGCGACTCTACTTTGCTAA
Organism: Humulus lupulus; assembly: GCF_963169125.1. Lineage (NCBI taxonomy): Eukaryota > Viridiplantae > Streptophyta > Magnoliopsida > Rosales > Cannabaceae > Humulus > Humulus lupulus. Next base: position 132,887,918 of record NC_084794.1, read on the forward strand.
TGCCGTGGCTCTTAAGGGATTTCTCAAATTTTCAAGTTTTCATCCCAAAAATTCACCAACACTTCCAAATTATGTTGAGATCCATTCTTTCTCAAAATATGTTGAAAAACTTGGTTATTTCTTCCCTTTCTTTGACATTTTCCTCCAAGTGCTCAATTCTTCCTGATATTCACAAAGACAAACAAACAAAGCATAAACCCGCACTAAATGAAAGAAAAACGAAATAAAAGACTACTTAAAACATCACATAAACATGACAAAAACTAGACTCAACACCTGTGCTGGCTATTCCTTCTCTTGAAAATCCATACAAAGTGGTGGCACAGACATTTAAGTCTCGAATTGATAAGCCCATCTTTCTCGATGTCATTTTATATAGGATATTCAGAAAAACTCCAATTATCAATCAGTACTTGATGAACCCTTTTGTTGGCAAGCTGGAGAGTTATAACCAAAGGGTCGTTGTGTGGGAACTGTACATGAAAGGCATCTTCTACCGTGCTTCGGCCCTTTGTTGTTTTGGAGCTTGAGGCTCTGGAACATAGGGCGATCCATCTTTGGTTTTTAGTTCTTGTACATATCTCTTCTGAGCATTCCTGCTCATTCCGGCTATATGGGGCCCTCCGGAGATGGTTATTACATCCTCTCCATCAATCCGAGGTGACCGGTTATCATCCCGAGTAGGGGGTGTTGCGATCTGAGGTGGCGATGCAGGTTGAGCTGGTGCCACTCTTTGGTTATGTTGAGCCTGCCCTTGGTTATTGCCCCTGTTTCAGACATATTGCCCAAGGTAACCCCTCGAGATCAAACCCTCAATCTCGTCCTTCAACTGCCTGTATTCCTCAGTCTTGTGGTCGATGTTCCTATGGAATCTGCAGTACTTATTCTGGTCTTGTTTAATGCGTTGATTTTGCATTGGTTCAGTTCGTCGAAACAAAACCCGATTCTCATTTTCCACGTAGATATTCTCCTGAGTCTCTATTAGCTCGATACAATGTAAATGGATATATATATATATTTGTCTCCCTTATTCTACTTACTCCCTTCTACCCTAGGAGTATTTCCCTCATTCTTCTTTTGTTTGGAAGAGTTATCACTAGAGGGTTGTGCAGTGGTTGGCACTGCCGAGCTTGCAGCATGGTTCACGTTTACCATTGTAGTTGTTAGCACAGGAGGTGCCAACTGTCATGTTAACATGGCCTCTTCTACATTGATAAATCTCTGAGCTCGTAATGTGAATTCCATTATGGTACGAACCGACTTTTGCTGCAGGTCGTCCCAAAAGGCGCTTTCTGGTAGGATTCCAGCTCGAATAGCCATCAAGTGGTTACTGTCATCTACGTCTCGAGCTAAAGAAGCTTCGATATTGAATCTTACAATATACTTCTTGAGTGATTCACCCGACTGCTGTTTAATATTTTCCAACGATGAGGCCACGAGCTTAATACTTTTTGGATCTCGAAACTGCTTTTTGAAATTTGTAGACAACTGTTCCCATGGAGAAATGGAATGCCTATGGACTTTGTCGAACCAACTATTTGCAGCTCCTATTAAGGTTGTTGGGAACAACATACATCCAAGCTCGAATCCAACATTACTAGCCCTCATCACTGTGTTAAAATTGCTCATATGACTACCATGATCAGTGTTCCCATGGGATCAGTGCTCATATGGGGTATTTTAAAACCATTCGGAAATGGTGTGCTTGAAATATGAGGGGTGAATGGTTTGATTTCTTCATCTGAGTCGTACGCTTTCTCCTTGCTTTTTCCTTCTCGCAGGAGCCTGAATTGTTCCTCGAGCATGTTTATTCTCTCCTGAACTGGGTCTACCAAGGGTGGAGCCTGTACTACGAGGAGCTGGTTATTGTTCAAAGGAACTCTAACTCCTTGTTGTAGTATCGGGTTATAACTATTCCCATAAACCAGTTATAAAGGCTCTCACTGAGCATTTAGATGTGCCCTTAAGTCCGGGTTTGGCTAGTGATACTGACCCTGGCTCTAGTTCATATGGTCTCAAAGATCGGGATCATTGTTGGGATAGTTCTCGTAGTACTTGAGCTTGGTATTGTACACACTTACCGACATGCTGGCATCCTGGCTATCTTCAAGAAAATTAATCGTTATTTGCTGATGTTGGTGTTAGGCATAATTTCGAGGTGAATTATCCACGTGTACCCTTATCCCAGTGGCCCAGGATCTTGATAAGTAACTTCTCAAAGGCTGGGGCTGTCTCGCCTACCTTCCCTCTTGGTTTGCTCCCACTGAGACCTCGTGGTTATTCCTTTGTCCATGTCCGGTCTGGGGATTTCTATCTCAACTTGCACTTCTTGTTGGTCTTTGAGATATCCCTTCGCCAACTCGAGTTCCACCTAGGGCTTGCTGCGGTAAATCTCTAACTGGTGATGGGTGTCTAATGGCAGAAGGAGGATGCCTGATCAGAGATGGTGGTGGTCTCTCATTATTCGAGGCTGGCCTCACTAGTTCTGGGATATTGCTCCGAGCTGCTTGTGGGGAAGCTCGGTTAATCCCAGTATTGGTAAGAGCTTCCCTCGCCAGGTTAGCACATGGAGGATTTCAAGAAGAAACCCCTGACTGGTGAGCTCCAGTATTTACTCTGGTCCCTCCTACCTAGTTCTGTTGAGCCCTTTGTTCAGCCATTCGAGCCGTTGTACTTCTCCGAGGACGCCATCTAGTCCTCCTTGGAGGCATTTGGCTTCATCAGGCCTTCTCGCCATTTCTTCCTTCAGTTGAGTGGCTTCAGCCAGCCTATCTCGAAGTCTTTGGTTTTCCAATCCACCATTGGAACATATCTCTTAGGATTGTAATAATCTTGATGTGGTGGGCTTGGACTTTGGCTAGGATCCCATGGCATTGAGGAAGCGCTCCCTTCATTTGGAGTTCGATCGTCATTCATGGGTTGTTTGCCAGCTTGTCGGGGGTGTTCCTCGTTATGCGGGGTGGTTTCCTCTGAGATCTTGGGCAGTGGTCGTCCACTTCCAGATCCAGGGATGTTTTCGGGGGGTGCAACCATTTTTGTGATGAACACAGGTTCAAATGATAGGTTTTAAAGAATGATTAATGCTCTCAATGAAAGCACCAATCTGTTGACGACATTTTTCTTCAACCAAAAAATAAATAAGAGTAATTAAACTTTTTCAAAGAATTAGTAAGAAAATAAAAAAACATATTTTTTATGTGGTTCAGTAATTAAATCTACCTGGTTCACGAGTTACTATTATTAAGATGTTTTGCGTTAAAACCTGAAAGCAATTTCACAGATTTTCTATACATAATTTGTGCGTGATTTACAAATAAAAGACCCAGTATTTATAGACTCAATTATAATATTCCTTCCCACATTTTTAGGGAAGTTACAACAGTACACAATTTGAATTTGAAATACAAAAGATCCCGTGAGAATATGGTTGATTAAACAAATACATAACTAAGCCCATGCAACTGCTTATTGTTCAATGAAATACATGCTTTCAATCCTGCACTACGGTTCGAGCTTGCAGTGCTATCCACGTCACCACCTTTCAAGCCTTCAAAGTCAATCTCTTGGCATGGTTCGTTCCTTTCAGGCTAACCCCTTATTGCGAGCCAGATGGATGACGTGACATCAGTAAGGATGACACTCGAATTAATACATTTATTTAGATTATTCCTTTGAACTTTATCTTTGCAAGCCTATATTTAGAGAAGATTAAACTCGTCTCGAAATTTCGGGTGTAACAATCTTAAATAAATTTTTAGTCAAAATTAATTTTAATAAGATAATAATACTTTTTTATAAATATTTTAAATTATTTTAATATTTTTAAATATTTCATAAAAAAATTATTTAAGTAAAATAAAGTATTATTTAAATTTTCAAAATACCTTTCATCAATAAATTGTGTTTTTTAATTTAACTAAATAATTAAAACTAATTTATATTTTTAAAAACATTCTTCAAATAGTATTAAAATAAAATTTTATTTTAAAAAGTAATAAATATTTATATTTTATTTAAATACAACATTTTTTAAAATGTTTTTATAATATATAAAAAAATATCAAGTAAATTATAAGGGATATAATTTTCTTATTAAAATGTATTTTTACCAAAATTTTCGGTGTGAGATAATTTGTATAAGTATAATTTAGTATTATCAAAATTATAGGGATTTTTTTGTTTATCTGATAGAAATTATAGGGATTGTAAGTGAATATTTAATACGAAAATAGTATCGGCACCATAGTGCTCTATAACAATGATGTTAAGCAAAAAAAAAGAGAAAATGGTATACTTTTGTTTTATCGTTAAATAGGAAGTGTTTTAAAGCATTTTCTGTAGAATATATAAATGAAGTTGACGGAGGTATGCATTAACTTCTGCAGCAACATCATTTAACATTAAATTCCAGTTTTTATGGAGTTTAACTAAACAATTTGAATATTGTTTTGACTTCATTATTTTTGTTAGACAGAGTTACTGACTCATAAAACTGTTTCATTATTTTGACTGAGGCAATGCTATGCTGATGTTAAGAAGTATTAGCAATGGTTAAATAATAGTGTGTGATAATAAGTGAGGTTGAATTGACGGAGGAGAGGACACGAGTAAAAAGAACCATAATGGTTTAAACCATAATCGGAACCCGACCATGTAATATTGAAAGATTTAGGTGCCGGGTCCATCGGAACATGGTGGCATAGTATGTTAATAGTGACGTGTCATGAGCTTTTGTCATAAAACATAGGATAATAGGAGGTGAGGACTAAGGTGGAGGCCTACAAATAATAATATGAATGAGCTTGTCCTTGGGTGAGTGCAAGTGTGGGGCATCAACCAAAGATAACACCTTCTTCTACTTTTTTCTTTCTTTCTTTCTTCCCAAACGTACTATGCTCACAACTTTCCTTACGTGACGTCTTCTGATTCACACATAAGATAATAATATCTTATTTTTTTTAAAGGAAAATAAAAATAAAAACAAAAACTCAAGAGCATTATCCAATATTTTATATTAAAAAGAAAAATGGACAAAAGAGTGAGCAAATGTATGCAAATCATTTACACGTGCTACACACGCGCTTATTTGTTGGAGGCTCGAGGCTTGAGTATCTCCAAATGAAAGGAAATTAAGGATCCTATTTTCACTTTATGATGTTGTTGTTGTAGGGGTACCATGTTCAAAGCACTTAAAATTCCTTATAATTGAAGTTTGAGCAATAAAATTAGGTGGGACTTGAGCTTCTTTTCAATGAATAATTGAGGAGTTAAAAAAAAATTATAATAATAGAAAGATTTGTTTTTTTTTTTTGTGTGGAGAAAATGTAAACTTCCATTGATAAAGAAATAAGTGCAGAAGTTTAAACATTCACAGGGTGGAATATTACAATTCCACACTAGACCACTTTCAGGCCCTAGAGCTCTATTTGCTAGAATATGAGCTAAGGAGTTTGATTTCCTAACAACATGCCTAACCAAGAGATTAGGGAAAGAAAAAAGTAACCTACAGATACTGTCAAAAACATCACTCAAAGAAGATAACTCTCTAAATCCATTGATAATTTTATATATAACAACTTTACAATTCGATTCAATAACAGAGATTGATAGATTGATAATAGAAACCCATTGAAGAGCATGGTATAGAGCCTTAGCTTCCATTCTCAGAATTGGTTGAACACCATTAGTTGGAGAGCAAAAACCACCAATTACTTCACCTTTATGATTTTGAACCACCACACCAATACCTGATTGACCACGAGACTGAGAGATTGCATCATCAACGTTGACTTTTAAATGTCATTTAGCTGGAGGGGTCCAAATAGGATGTAACCGCTGCAGCTTTTGATCTTTGAATTGGAAAATTTGCTGAGCCTTTTTGTACTCTTCAATGTAATTCGAAGCCTAAACTGAAATTTCCTGAAAAGGCAACTTGAACTTCTTGTTGAAAAAAAAGTCTTTGGAAGTATCAAACTGTTGTGAAGCATTTATCAATAAGTCAAACAAATCCATATGAGGTTGTTTAAAGAGAAATAAATAAAACTCAGTATGTTTCCAATTTTTTTTTTTCGCTCTGGAACAGTTCAGCAATACATGAGTGATATTTTCTATATTGGTGTTACAGTAAAAACAGATGAGAACATGAATAATCCTTCTATGCATCAAATTCATTCCTGTAGGCAGAGAGTTATGAATAGCTCTCCAAATGAAGTGTTTTATTTTAGGTGGAATTTTTAGATGCCAAAAGAAAGACTACCAGGATTTAATTCTAGTAGGAGAAGACACAGAAGGAAGAGCAGCTCAGGAAAAGGATAAATGGTATCCTGATTTTACAGAATAAACTCTGTGTCCCCAAATTAAAGCATCATTCTTATTCAAACTGATAGCTGAAGAAACATCAGGTGTAAAAAAACTCCTAAGCTTATCTATGTCCCGTGAGCCCGAGGGACTCCTAAGCTTATCAGAATCAGGCTTAGAGTTAGTGGAATAAGAGAGAGATCTGAAATTAGGAACTCAATAATCAATTAAGGTGGAAACAGTAGTACCATTCCCAATTTTCCAAATCAAGCCTCGCTTAAGTAAGTCTTTTCCCCCAAATCAAACTTTTCCAAGTGTAAGAAGAATTTCGACCAGGCTTTGCATCAAGAAATGTTAGAATTTAGCCACTTGGAATAGTCTGTTAGCAACTAACTTAACTGTTTTTTGATAGTTAGGTAGTTAGGTTGTTAGCTAGTTTTTCCCAACCTCTTGGAGCCCATATATGTGTCTATATATAAGTTTTTAGTTCTCAGTTCTAGGTGACAATCTAGAGAGAATTTTGAGATGAAAATAATGAGTGCAGAGGGATGTACAGGGACTGTGTGTGTCTGATCACAGCACCCTCAAGTGAGGAAATTGTAGGTGCATGACACCATTTTTGAGTTTGATCTTTGAAGATCATCTTCTGTAATTCTGAGCAACATTTTAAATAAAGATTGGTCACAAGGTGGTTCCTCCCGAGGATTAGATCTAAACAAGAACTTGTTTGTGATTGAACCTCGTTAATTCTGGTGTTCACTGTGTTTAATGTTACAGCATTGTCTTATAGCATCTGTTTACATATTTGGTTATTTTTCTGGTTTTACTAAGTTTTCATTTTGTGTTATTCCGCATTATTACTTAAACTAACTTGTTCTTGAAGTGTGTTAATTCACAACAAGTGGTATCAGAGCCAGGTTTGAGATCAAAGTTTCAAGAACCAAGTTTCAAGTTTCAAGAACTCGGCATCAATGGCATCAACCAGATTCGAAGTTGACAAATTCACAGGGACAAATGACTTCGGTCTTTGGAGGATTAAGATGAAGGCTCTCCTAGTTCATCAAGGCATCTCTGAAGCACTTGATGCTACTGCTCTCAAAGAGCTTGGAGATGACAAGAAAAAGATTCAAGAAATCGAATCAAAGGCTCACAGTGCAATCTTGTTGAGCCTCGGAGATGAAGTACTTCGAGAAGTTTCTGATGAGACTACTGCAGAGGGTCTTTGGACAAAGCTTGCAACCATTTACATGAAGAAATCTCTGGCCAATAAACTCTATCTGAAGAAGAAGCTCTACACTATGAGGATGGATGATTCAAAAGAGCTTATGAAGCACCTGGACGAATTCAACAAAATTGTTCTTGATTTGAACAATATTGGGGTGAAGATAGTGGCAGAGGATCAGGCAATTATATTGCTGAGTTCATTGCCAAAGGCATATGAACATTTCGTGGACACCATTCTTTATGGAAAGGAAACATTGACAATGGCAGAGGTGAAGGCAGCATTGAACTCGAAGGAAATTCAGAAGAAATCTGATGATTCTCATGACTCAAGTGGAAAGGATCTGTTTATTAAAGGAAGATCAGAAAAGAAAGGTTTCAAGAAAACCAAAACAGGGAACAAACCAAAATCCAAATCAAGATTTCCCACAGACAAGAAATGTTTCTACTGCAAGAAAGATGGACATTTCAAGGATGAGTGCTATCTCTTGAAGAACAAATTGAATCGAGATAAGCAAAGGAATGGGGAAGCTAGTGTTGTGACACAGGGTTATGACTCTGCAGATGTGCTTACTGTGTCAACAACAGATTCTGGTGATGACTGGATCTTGGACTCAGGATGCTCCTTCCACATGACACCAAACAAAGTCATGTTCAGTTCTCTTGAAGAGAAAACAGGGGGTACTGTACTGCTTGGAAACAACAAAGCATGCCAAATTCAAGGGATAGGGTCTGTTCAAATGAAAATGCATGATGGCATTATAAGAACTCTACAACAAGTCAGGTATGTTCCTGATCTTAAAAGAAATCTACTTTCAATTGGTATGTTTGATTCTAATGGTTTTTCTGTCAAGATTGATAATGGTACTATGAAGATTTCTAGAGGATCTTTAATTGCAATCAAGGGAAAACTAAGTAATGGCCTGTACTACTTAGTTGGTAATGCAATTTCAGGTCAAGCCTCACCAGCAATCAATCAAGGCATCAAGAATGATGTCAGACTATGGCATCTCAGACTTGGTCATGTAAGTGAGAGAGGGATGCAAGAATTGGACAAACAGGGTTTGTTCAAAGGTGGATTAAAGGGAAAACTGAGTTTCTGTGAAGAGTGTGTTTATGGAAAGTCGTGCAAGATAAAATTCACACCTGGTATACATTCAACCAAAGCTAAACTCGACTATATTCACTCTGATCTGTGGGGTCCTTCTAAGATACAAACTTTGGGTGGAGCCAGTTATATTTTGAGCATTGTGGACGATTATACAAGGAAGGTATGGGTATTTCTGTTGAAGAACAAGGATCATGCTTTCAACACTTTCACTATATGGAAGAAGCTCATTGAAAATCAGACAGGGTGCAAGATAAAGAAGCTAAGAACTGATAATGGTTTGGAGTTTTGCTCAAATCAGTTCAAGGAATTTTGTAACACAGAGGGAATTGCTAGACACCTAACTGTTAAGGGTAACCCTCAGCAAAATGGACTTGCTGAGAGAATGAACAGAACTCTTATTGAAAGAGTAAGATGCATGCTGCAGGGTGCTAGTCTTGGAAGATCATTTTGGGGAGAAGCTGTGAAAACAGCCAGCTATCTTATCAACAGATGTCCATCTGTTGCACTGAATTTAAAAACTCCTCAAGAAATATGGACAGGGAAACCACCAAGTTTTGAGCACCTGAAAGTTTTTGGTTGCACTGCCTATGCTCATATCAGGCAAGACAAGCTGCAGCCAAGGGCACTAAAGTGCATGTTTCTAGGGTACCCTGATGGAGTTAATGGCTACAAACTTTAGTGCCTTGAACCAGGGCATAAGAAATGTCTCATAAGCAAGGATGTCGTGTTTAGAGAAGATGAAATGGCCATGAAGTCAAAGAAGGATGCTACAGCAAGTTCATCACAGTCACAAGGTGACAACTTGCAGTTTGAGGTGGATCAAGGCATCCAATCTGGCCAAATTACAGAAGTTACACCAGATGATGCAATAGAAGTTGAAACTGACATACACACAGATGCAACTCAAGGTGGATTAAGTACTTACCAGTTGGCTCGTGAGTAAGAAGAGACATTAGAGCACCTGAAAAATATGGCTATGCTGAGTTTACAGCATATGCACTAGCTGTTGCAGAAGAAATTGAAAGTGATGAACCTACTAGCTATGAAGAATCCATTACAGGGAAGAATGGAAAAGCTTGGTCAAAGGCTATAGATGAAGAAATGAATTCCCTCAAGAAGAATAAGACCTGGACAGTTGTTCCTAGGCCTGCAAACCAGAGGGTGATAGGCTGCAAATGGATATTCAAGCAAAAGGATGGCATTCCAGGAATAGAAGGAACAAGATTCAAGGCTAGATTAGTTGCCAAGGGGTTCTCGCAACTAGAAGGGGTAGATTTTAATGACATATTCTCACCAGTTGTTAAGCAAACATCAATCAGGCTTATTATGTCAAAGGCAGCTGCATTTGACCTTGAGGTGGAGCAAATGGATGTTAGAACTGCTTTCCTACATGGTAATTTAGAAGAGAAAATCTACATGCAACAACTAGAGGGATATGACAGTGGAGATCCCAATCAGGTGTGTCTCTTAAATAAGTCATTATATGGCTTAAAGCAAGCACCTAGGCAATGGAATTTAAAGTTTGATGAGTTCATGAGGAAAACTGGTTTTATCAAGAGTAAACATGATCCATGTGTTTACTATCTTAATCAGATTTATCTCTTATTGTATGTTGATGACATACTCATAGTTGGCAAAGACAAATCTGCTATAAACCGGTTAAAGCAGCAACTCAGTAGTGAGTTTGAGATGAAGGACCTAGGTGCAGCCAAAAGAATTCTAGGCATTGAGATTATTAGAAACAGGCCACACACAATCACTCTGACTCAGGAAGGTTATCTCAAGAAAGTGATTGAAAAGTTTGGCATGAAGGATGCCAAACCTATTTCTACACCTCTAGCACCTCATTTCAAACTGTCACAAGAACAGTCTCCCAAAACAGAGGCAGAAATGGTGAAAATGGAGAAGGTTCCATATGCTAGTTGTGTTGGTAGTCTCATGTATGCCATGGTTTGTACAAGACCAGACCTTGCTCACAGTATGAGTGTAGTGAGCAGATTCATTGCTAATCTAGGAGATCATCATTGGTCTGCACTCAAGTGGATTCTGAGATATGTCAAAGGGACAATGAGTACAGGTCTGGTATATGGAGGTGAAACAGATCAAAAGGAAGAAAAAGTGACTGGATTTGTAGACTCTGATTATGCTGCAAATCTAGACATAAGGAAGTCATTAACTGGTTATGTGTTTACAGCCTTAGGAGGTTGTGTAAGTTGGAAATCAAATTTGCAAAAGGTTGTAGCACTCTCATCAACTGAGGCAGAATACATGGATGCAACTGAAGCCATTAAAGAAGCTTTATGGATCAAAGGTTTGACAAAAGAAATGGAATACAATTCAGACAACATCACAATGCATTGTGACAATCAAAGTGCACTCCATTTGATGAAAAACCCCATGTTCCATGAGAGATCAAAGCATATAGACATAAAGTTGCACTTTATCAGAGATATTATAGCTGCCAAGAAAGTTGGTGTGAAGAAGATCAGTACACATGTCAATCCAGCTGACATGTTTACAAAACCAGTTACAAGAGAAAAGTTTAGGCTATGCCTAAGCTTACTGAAGATTGAAGGAAGATAGTTGCCTCTGTTCTGAGGCCCTCTCAATGTTTGATGGAACGACCAATTTTTTATTTTTTTTAGCTCAGTTTTATAGTGTTACCAAGTGACTAAATTAGGTGGAATTGTTAGAATTTAGCCACTTGGAATAGTCTGTTAGCAACTAACTTAACTGTTTTTTGATAGTTAGGTAGTTAGGTTGTTAGCTAGTTTTTCCCGACCTCTTGGAGCCCATATATGTGTCTATATATATGTTTTTTAGTTCTTAGTTCTAGGTGACGATCTAGAGAGAGAATTTTGAGATGAAAATAATGAGTGCAGAGGGATGTACAGGGACTGTGTGTGTCTGATCACAGCACCCTCAAGTGAGGAAATTGTAGGTGCATGACACCATTTTTGAGTTTGATCTTTGAAGATCATCTTCTGTAATTCCGAGCAACATTTTAAATAAATATTGGTCACAAGGTGGTTCCTCCCGAGGATTAGATCCAAACAAGAACTTGTTTGTGATTGAACCTCGTTAATTCTGGTGTTCACTGTGTTTAATGTTACAACATTGTCTTATAGCATCTGTTTACATATTTGGTTATTTTTCTGGTTTTACTAAATTGTCATTTTGTGTTATTTCGCATTATTACTTAAACTAACTTGTTCTTGAAGTGTGTTAATTCACAACAAGAAATGTAGAGGAATAGAAATACATGGCTTTTAAAATACGACTGAGCAAAGAGGAAGGGTCTCCATGCTTGCTTAGCCAACATGACTTGATTATAATGAGAAATTGAACGAAAAACCCAAGCCACCAAATTTTTTTGAATGACACAAAAAAGACCGTTTTTTTCCAAGGGATCTTTCAGTTTGAGCCTGAAGAACCCACTGGAATTTTACCATTGAGTTCTCAATTTTTTTGACATAAAGTGTAATGTACCAAATTGATTATATGTAATTATATGATTTATATTATTATGTGAGTTGTTATATTGCGGAGTGCCATAATTTATTTAATATGCAATTATGTGATTATATGCATTATTATGTGAGTTATATTATTATATGATGATAATTGCATGCATGTGGGCCTACTTCTTATTAGAATGACATTTTTGTAATTTTTGCCCTTTTATGGCATATTTGTATATTTATGTGCATGTTTGCGATTTATGGGTGATACCACATTATTATGTGGATATATTCGAGCTATTCGGCATGAGACGATCCTAGGATGTAAGTTAGCAGTTTGGTCATAACGGACTTAATTACCGGGCTCGGGGTGAGCCTGGGGGTAATTTGATGCTTAGTACATTACCAGGAATGAACGGGTAATGGGATATGATTTAATAAATATTTGAGGATATTGTGAGAACGGGAATTAGAGGATGTTAATTATGATTAACGGGATAGGTGAGAAATGACAGTTTTTCCCTTGGTGGCTTTAAAGGCTTAGGATGGCCCTGGGGACAATTTGGACATTTTGACCATGGGTTAAGTTTAGCCAAAAGATGGTTGTAGAAAGGTTAAGGTGGCAAAAATAGAGCAACTCACTCTTTCTCTTTCTCTCTCTCGATTATCTATTTTTCTCTCTCTTTCTCCTCCTCATTTGGAGTTTTGAAGCTAAGTGGAGAATTGAACTTGAGGATTAAAGCTTGAGGGTTTAGGATTGTGTTCAGCAACAATTGAGGGGTTTAGTTCAGGGATTGAGGTAAGGTTTTCAGTTTAAATTTCAAGGTTTACTCTGTTTTTAAGGTTATGTTTAAGCTTGAGATTTTGATTTTAGAAGTGGATATGTGGTGATGTTTCAAGTGGTATAAAGCTTGGGTTTTGAAGTTAGGTTGGTGGATATGTTGTATAAATATTTGGTTGTGATTTTGGGATTGGTTTGGTGAAGATTTGGCTGAGTTTGAATTGAAAAAAAAATGCAGGGGAGCTGGGTTCGCGGGGTCAAGTTGCGATCGAGTTCATGCAAGTCGCGACTTGAATGTGTTCCAGAGCCTCCCCTGGGTTCTATCTAGTAGGCATGCCGCGACCCACAAGGTCAAGTCGCGGCCCGCCACTGGCATCCCAAACAGGGGGCTCTCTGTCTTGGGGGTGCGACGCGGCCCTTGGGGGGAGGTCACGGCGCGCCTGTCCCTTTTGTGCCAGAATGGGTTTTAGTCACTTGTAAGCACGGGTTTTCATTTCTCTAAGCTCGGGATCGAATCTACTAACCGTTTTAGTAGGATTCGAGGTCCCGGGAGCGGGGTTTTAGTCCATGAACCTTTTATTACTTATTTTATTGATGGGATTTCATATTTGGTTATGATTAGGTGACCGCTAAGGGACTTAAGGACCAATCATTCTCAGGGGTCATTCTTTTATTATTTCACGCTCGAACCAGAGGTAAGAAACTGCACCCAGTATGTTACATGCATGGTTATTGATGAGGCATGTTGAGTGCTCTATTTATGGACATTGATTGCATTGTAAATGCCTGGCAGCTTTACTTGTACTGACTTATTAGTCAGAAACGATATTGGTGTTTAGTATTGGTCATGAAGCTTTAACTTATCAGTCATAGTCGGCCGTAGTACTAAGCACTGGTCGTATGATATTGGCTTATGAGTCAAGAGCGGCATTAGCGTGTTTAACGTAGGCTGAAATGATTAGATCTAATCAACATGAGCATTAAATGCTTGACCCACCTATTGGTCGAAGAAAACTAAAGCGCTTGACTAATCTAAAGGCTAGTTACTCAGAGCCAGGGCTAAAAGGCTCAGGTGAATGAAATGTCACATGGCTTAGGGCATAAAACCCCAGAGAGACTTATTAGTCATCTATTCAGAGAGACTTATCAGTCATCTATTCAGAGAGACTTATCAGTCATCTATTCAGAGAGACTTATTAGTCATCTATTCAGAGAGACTTATCAGTCATCTATTCAGAGAGACTTATTAGTCATCTACCCAGAGAGACTTATTAGTCATCTACCCAGAAAGACTTATTAGTCAACATCTGATTAGGGATGCAAGCCCCAGAATCATTTCTTTATAATGTATACATGCAGTAATAAGTTTTCTTACTAAGCCTTGGCTCACGAATGCTATGTGGTGCAGGTAAAGGGAAAGATAAGCTCACCCAGCCTTGAGTGGAGAGCTTTGGTGGCAATGTGTACATATGCAGCCGCTTGATCACCAAAGCTAAGGTGTTTCTCAAGGGAACTAGGGTTTAACCCTATTTTTGTCGCTTAGGTCAGCGGGTTGTAACTTTTATACTGTAATGACTATTTTGGATTGTAAATAACTTTGTAAACACTTTTATGGGCCCATGTACAGTTTAACATTTTAAATAAAATATATCCATTTCTTTTGATCGAGATATTCACCCTAGTCTATTAATAACACTTAGATGCATGTTTATAACTTAATGAATCATTTAGCGAGTTAATAACTATTTAAAGTACACAATGTGACGGTCTTGGGCTATTCAGGGCGTTACAACTTGGTATCAGAGCATGCCAAGGTTTAGGGTTCTCGTAGACTGGCTGAGCATGTACACTCATCACTGAAGACAAGCTTGACTCATGGTTTGGTAACTATTTATGTGGCTATGTGTTTAACTGCTTAAATAGAATATAAATGCTTTACCTACATGCATATGATACACTAGTAGGGTTGGCCCTTGACTGCTGCATGATGACCAAGAACATGCTTATTAGCACTGATATTGCTAGAACATGCTTATTAGCATTGTTAATTGTTAATTGCTAAGTGTTAAATGATAAATTTTATGATCATGAGTCAACTTGCGTATTGGTATGATTGTTGAACATGGATGAAAATCTGCTTGATCTTGGACCGTGAGGCGGCAAGAGATTTAGTTATTACTACCTAACTGGCCGTATTGATTGTTGCACCACAATATAAGTTATAAGTATGCTTCCAAGGCAGATAGACTTATTAGCTGGCCAGGATGATCAGGGCCAGAATAATAGACAGGGTCAGGAAAATGACCAGAGTTAGATCCCTCAACCAGCTCCTGATAACTGGCAGCAACTGTTTGCTGATTTACAAGCCAGAGTAATGAGGCAAGAAGAAAAAACCTCCTGAGACAACAACAGGTTCCTGCAGGGAACATTTTACCAGAGGTACCACCTGTAGCGGTGCCAACAGTTAAGCAGCCGTCAGAGGCTGAGAATAAATGGTAACCTCTTTATGAAAGGTTCAGAAAACAACACCCTCTAGTCTTTGAGGGTAGTGCAGATCCAGCTAAAGCTGAGCAATGGATGAGCATGGTTACCACCATCCTTAACTTTACGAGGGTGTCTGGTAATGAGAGGGTAGCTTGTGCCACATATATGTTTCGGGAGGATGCCCGAATTTGGTGGGAAGTGATATCCCAGACTAGAAATGATAATGCCCTGAGTTGGGAAGAGTTTCAGACCTTATTTAATGAGAAGTAGTATAATGATGCCATCAGGGCTACAAAAGCTGAAGAGTTCAGCAAGTTGTTTCAGGGAAGTCTGTAAGTGACTAAGTATGCTTTGAAGTTTGACAGATTGGCAAAGTTTGCAATGGAACTGGTGCCCACTGATGGAACCAGAAGGGAGAGGTTTCTCCAGGGGCTACAACCTAGAATAGCCCGTGATGTTTGTATTACCATTGTGTCTAGAGTTACCACTTATGCATAGGTGGTTGAGAAGGCGCTCATAGTTGAGAGCGCAGAGAATAAGATCTGGTTGGATAGTGCAGCCAGGAGAGACACTAGGAGGGTGGGACCTCCATTTATAGGTCCAGGTAGGGGCGGAGACCCTAATGATTAGAAGAGGAAGACTCCTGATGCCTTCCCAGCTCCAGGTCCTAAGAGATGACCACATGGTATTTCAATGGGCCGCCAGGGTGGTAGTGAGGCCTGGAGGACTTATCTAGAGTGCCCTAGGTGCAGGAGGCACCATATAAAGGAGTGCAAGGAAAAAGCCTACTTCTTATGTGGAGTAGTGGGACATTTCAAGAAATATTTCCCAAAAGCACGAAAGGAAGAGCGAAGAAAGGTGGACAACTCGGCCCCAGATCGAGTGTTCGCATTGACTCAGGAAGAAGCTGAGGCTTGTCCCTCAGTAGTTACATGTCAAATTTTTAATGCTGGAACCCCTTATACTGTTTTGACTGATTCTGGTGCTACACATTCTTTTGTTGCTAATAGAATTTTTGATAGATTGTGTAGACCATGTGGTTATTATGTTGTGGGGTTTGGAACCTTATTACCCACTAGGGAGTTAGTAGTATCCAGGAGATGGGTCAGATCATTTCCAGTGACAGTGGAGGGCAGATAGTTATCAATTGATTTGGTAGAGTTGGTTATGACCGACTTTGACAAGATTCTGGGTATGGATTGGTTAGTGAAGTATGGGGCAACCATAGATTGCAGAAGGAAGATGGTAACCTTTGAGCCTGAAGGTGAGGATCCTTTTGTGTTTGTTGGCACTATGCATGGACCCCGTATACCTATGATATATGTTATGAGGGCTAGAGATCTATTGCAAGGAGGTTGCATATGATTCTTAGCTAGTGTGGTTGATACCCTCAGGTAATGCCAGTAGGACCAGAGGAGACTAGATTAGTGTGTGAATTTATGGATGTGTTTCCAGAAGATTCACCAGGATTGCCACCACATAGAGAGATTGAATTGGCACCAGGGACGGAGCCAATGTCTAGAGCACCTTACAGAATGGCCCTAGCAGAATTAAAAGAACAAAAAGTATAGCTGCAGGAGCCATTAGACTTAGGTTTTATCATACCTAGTTTCTCACCATGGGGTGCACCAGTTCTGTTTATTAAGAAGAATGATGGTTCTCTGAGGATGTGTATTGATTACAGAGAACTAAATAAGTTAACAATTAAGAACAAGTATCCTCTGCCAAGGATAGATGATCTGTTTGATCAGTTGCAAGGTAAAAGGGTATTCTCTAAGATAGACCTTTGATCTGGTTATAATCAGCTGAGGGTCAAGGAGGGAAATATACTGAAGACTGCTTTTCTCACTGGATATGGGCATTATGAGTTCTTAGTCATGTTCTTTGGATTGACTAATGCCCCAACTGCTTTTATGGATTTGATGAATAGAGTGTTCAAGGATTATTTGGACCAGTTTGTGATCTTCTTCATCGATGATATTCTAGTTTATTCTCAGTCAGAGTCAGAACATGAGCATCATCTGAGGTTGGTTCTACAGAGACTGGGGGAACACAGACTGTTTTCAAAATTCAAGAAGTGTGAATTTTGGTTATCTCAGGTAACTTTCCTTGGGCATATTGTCAGTAAGGAGAGGATTAAGGTGGACCCAGTCAAGATTGAGGCAGTCAGGGATTGGCCAAGGCCAAAGAATGCTTTAGAGGTTAGAATTTTTCTTGGGTTGGCAGGTTATTATAGACGTTTCGTGGAAGGATTCTAAAAGATTGCCACTTCATTGATTGAACTAACACGCAAGAATAAGATGTTTGTGTGGTCAGACAGGTGTGAGAACAACTTCCAGGAACTGAAGCAAAGATTGATTACAACTCCAGTTCTGAGTCTTCCAATAGATCGGGAGAAGTTTGTGATATATTGTGATGCCTCACATCAGGGTTTGGGTTGTGTTCCAATGCAGTCAGGGAAGGTGATTGCTTATGCCTCACGTCAGCTGAAAGAATATGAACAGAGGTACCCCACTCATGATTTAGAGTTGGCGGCTGTGGTCTTTGCATTAAAGGTATAGAGACATTATCTTTATGGGGAGAAGTGTGAGATTTACATTGACCACAAGAGTCTGAAGTACTTCTTCGCACAGAAAGACTTGAACATGAGGCAAAGGCATTGGCTAGAGTTAGTAAGAGATTATGATTGTGAGATTCTGTATCATCCAGGAAAGGCTAACGTGGTAGCAGATGCTTTAAGTAGGAAGGGTTCGAGACATATTTTCAGTGCGAGGTTGCTATCTAGAGAATTAGCAGAGGATATGACCAGAGCTGGCATAGAATTGCTGGTAGGCCAGTTAGCCAACATTACGCTATAGTCTACGATGTTGGAGAGAATAAAGGAAGGTCAGTTGGGTGATGCACAGTTGACCACGAACAGAGAGGATGTTCTAGCTGGAGTATCTAGAGATTATAAAGTGTCAGATACGGGCTTGTTGAGATACAAAGGTCAGATATGTGTTTCGATGGACACTGCTATGAGGTGGGAGATTCTTGATGAATCTCATACTATTCCTTACTCTTTGAATCCAGGCACCACAAAGATGTATTAGGATGTGAGATCACTGTATTGGTGGCCTGGGATGTAGAAGAGTATGTGGCTAAGTGCTTGACATGTCAACAAGTCAAGGTTGAGCATCAGAGGCCAGCAGGGCTATTACAACCTTTAGACATCCCAGAGTGGAAATGGGAGGACATCACGATGGATTTCGTGGTGGGGTCACCTAGGACTATTGGTCAACATGATTCAGTATGAGTTATTGTGGATCGATATACCAAGTCAGATCACTTCCTACTAGTGAGGACTACATATACAGTCGACCAATACGCAAATCTCTATGTGAGAGAGATTATGCGCCTTCATGGAGCACCGAGGTCGATTGTGTCAGATTGGGACCCCACATTCACTTCCAAGTTATAGGGAAGTTTGCAGAAGTCCATAGGTACACAATTGAAGTTCAATACTGCTTATCATCCTCAGACAAATGGACAATCTGAGAGGATGATCCATATATTAGAAGACATGCTGCGAGCATGTGTGCTGGACTTTGGTGGGTCCTAGAGTAAGTATCTACCTTTGATAGAGTTTTCCTACAACAACAGCTATCAGTCGACCATTAGGGTGGCTCCTTATGAGATGCTGTATGGTAGGAAATACAGATCTCCCATTCATTGGGATGAGATAGGAGAAAGGAGATACTTGGGTCCTGAGGCAGTTCAGAGGACCAATGAGGCTATTGAGAAGATTAAAGCTCGGATGCTCGCTTCTCAAAGCAGACAAAAAAGTTATGTAGATCCTAAACGCAAGAATGTAGAGTTCTAAGTGGGAGACTATGTCTTCCTTAGAGTCTCGCCATGGAAAGGGGTGAGAAGATTTGGGAAGAAGGGCAAGCTGAGCCCTAGATTTGTAGGTCCATTGGAGATCTTGGAGAGGATTGGTCAGGTGACCTATAGGTTGGCCTTACCACTGGCATTGTCGGCCATTCATAACATATTTCATATCTCAGCTCTTCAAAGGTATGTATCAAATGTAACTCATGTGTTGAGTTACGAGGATCTGGAGCTTGAGGCAGATCTCTCCTACGAGGAACATCCAGTCCAGATACTAGATAGAAAGGACAAGGTCCTGAGGAATAAAACTATACCTTTGGTTAAGGTATTATGGAGGAACAGCAAGGTCGAGGAAGTGACCTGGGAGCTGGAGTCAGATATGCAGAATCAGTGTCCTAGTTGTTCAGGTAAATTTTGAGGACGCAATTTCTATAAGGAGGGGATAGTTATAATGTCCCAAATTCCCTAATATGACTTAATGCCTGGATTAGGGGGCCAGGAGGGCCATAATTGATTTAATATGCAATTATGTGATTATATGCATGATTATGTGGGTTATATTATTATATGATGATAATTGCAGGCATGTGGACCTACTTCTTATTAGAAGGGCATTTTTGTAATTTTGGCCCGTTTAGGGCATATTTGTATATATATATGTGCATGTTTGTGATTTATGAGTGAGACCACATTATTATGTGGATATGTTCGAACTATTTGACATGAGACGATCCTAGGATGTAAGTTAGCGGTTTGGTCATAACAGGCTTAATTACCGGGCTCGGGGTGAGCCTGGGGGTAATTTGATGCTTATTACATTACCGGGAATGAACGAGTAGTGGGATATGATTTAATAAATATTTGAAGATATTGGGAGAACGGGAATTGGAGGACGTTAATTATGATTAACGGGATAGATGGGAAATGACAGTTTTGCCCTTGGTGGCTTTAAAGACTTAGGATGGCCTTAGGGGAAATTTGGACATTTGACCATGGCTTAAGTTTAGCCAAAGGATGGCTATAAAAGGGTTAAGGTAGCAAAAATAGAGCAGCTCACTCTTTCTCTCTCGATTATCTCTTTCTCTCTCTCCTTCTCCTTCTCAGTTTGAGTATTGAAGCTAAGTGGAGAATTGAACTTGAGGATTAAAGCTTGAGGGTTTGGGATTATGTTCATCAACAATTGAGGGGTTCAGTTCAGGGATTGAGGTAAGGTTTTCAGTTTAAATTTCAAGGTTTACTCTGTTTTAAAGGTTATGTTTAAGCTTGAGATTTTGATTTTAGAAGTGGATATGTGGTGATGTTTCAAGTGGTATAAAGCTTGGGTTTTGAAGTTAGGTTTGTGGATATGTTGTATAAATATTTGGTTGTGATTTTGGGATTGGTTTGGTGAAGATTTGGCTGAGTTTGAATTGAAAAAAATGCAGGGGAGCTGGGTTCACGGGGTCAAGTCGCGACCGAGTTCATGCAAGTCACGACTTGAATGTGTTCCAGAGCCTCCCATGGGTTCTATCTAGCAGGCGCACCGCGACCCACAGGGTCAAGTCGTGGCCCGCCCCTGGCATCCCAGATAGGGGGTTCTCTGTCTTGGGGGCGCGACGACCCTTGGGGCAGGGTGCAGCGCGCTTGTCCCTTTTGTCCCAGGATGGGTTTTAGTCACTTGTAAGCGCGGGTTTTCATTTCTCTAAGCTCGGGATCGAATCTACTAACCATTTTAGTAGGATTCGAGGTCTCGGGAACGGGGTTTTAGTCTGTGAACCTTTTATTACTTATTTTATTGATGGGATTTCATATTTTGTTATGATTAGGTGACCGCTAAGGAACTTAAGGACCAATCGTTCTCAAGGGTTGTTCTTTTATTATTTCACGCTCGAACCAGAGGTAAGAAAAGTGCACCCAGTATGTGACATGCATGGTTATTGATGAGGCATGTTGAGTGCTCTATTTATGGACATTGGTTGCATTGTATATGCCTGGAAGCTTTACTTACTTAAGAATGGCACTGAATTATTAGTCAGAAATGACATTGGTGTTTAGTATTGGTCATGAAGCTCTGACTTATCAGTCATGGTCGGCCGTAGTACTGAGCACTGGCCGTATGGTATTGGCTTATGAGACAAGAGCGGCATTAGCATGTTTAACGCAGGCCGAAATTATTAGATCTAATCAACATGAGCATTAAATGCTTGACCGACCTATTGGTCGAAGAAAACTAAAGCGCTTGACTAGTCTAAAGGTGTAACGCCCTACTTCCTTAGAGCCGTTACGAAGTGAGTTTTAAAACGAAAAAGGTGCAATGAACTCGCTAACCGAGGTTTTTAAAACAAAAGTGTGACTAAGCAAAAGTTAAGGCTGTAATCTTTGAAAAATGTGTTGTTTCATTGAAAACTTCTAGTATTAAACATTTGGGATCCCAAAATAAGGTTTGAAAACTATTTACAATTTAAAATAAGTTTACAATTGCTTAATTAATAAAATCTCGGATTATTACAGCCATTTCTCAAATAAACCCCCAACCAAAGTAGTCGGGCAGGCCAAACATGTACGCGTCGCTTCATGCTCTCCGTACTCATGGTTGGTTGACTCAGTCTTTGCCCTTACCTGCAACACAGAGCACCCGTGAGCCGAAGCCCAGCAAGAAAACTCATACAGAATATAACATATGCATAGAATATAGCTGACATATAATCTGCTGATAAATAGGAAAACCATCAGATTGAACAAGCACGGCCATGCCGCCCCAGAGGCCTTACCAAAGCCTGGGGTCTCGGTCCTTACCGTAAGGATAACTCATGTATCCCTTGGGTCCCACCCTGGCTATAAGCATCCCATGTGCTAAGTGCTACTTCCGGCCCCAAGGTCGTTCTCGGCCTTTACCGTTCTCGGCTCCATTGCCGTTCTCGGCTCCTTGCCGTTTCATTCAACTATAATCACAGATAGTCTACTCAAATAACATTTGAACATATATCAATTCAATCAAGTTTGCACCCTAACATGTAAAGCAACATAGGGCCGTGCCCTGCAATCATCTCAACATGCAATATAGGGCCGAGCCCTGCAATCACATCATGGGCCCATGCCCTGTCTTACGGGTGCTATAGTTTTCTTACCTGACAGTTTGATAGCTTTCAACACTTGACTCCTTGAGCACGATCCCACTCGAGCCTTAGCGCACACCTAAACACAGCCATAGGTCAAAGTCAACACCGAACCCCAAGTCCGAAAACCTAGCCTCGGGACCAATCCCGAGCCCCCGGGAAGTCCTAGATCCCCAAAACAAAGTGATGGAATCAAGCCCCGACCCCTAGGTCAAAATCCCTCAACAAAAGCCCAAAAATCCCTTTCTGTGAACAGTGCAACGCTACAGCGCTCTAAAGAGGGCGCTGTAGCGCTACAAGTAGAACCTCACCCCCCCAGAAACAGGGCCTAGCGCTACAGCGCCCACTAACTAGCGCTGTAGCGCTAGTTGCAGCCAGACCACACCCAAAATTGTTTCTGCGATTTTCCTTCAACCATTCTCAACCCAAACTTCCCCAAATCTTTACCAAACTCAAAATCAAGCTTATAAACACTCTCCACTCATCCTAAGCATCCCCAAATATCAAAACCCAAGCTCATGCATCCCAAATCTCAAGATTCACCATAGATGAACCCTAAACCCAGAAATTCAGTCAAACACAAAGTTAAAGGCTTAGAATTCATATCGTTGATGCAATTTCGACCTTGATTCACTTCCTAGACCTTCATAGCTTGCTCTTCCTCAAAGCTTGCCCAGAAATTCCCTAAAGTTCCCATCAACTCAGCTCAAAACACAGCTCAAACCAGCTAAACCCTTAAAACTGAAATTTCTAAAAACTTACCTCAAAGGTTGATGTGTTCTTGCTAATCCTTGCCAAATCTTCAAGTCTAACTTTAAGATCCTTGATGCTCAGCCTATCCTAGCTCCCCACTGAGCTTTGCTCCAAGAAAAATGGAGAGAAATGGTGCAAGAATGCACAAACCGCCCCTTTGGAAAACCCCTCTGTTTTCTCTCTTTTCTTTTCTTCCTTTTTCTTTCTTTTCCTTCAGATTTCTCACACTCTCTAACAATCCCACTCACTATATAAAGCCTCATTTAATCTATCTCTCAAAAGCCAATTGACCAAAATGCCCTCCCTATTAATTCTAAACCCTTTTTGTCCAAGTAGGGCCATTTTAGTCATTTTACCCAAATCCCGCTAATCCTCAAGTGTCTCTAATATTTTCCCGTTGCTTTCCAACACCCGATAAATCACCAAATAAGTATTCCCCATCATCAAAATTAATCTCAATCTATTCTCTAAATTCCTGCTTATACCCCCAGGCTCGCCCCGAGCCGGGTATAAATTC
This sequence comes from Humulus lupulus, assembly GCF_963169125.1. Classification (NCBI taxonomy): domain Eukaryota; kingdom Viridiplantae; phylum Streptophyta; class Magnoliopsida; order Rosales; family Cannabaceae; genus Humulus; species Humulus lupulus. Next base: position 132,911,508 of record NC_084794.1, read on the forward strand.
CCGCCATGACTTTTCCGCTAACCTGCTCTCTGGGATCGTCTCGAGTCACAAATCACGGATACATCCACATCACAATGTGGTCTCAACAATCATCACATATCAATACAGTTATGCCCAACGTGGTCAAAATTACAATTATGCCCTTCTAACACAATCAGGGCCTACATGCATACTAATACACATAGTCATGCATCTTAAATAGTCAAATAGTCATATAACACGCTTTAAATCATAGTCATGCATTTTACTCATTAAAAACAAACATAAAGTCCATTATGCCCTCCAGGCACACTAATCAAGGCCCTTAAGCCTTATTAGCGATTTTGGGTCGTTACAAAAGGCTAGTTACTCAATGCCAGGGCTAAAAGGCTCAAGTGACTGAAACGTCACATGGCTTTGGGCATAAAACCCCCTGAGAGACTTATTAGTTGTCTATTCAGAGAGACTTATCAGTCATTTATTCAGAGACACTTATTAGTCATCTATATAGAGAGACTTATTAGTCATCTACCCAGAAAGACTTATTAGTCATCATTTGATTAGGGTTGCAAGCCCCATAATCATTTATTTATAATGTATACATGCAGTAATAAGTTTTCTTGTTGAGCCTTGGCTCATGGGTGGTATGTGGTGCAGGTAAAGGGAAAGAAAAGCTCACCCAACCTTAGGTGGAGAGCTTAGGTGGCGATGTGTACATATGCGGCCACTTGACCACTGTTGACCCAAGATTTGGCCAACTGACACGGAGTCAAAATATGATTGATATGAATGAAAGAGATGAAAAGAACGTAATGACAAAAGTAAATAAGACACAGTATTTTATAGTGGTTCGGCCTCAGGATCTGGTAATGACCTACGTCCACTTAGAATGATATTGATATAAAAACCAGAAGGGTGATCAAAGAACTAGGGTTCAATGAGTTTCACCACTTTCTCAAGAACAATACAGTATTTCTAGGATAATTACTATGATCTCTCACGTATCAAAAGCCAAAAGTCCCCTCCCTTGAGCTATCTCTTGCTATTTATAGGCTCAAGGGGGATTACAAAAGATTGTTACAGATATTCTCTCCTGAATAATCGGATACCCAGGAGATTGTGTGAGATAAATTCGGGATTCATAAAGATCTTCCCATAAATGTCGCCTTGTACACGGAACTATCGACCAGACTGGTCGCGGGTAAGACAGACTTACACTGCTTCTAATGTGTCCTCTGGTCGATACTCTAGCAGAACGTTTCCAGGTGTCAGCCACGTATCCAGGGATTACTTGCCACGTCACCAATGCTAATTTTATGGATAACATTTGCCCCCCAAGTTTATTTATCACGAGCAGTAAATAAACTTTTGGACGAACGACTCTTCGGTAGCCCCACCTGACGTGTCAGAACCCTTCGTGTGTTCTTGAAAAAAGCAACCTACCTCTGTCCAATCACGTCCCTTCGGTTCCCCAGAAAAGATTTCGACGGCCATCCCGCTTCCCCATACTTTGAAAAAGGGAAACTAATGATTATACTTTTTATTATCAGAAACAAACTTATATAAGAGCTTCGAAGCCTTTATTTTCTTTTTACGCACGCCATCGTTTCCACAAGAAAACCTAAGATCCAGAGCCCTTAACGTTCCTGAAGACCGTTCCGTCTGCACTTTCAGGACCCCGTCCGAGAGCTCCTTGATCTCCGAAGATCTTTCTTCCATCTCCACGATCACTTTTCTTGGTAATTTTTCGAGTTCCTACGCCTCTAATTTTTTGTGATGCATGCTTCTGATTGTGTACTGTTTGAGTTTATCCGCTTCTGGTTTGAGACGCTTGTAGACAGAACATTTTGTAGGCGAAATAAGGTTACGAGTTAGTTTAAAATCCGGGATCATGCTTTTTAGGACGTAAAATCGAAGTAAAAATTCGATCTTTAGGCTAGTTGAAAAATAAATTTTTCCCGCCCTAAGTGGAGTTGAAAAAGCTCTTTTAGAAAAACTTTTTACTTTCATCCTTTGATCCGTTTTTCAAACTGTTCGTGTAGAAAAATTCAGCCTTTCGTTAGAATGCTGTTGTATAAAAACTTAATTTTTATTCTCGACCAGCGTTATTCTAAAAAGCTTTTAAAAGTTTTCTATCCTCACCTCCCCATTCTTCTGTATGCAGCCTTTAATGCCAGATTTGTGGGGAGGTGAAAGGCCTATTGACGACGACCTCCTCGCCCAGCTGCTCGAGGGAGAAGAACAACCAGCTGACCGTGTCAGGGAGATACCTTTTTCGCGATCCTCTTCCAGACTCCATCCTTCTCCTTCAATGGCCCGTTCCAAATCTTCAGGCAAGAAAAGACCCGAGTCGGAAAACCACCCAAATTCTCCTGCCCGTCCTGATTCGCAGGCAAGGGCTCCCTCGACCAGTGGTCGAGAAAATCTTGTTCCTGACCCTAATATCCAAATTAGGGCCAGCCCTGGCCATCAGAACTTGCCTGATGTCGAGTGGTATACTTCCCCAGCCAGTTCAGTAACTCTTCGAATGATTGCTAACTGCTTCAGAAGATTCCCCCTCACAGGGGTTTCCATTATACAACCTGCCGCAGATCAGAGGGCTAACCTCCCCGGAGGTATCAACAGCGCCTGGTCTCGGTATCATATTGAGGCGGGAGCTTATCTCCCTCTTCATCCCTTTTTTGTGGGGGTGGCCAATTATTTTGGTGTCGCCCCCTTCCAAATAACTCCAAACGGATATAGAATGCTGGCCGCACTCTATATCTTGTATAAACTTAAGAAATGGCCAGAACCTTCACCCCACGAGGTCAACTATCTCTTTGACCTCAAGTCTAACCTGCAACAACACGGAACGGGTTTCTTCCATTTTTGTCACCAGGAAACCAATAAAACATTCCTGAGTGACACAACGCACATCTCGAATGTGGGGCAATACAATAAGGAGTACTTCCTTACCCCGGACATATCCAGCAACAACCTGGCCTTCGCACGAGGAGGTAAGCACCGTTTCTAACTGGTCGATACTTTTACTCAAGGTGTCTCCTTTCATTTTTCTTAAACCATAATCTGTTTTTCAGGCCCTTGGTTACGTCCAACCCCAACACCAGACATGGTGTTGAGGTCTAACACTCTGGCCAGGATGTCCGACGCAGCAAAAAGCGTCAAGATCCTGGTGACTAAAGAAAACTTGAGGCGGTCTGGCCTCCTGGCTCCTCGCCATGAAACTAGAGGGTCCGTGGTGGACGAAGCCACTGTCGAGGGGGTTCCCGAGCAGCAACTTCCCGTGTCTCCTCGGAGGAGGAGGCCAACGGGGATTACTATTAGGGAGCCCACGGGCAATCCTTCCGCAGAAAGGCCTTCTGCTCCCCAAGGCAAGGGGAAACAAAAGGCCAAAGAGCCAACTGTGGACTTGGGAGAGTCCTCTGATGATAATGGTAACACTATTTTACTTTTAAATGGTTTGCCAATTCCCTGTCATTTGTTCGACGGGGAAGGCAATTTTACGTATACTCCAAAATTAGGGTCAGACTTCTTCATGCTAGATAATGAGTATATGACTAATAGAGTCAATAGTGTAGCGACCAGTAGTTGTAGCTCGGGTATTCACTTTGTTGCCTTTCTTCTATTGCATATAATATATTTTCATCTGCCTCTTATTCTTATCAGTTTCCTGTGTTTACTTGCATGCAGATATGGCCACTCCCAATATCTTTGACATGTACCAGGCCGAGGAGGAAGAGGAGGTTCCCCAACTTCAACGGAGATCCAAGAGGAGAACTGGCGAATCCAGCCGAGGCCCTCCGGCCAAGAAGGGTCGAACAGAAGACCTTCCCAAGGATGCGCCAACTGGGCAAACTCCTGGGCCAACGGGGCAAACTCATCCACCAGCTCCTACTGAGAAGCAGACTCCTCCTGCCCCACCAAATCCTCCGGCTGCGCCCGCCAGAGAGGAAATTATTTGTGACGAAGCTCTCAGGGCTAAACTCATGAGCCGTACCCTTCGATCAGCCAGGGATCGCCTTGACCGCATTGGCAAAGGTGACCGTGTCAGGGATGCAATGGTCGAGGCTGAGAACTTGAGGGCTAACCAGGTTCTGAATAGGGCCCTGAATGAAATCTCCAGTGTGAGTACTTCTTCACTTTTTTAAGCCTTAGTCTTTTATTCTTCACGACAGGCTCTAACTTTTTCCTTTGTTCGCAGGCCTTGCTATCTGCTATCACTGCTCGTACCCGTATCCAGGCTTCCATCGAGTAGGCCAAGGCAAAGGCCACTGAGAGGCATCAAGTGAAGGTGACTGAGGAGCTTTCGGCTGCTGAGGCTAGGCATGCCAAGGATTTGGAGGCAATGGCTCGAGAGAGGGATGCTGCGGTGACCAAATTGTCAGAGGCTGAAGCTGCAAAAGATGCCGCAGTAAAGTTGAGGCAGCAGTATCGAGATTCCAACCAAACCCATCTTCGCGAGATCAAGCATCTGGGAGAGACACTCAAGTCCAAGGATGAGGCTATTGTCACTCTTGAAGGCAAGGTGAAGCAGCTGGAGCTTGACAACTCCAAAAATCTTGAAAAGTACAAGAGGACGACGCTCCGATGTTTCTATAACTTCTGGAAACATAATCAGGGTGCCGACTTTAGCTATCTTTCGGAGGAAGTCAGGGCTGCTTAGTTGGCTCGCTGCACTGCCCAACTAGCTAAGGAGGAGGCAAGATTGAGGATCCCCGCCTCTCCAAGCATCGTTGGTGTGGAAGAGAAAGAAGTTGTTGAGGACGCGACCAACCAGGATGCTGCCCAGGACCCTCCGGCCCCAAATGCCTCTTAAACTTTCTCATTTATTTTTTATTTCCTTTTGGCTATACGACCCACGGGTCGTGATGTAAAGACAATAATTTCTTTTTAAACTTTGCTGCATGGGCAGCAAATCTTTTTTTCTTTTATTCGAACAGTTACATCCAAGCAGCGATGCTTGCAGTGTAAAGGCTTAAATCTTGATGCTATAATATCTTTATTTATTATAACATTTGTCTGTATGACCGAACTTAGCATAGTACTTTGGCATGACTTAACAAAACATAAATTTTGAAAAATATTCTAAGTACTGTAGCATGCTTTCACTCATTTTGTTCATGTGTTTACATACCTTGCGTATGATTTGCTATCGATGTGCCTTATATGCCCCCCAAGTGATCGAGGAGCTTTAGGTCCTTGGTCACTTGCCCTAACCATGGCCTGTTCGAACATTCTTGTTCATGCGAAAAAATGATACTTGTAATACAGCAAAACAACACACGTAATGAACAAATACTTGTAAATGTAAATTCACAATGGGTGGCAAGAATGAATGGCTGCGCACAGTCCCTTATAATCTCGTATTAAAAATGGACTAAACATGTCTTTACGAGTGATTCTATAATAGAACCTTACATATACGAGCAGTTAGCCATACAACGTGTCTAACCCTCTTTGCAAAACTTGTAAAAATTAAAAAAATTTAATACAAGCCAGTCCTTTAAAAAGGATTGTTTACTGATAATACTTGCGCAGGTGTTCTCCATTCCAATAGCGGGGAACGAGATCTCCATTTAAGCGTGCAAGTTTGTATGTGCCTGGGTGAAGGACTTCTTCAATTTGGTAAGGTCCTTCCCAATTGGGTTCAAGCACTCCAGCAGTAGGGTCGCGGGTATTTAAGAAAACTCGTCGTAATACTAAGTCACCGACGTTGAATTTTCTTTCTTTAACGTTGGAGTTAAAGTACCGGGCGACCTTTTGCTGGTATGCAGCAACTCGGAGTTGAGATTTCTCTCATATCTCATCGATTGAGTCTAGGGACTCCATCATTAGCTGGCTGTTTTGATCCTGGTCGTAAGTCAAACACCGATGTGAGGGGGGATCTAACTCAACAGGCAACATGGCCTCATACCCATAGGCTAGGGTAAATGGAGTATGCCCTGTTGCTGTACGGTGAGACGTTCTATACGACCAGAGGACTTCAGGCAACTGCTCGGGCCACGCTCCTTTAGCTTCTTCAAGTCTTTTCTTCAGGGTGTCTTTAAGAGTCTTGTTTACGGCTTCGACCTGCCCGTTTTCTTGGGGGTGTGCAACTGAAGAAAAGCTTTTAATAACTCCATGCCTCTCGCAGAAATCAATGAATAAGTCGCTGTCAAATTGGGTCCCGTTGTCTGAAACTATCTTCCTGGGCAAACTATATCTGCATACAATGTTCTTGATGACGAAGTCAAGAACTTTCTTGGTCGTGATGGTTGCGAGTGGTTCAGCTTCGACCCATTTGGTGAAGTAATCAACTGCCACAACTGCGTACTTTACTCCGCCTTTCCCTATGGGCAGGGATTCAATCAAATCTATCCCCCATACTGCAAAAGGCCACGGGCTCTGCATCTGTTTCAGTTCGTTTGGAGCTGCTCGTGGAATCTTGGAGAACCTTTGACATTTATCACATCTTCGTACATACTCCATCGAATCCTCGTTCATCGTTGGCTAGAAGTAGCCTTGCCTTAGAATCTTTTTTGCCAAACTCTGCCTCCCAGCGTGATCCCCGCAGAAGCCTTCATGCACCTCCTTCATGAGTTCCTTAGCCTTTTCTGGTGTAACGCACCTGAGCAGTGGCATTGAGAATCCTCTTCGGTACATAACACCATCGACCAGTATGTACCTAACAGCTCGTCTTTGCAGAGTTATGGCTTTGTTCTCATCTGTTGGGAGCGTCCCTTTTGTCAGATACTCCAAGTATGGCACCATCCATGTATCCTCCACTCGAATCTCCATACTGGACTCAGTTGCTTGTATGCTCGGCTTACTCAGTCTTTCAACTGGCACAATGTTCAAAGTGTCAGCATCCTTTGCGCTCGCGAGTTTGGCTAAGGCATCCACGTTTGAATTCTGATCTCGCAGGATCTGCTGGAGGGTGTACTTTGTGAACTGGGCTAGCAGGTCCTTTGTTTTATTTAAGTAGGCTACCATTTTCAAACCTCGCGCTTGATATTCTCCTAAGACCTGATTCACCACCAGCTGTGAATCACTGTAGATATCAAGCATCTTTATGCTCATATCCTTTGCCATTCTCAATCCAGCGAGGAGTGCTTTGTATTCTGCTTCATTATTTGATGCAGTGAAGTCGAACTTGATGGCGCAGTGAAATCGATGCCCTTCCGGCGTTATCAATATCACTCCCGCTCCAGCGTGGGATTCATTGGATGAACCATCCGTGAATAGCTTCCACGAAGGAGTTTTGTCTTGAGGCTCGGGCGCTTAAAGCTGTTCGCACTGCTCGCTATCTGGGAGTTCGGTGAACTCTGCAATAAGATCGGCTAAGACTTGTCCTTTTACTGCTGCTCGCGGTGAATAGGTTATGTCGAACTGCCCTAACTCGACCGCCCATTTTAATAATCGCCCAGCCGCCTCGGGTTTTTGGAGGACTTGCCGAAGGGGCTGATCAGTTAGAACCATGATAGGATGAGCTTGGAAGTAGGGGCGCAGCTTTCTAGAGGCAAGGATTAAGCAATATGCTAACCTCTCGATTGGCGAATATCTCAATTCTGCCCCGATCAGTCTCTTGCTGACATAGTAGACTGCTTTTTGTGCTCCTTCTTCCTCTCTCACTAGCACCGCGCTGGCAGCAACTTCAGTAATCGCAAGATAAATAAACAAAGTTTCTCCTACGATCGGCTTTGATAAGATGGGAGGCTGTGCCATATGAGCTTTCAGCGCCTGGAATGCTTGCTCGCAGTGTTCTGTCCACTCAAACTTTTTATTCCCCCTAAGTAGATTGAAGAATGGGACGCACTTGTCTGTTGATTTTGAAATGAATCTACTTAGGGTTGCGATTCTTCCGGTTAAACTTTGTACATCTTTGATCCTTTCTGGCGACTTCATGTCGATCAGGGCCTTTATCTTGTCGGGGTTGGCTTCGATTCCTCTTGAATTTACGATAAACCCCAAAAACTTCCCTGATCCGACTCCAAAGGAACACTTGAGGGGATTTAATTTCATTTGGTACTTGTTTAACACATTAAAGCACTCTTGTAAATCCCTCACATGCCCTTCTGCTTTCTTATACTTTACCAGCATGTCATCCACATATACCTCCATGTTTACACCAATTTGCTCGTTGAACATGTGGTTGACTAGCCGTTGGTAAGTCGCACCTGCGTTTTTCAGTCCGAAGGGCATTACTCTGTAGCAATACAAGCCCGTATCGGTTCGAAAGCTGGTGTGATCCTCATCAGGGGGATGCATGCTAATCTGGTTATAGCCCGAATATGCATCCATGAATGAGAGGATCTCGTGCCCTGCAGTAGCATCGACCAGCTGGTCGATCCTTGGGAGTGGGAAGCAGTCTTTTGGGCAGGCTTTATTGAGGTCTGTAAAATCCACACAGGTCCGCCACTTGCCGTTAGGCTTGGGGACTAGCACCAGATTGGAGACCCACGACGGATAAAAAGCCACCCTTATGAATCCATTCTCCTTTAGCCTTTCCACTTATTCTTTTAAGGCTCGTGATCTGTCTTTATCGAGCAGCCTTCTTTTTTGTTGCACGAGTGGAAAGGTCTTGTCTATATTCAGGACATGGCTCATTACTGCAGGATCTATCCCAACCATGTCTTTATGCGACCAGGCGAAAACTTCCTGGTTCTCTCGCAAGAATTCCACCAGTGCGTGCTTCGTGGTAGGCTCTAAGTTTTTCCCAACCTTTATGACTCTGGTTGGGTCTTCTTTGTCGAGTTGGACCTCCTCCAGGTCCTCGACGGGTCCAACATTTTCTTCAAAATCCCCAAAGCGAGGATCCAAATCTCCATCCTCACTTTGGGCAACACCCTATTTGGTGACTTCATCACCTGATTGGGCTTGCGTATCAACTGCCATCTGCAATCTATCTGGGGCAGTGCTCCTCGGGGTTCCGCTTTTCGCCTTTGTGATCGAGGCGTTGTAGCACTCCCTGGCTTCTCTTTGATTTCCCAAAACGCATCCTACCCCCGCGTCTGTTGGGAACTTCATGGCTAGGTGACACATAGAGATGACGACCCGTAGATCAGCTAGTATGGGCCTTCCAATAACGGCGTTGTACGCGGAAGGACAATCGACCACTACAAAAGTGGCGAGTAATGTCCTTGTTGCAGGCGCTGTACCTGCGTTACTGGGAGTTTGATCATTCCGGCTGGGGCGAGTCCTTCTCCAGAGAAGCCGTATATTGTTTGATTGCAGGGCTCCAAGTCTTTTATGGACAATTTCATGCGTTCCAGTGTTGAAATATACAGGATGTTCACTGAACTTCCTGTATCGACCAGTACTCTCTTCACCATCATATTGGCCATCTGGATATCCACGACCAGCGGATCGGAATGTGGGAACCGGACGTGTTGAGCATCGTCATCAGAGAAGGTTATCTCACCTTCCTCTGACCAAGCCTTTTTTGGTGCACGGTCCTCCACAGTCATCATCTCGATGTCCTGGTCGTGGCACAGAGTCCAAGCATATCGTTCTCTGGCCTTTCCGCTATTTCCCGTGAGGTGCAGGCCTCCACAGATGGTTAAGAGTGTTCCAGCCACGGGGGCAGGCTGCAATGGTGGCGAGCGTTGGCGTGTGGACGCCTGCTCGTTGCCACCCGGAGCTTCTCGTTGGGAATTTCCCGAGGCCCGTACGTATCTTCTCAAGTTTCCCTGTCTAATAAGGAACTCGATTTCGTCTTTTAACTGGTTGCATTCATTAGTGTCATGTCCGTAGTCATTATGGTAACGACAGTACTTGGTGGTGTCTCTTTTTGAAATGTCCTTTCGAATGGGTCCAGGTTTCTTGTAAGGCACACTGGAGCTTGTGGCCTGGTAAACCTCTCCCCGAGACTCAACGAGGGCAGTGTAGTTAGTGAACCGAGGCCCATAATGATTACCCTTAGCTCGTTTGTTATCGGAGGTGGAAGGCTCGTTATACGGCCGTTTTCCACCATTCTTACCATTATCGTTGCCGTTCCCGTTGCCTTTGCCGTTGCCATTAGGTTTGGAACCATTGGCGGGTTCGGCGGCCTTCTTACCCTTGTTCGAGGGTTTTCCATCATCAGCAATGGCTTCTTCGAGCCTGATGTAGCGGTCAGCTCGGTCTAAGAATTCTTGGGTAGTTCTCACTCCTTCTTTTCAGAGACTTTTCCAGAGGGGAGAGCAACGTTTAACCCCTGCAGTAATGGCCATCATCTTGCCTTCGTCTCCTACTGTTTTTGCTCCAGCCGCTGCTCGCATAAAGCGCTGGACGTAATCCTTCACTGACTCACCGTCCTGCTGGTGAATTTCGACTAGCTAGTTTGCTTCGGTTGGGTGCACACGACCAACATAAAACTGTCCGTAGAACTCCCGTACGAACATTTCCCAAGAAACAATGCTCGCAGGAGGGAACTTAAAGAACCACTCCTGCGCAGCTTCAGAAAGTGTTGCAGGGAAGATCCTGCACCGAGTGTCTTCGAACACTTTCTGAATGTCCATCTGAATTTCAAACTTATTGACATGCGAGACTGGGTCTCCATAGCCGTCAAAGTTTGGAAGCGTAGGCATCTTGAATTTGCTGGGAGTTTCGGCGTTAGCTATCCTTTGTACGAAAGGAGTGCCTTTTCTCCTATCGTGGTCGATGTAAGAAGTCCTCCCTCCGACCAGCTGCTGCACAGCCTGGTTGAGTGCGTCTATCTGGGCCTGCACTGCGGTAGGAATCGCGGTGGCCTTTGTTGCTGGGGGGACGTTTTCGCCGTGCCTCTCGCGGCGATCATTGAGTACATCTCTCAGGTCCTCTTCTCTTCTTCGCTGCTCGCTACCCCCGAGCCGGTTGAAGACATTATTTTGTCTAGGCTGCCCCCCAGCATCCTGTCTATTTGGTTGGTCATCTTGAGGTACCTGGCTCCTACTTTTACCTCTTTCTCCATTCCTCCCACCGGCATTTCCTTTGCATGAGTCGGCCTCATTGTATCCATGGCCATCTTTGAACCTCGACTGGCTATGGTGAGATCGACTGTTCCCTCGATGTCCGTTCCTAGCTGAACCATCCCGAGCGTTAGAGGGTGGCCTGCGCTGGTCGTGGTGTCCCCGTGCATCATCGTGCCGTGGGGGGCCCCAGACCGCAGAGCCTAACTCTGAGTCTCTCCTGTTGCCAGGAGGGTACTAACCTCTGTTCGGTAGGTTCGACCCATCATCCCTACGGCGTCTAGGGCTGCGAGGCTGATGCTCGGCCCTATTCTGCCTCTGTTGCGGGGGATTACCCCGAGCAGCTTGGGATGGTGGGTGTGCCTCAGGATCCTGTGGGACATCGTCATGGGGCATCTGAGGCTGCTCGGGCCTTTGCGGACTCGAAGGCTGGATCGGTGGGCTCGGATTAGGACCCCTCTGGGGTGGCCCATTCACCGGTTGGTCAGGCTGCGAGGCAGGTGCGGTCTGATTTCTGGCCAATAGCAAGGCTGCTTCAAGGGCTGCCATGGCTTCGTTCTGGCGGCGGTCCACCTCCGCCTGCCTCTCGCTCAATTCTGCGCGCTGCCGTTCAATCTCCTGCTGCTGCCGCGCCATAACTTCAGCGGAAGTCTCCTGACTGGCTCTCAGACTAGCCAGCTCTTCCTGCAACGCGCCCAGGGTACTCTTCAGCGTTGCATCATCCATTTCCTCCTCCTCAAAGTCCAGTTGTGGCTCATCCTCCGCCATGCTTGCAAGAGGAGGAGGAGGTGGCGGGTTTGACGGTGCAGCGGCGGCCGCCTGTCCAGTTTTCTTTCCAGCTTTCGCCATTAGTTTTCTCAACAACGATAAATCAAGCTCTCAATGAAAGCACCAGAATGTTGACCCAAGATTTGGCCAACTGACAAGGAGTCAAAATATGCTTGATATGAATGAAAGAGATGAAAAGAACGTAATGACAAAAGTAAATAAGACATTATTTTATAGTGGTTCGGCCCCAGGATCTGGTAATGACCTACGTCCACTTAGAATGATATTGATATAAAAACCAGAAGGGTGATCAAAGAACTAGGGTTCAATGAGTTTCACCACTTTCTCAAGATCAATACAATATTTCTAGGATAATTACTATGATCTCTCACGTATCAAAAGCCAAAAGTCCCCTCCCTTGAGCTATCTCTTGCTATTTATAGGCTCAAGGGGGATTACAAAAGATTGTTACAGATATTCTCTCCTGAATAATCGGATACCCAGGAGATTGTGTGAGATAAATTCGGGATTCATAAAGATCTTCCCATAAATGTCGCCTTGTACACGGAACTATCGACCAGACTGGTCGCGGGTAAGATAGACTTACACTGCTTCTAATGTGTCCTCTGGTCGATACTCTAGCAGAACGTTTCCAGGTGTCAGCCACGTGTCCAGGGATTACTTGCCACGTCACCAATGCTAATTTTATGGATAACAACCACCAAAGCCAAGGTGTTTCTCAGGGGAACTAGGGTTTAACCCTATTTTTGCCACTTAGGTCGGCGGGTTGTAACTTTTATACTGTAATGGCCATTTTTGATTGTAAATAACTTTGTAAACCCTTTTATGGGCCCATATACAGTTTAACGTTTTAAATAAAATATATCAATTCCTTTTGATCAAGATTTTCACCCTGGCCTATTAATAACACCTAGATGCACGTTTATAAACTAATGACTTGTTTAGAGAGTTAAGCACTGTTTAAAGTACACATTGTGACGGTCTTGGGCTATCCAGGGCATTACACAAAGTAATAGGAAGCTTAAAATGTTAGAAAAATGTAAATTGCATCAATGGAAATGGTAAAAACCCTCAACTCTATACAAAATAGTACAAATAAACAAGGATTGATTAAATAATGTTACAACTCTATGACTGAAAAAAAATACAAATAGAATAAGAGAAAAAGTAGAAGAGGAGAATAGAATAATACAACGCTAAACAAAAGTTACAAATAAAGTAATAGTGTTTGTAGCAAAGTAAATAAAAGATTACAACTCTAAACAAGAAATACAAGTAAATAGTAAAAGAAGAATAAGATGAAAAGCAATAATAGAAAAGAAATAACAAGAACAAAAGATAAGAATACTCTCACTCACACCATCAAAGTGAAGAGTATTAGGGATCACCAACTTGTACAAAGTTTGCAACTTTTGTCCAAAAGCTTATTTCTCCTAGCTCAAGCACTAAGGGAGCTTTCATAATTTTGAAATAGCTCTCTGGATAATCAAGCCTCTAGGTGTTTTCTAGCCAAGTGTTCTAATGGATAGAAAATATTGTGTCTTATAACAGAGCAATTGGCTCCTATTTATAGAGTTTTGAGACACCATTTGAATTTCCAATTCCACCAACCCCCACGAATGTTACCAATGATTAATTGGATGTTTATGGAATTAGAAAGGAGATTTGGAATTATTTGAGTTGTTCAAGAAAATTGGAAAAAATGAAAAATTGGCAGCCAGCTTTCCTAGCCTCGGCCGTGGCTCTCTGTCACCTAGGTCGTGGCCAGCAATGCCTCTGGCTGCGACCACTGGTCTTTTTCAGCACACAATTTTGTGCTATTATTTCCAAACGGTTTCAAACAATTCCCAATTGATTTTGTACCCCCAAACACATTATTGGGGTTAAAACCAAATCTCGAACAACCATTTCACTTATGGCTTTGAAAAATTCAAATCAAAATTGTATAACAATAAATTTACACAATAATGGGTAATATTTGGGAGTTACAAATTTGTTACTGAAATTGTAACTCTCAAGTATGTTACACATTTGTATTACACACTATACAAAATGTTGTAACTCTCATTTGTATGTTATAACATGTGACACTCTTTGTCACATTTATTTAATCTAAAACATTATAGTATAAAGTAATATAACATTCCCCCAATAGATTAAATAGTTATATATTGTAACACTTATTTGATCAATCAACATTATATTTTAAAATATAACATATCCCCTACTTGATTAAATAATAACTCTCTCTTATGATTGACATTGCATTGGTGCATAAAGTAAAGTGTTCTTCAACTTGAACTTTACTATAGTGTAATTATCACAAAATTGGTTGAAAATTTGGTTGCACTAGGCATTGAACTATCTTTCCATGATAACAAATTGGTGATAACACACACACTTTTGTCATGTTCACTTGAGACCTCTATGTCTTGCTTTGCACCATTAGTGGCCATGTGCACTTTCCATTCATGGACGTTCTTGAGAATACTCCCAAATCTCATGAGAGACAACACCACCCCTAGGTCCATATAGGTAGAACTCTTACAGTATTTTGTTACCAAAAATACTTGTCTTCACAAGTCTGATTTCCACAAAAAAAATTCTCGGGTTTAGCCCTCAACTTGGTAACTCACAAGTACTCAACATCTCAGATCGGGCTATTTTGAGTACAACTAATATTCACTTGATTAACTTATTAGTACCTATTGAACCAAATATTAGTTAAGTAACTAGTATTAAGATACCATCAATCGTGAATCTCTTTACGGGGTTTAAGTCCCATCTCTCGAGATGATGTAGCCACTAAATCTCTCGTTAGTGGCTTAGTGAAGGGATCCGTCAAGATTTCACATGTTCTCACATATGATATTGAGATGACTCATTTTTGAATCATTTCTCTTACATATCCATATCTTAGACTAATGTGTCTGGACTTCCCATTATATACTCCGCAATATGCTCTAGCCAATGTTTCTTGGCTATCACAATGTATCGATATAGTGGATACATTCTCTTTGATTAGGGGTATATCCATCAAAAGATCCCTTAACCATTCAACCTCTTTGCCGGTGGTAGCTAGAGCTATGAATTGTGCTTCCATAGTGGAATGAGATAAACAAGTTTGTTTCTTGGAATCCCAAGAAATTGCACCCCCACCAAGTGTAAATACCCAACCATTGGTGGACAAGTTGTCCCCAAGATTGGATATCTAGCTTGCATCTGTATATCCTTCTAAGATTGAAGGAAATTTGGAGTAGTGAAGGCTCAGTCCTTTAGTTTTCTTGACATAACCTAGAACTCTCCCAATAGCCTTCCGGTGATCCACACTTGGATTACTTGTAAACCTAATGAGTTTACTTACCGCAAATGTACAGTAAAGTCTAGTACATTGGGCAGCGTACATAAGACTCCCTATAGTACTTGTGTACTCCAATTGAGCCACCGCTCTTCCTTCATTCTTCTCTAGTTTTAGACTATGGTCGAATGGAGTATTGACATCTTTAACCTTGAGATGGTTAAATTTGTTCAATACTTTCTCAATATAGTGTGCTTGCCCCAATGCGAAACCCCCACTATGTTTCTTCACTTTGATACCAAGTATGGTGTCAACTTCTCCAAGATCTTTCATTGTGAAGGTTGATGATAGAAACCTCTTCATTTCTTCTATCCCTTTCATGCTATCACTTAGAATAAGCATGTCATCCACATATAGGAAAAAATGATCACATGTCCCTTACAAGTTTTGAAATACAAACACTTGTCTCCATTGTTATGTCTAAACCCATTAGACATGATAACTTGATCGAATTTCTCATGCCATTGCTTAGGAGTTTGTTTCAATCCATATAAGGATTTTACAAGTCTACATACTTTATGTTCATATCTTGGTAGGACAAACCCTTTGGGTTGTTCCATATAGACCTTCTGATTGAGGTCACCATTAAGGAATGTCGTCTTGACATCCATTTGATGAAGATACAAGTTGTGTATAAAATCCAAAGAGAAAAAAAGTCTTATAGAAGTTGTTCTTGCAATAGGCCCATAGGTATCGAAATAATCAATACCCTCATTTTGCCTAAACCCTTTAGCTACTAATCTAGCTTTAAAGGTTTGGATAGTGCCATCAGTGTGGTATTTGCTCCTAAATACCCACTTACACCCAATTGGCTTAGACTCCAGTGGTAGGTCCACCAATTCCCAAGTGTTGTTGGAAAGAATGGAATCCATCTCATCATTGATGGCTTCTTTTCAAAATGCACTATCTCTTGATTTCACGGCTTCTCTATAAGTCTTAGGATCATCCTCAATGATAAGTACAATAGGAATTTTCCTAATTACTTCCTCTATATTTCATTCTACCATGTAGAAAGAAATTCGTCAAGAATCTATCTCATCCAATCCTAGACTTTTCTCATTTCTAGCCCTTTGACTTTTTCTAAGTTCAATGGGTTGCTCTACATTCCTTTGAGAATTCTCCTCTTGAGAATCATTTTTGGATGTAGATGCTTGAGAATTGTTCTCATATAACAAATTCTCCTTTAGAGATGTTGAAGCTTGAGAATTATTGTCACATAACATGTTCTCAAAGAATTCAACTTCTCTTGATACTATCACAATATTAGACTCTAAGTCTAATAGCCTATAAGCTTTACTATTGTTGGCATAACCAACAAAATCACACCTTATGGCTCTTGAACCTAACTTTATTCTATTAGGTTGTAATGCCCTGACTAATTCTAGACCTCGGACCATTAAAAACTACTAAACATGACTACTATTTTGGAATACATTCAAGAAATAATAGATCTTTATTAAAAATCCAAAATACGGGATCCCATTGTTTAATACATAAAACATAAAGAAAACATAAACCTTTATTTAATTGTTCAAAAACTAATTGCGGAAATAAATACATAAATTAAAAGACTTGAAATAACTTCATCCTCGATCTTCTGGAAGTCCATCCATTCAGTCCATCCCCAATACACATGCCAAAGCTGCCAAGAATCCATCCCGCCTTCTAAGCTCATTTTCTTGCACCATCTAAACTAAAAGGAATGAGCCTAATGCCCAGCAAGGAAAATCTACTAAAAATATATATCATAAATCATAAGACTATATCATAAAACATATACTATAAAACATATGAGGTAAAAACATATATCATATAGGACTACAATATTAATGGTCATTAACTCAACATTGTAGCATGTGATAAAACCATCTAGGTCCTCAGTCTACTAATCAAGGTAGGTTAGATCACAAAGTAGTATATGATAAACCATCTAGGTCCCCAGTCTACTAATCGAGGTAGGGTAAATCATAACTCTAAACCACGATAATGATAAAAATCTTGGGGTTTGCTATCTAAGCAACTATAAGCCCTAAGCGACTAAAATCATATTCATACATATATACATAGCACATAACATATCGTAGCATACAAACATATCATAACACATATGATCTAACCTATTTTCCTTACCAAAAACCGGGATATTGGAGACAAGAACAGGATTGGAAAACTCCTTAAACCAACAATAAGAATCATGAGTTTTCTAAAGAAATGGAGATGAAAAAGAGATCTAAACCGTCAAGATAGAAACTTACCAAAAACCTTAAGTTTCAAGAAACTTAAATACCTAACCAAGAAGCCATAAAATCAAGTTAGGATCTGAAAGAAAACCAAAGAAAATAATAGAACTATGATGGATTACATCTGAGGTTAAGAATACCTTGAATGGGCTAGAACTTTGATCTTCACCTCAATACCAAAATAACACTCTATCTTACTTCCCATGTGTTTAGAAAAGCTTAGATTGGAAAAGCTTTTTAAATCCCAAAACCCTAGTGTTTTCTCTCTAGAATAGCTTAGCAGCGTGGAGCCTTTGAAGAATGCTTGAATAATGAATGAAATGGCTGAGTACTAGGTCCTATTTATAGAATTCAAGGAGTGAAACTAACCCTTTTTAAAAAGAATAACTAAATGAATATAAATTGAATATATTTGAAATTTTGGTTCAACAGATGCCCAGAACTCGGTCAAAAACGTTCATGAGCAAATCTAGGTTGAGGGCTGTTTCTAATTTAAATCTACAAAGTTTCAAAAATGGCTCCAAGAGCCGATATATCACCTACCCTAGACGATATATCACCCCTACCTATGCCCCGAGCTTCTGTGGTTTCGTTCGTGCGAAGTCGACGTGTTTTCCGTATCTTCCGTAGACGACATATCAGCCCCTATAGCTGCGATATATTGCCATACGATGATATTTTAAACACGTTTTTGCACACTTTCAGCATATTTGAAGTTTGTTAAAACAACTTTTTCTGAGTAAAACATGATCCTAACAACTGCTGGAAGGATCTAGAGCTTGTAGATTCATCTATTATTAATTTATTCATCTAAAATCCTTAAATCCTTAAATAAACATGAATGTGACAAGTGTCATGCTCTTAATAATTCTATCTAAACCTTAGGTTATAATAAATAATATTTCTAGGACCAGCTATATTAATCAAACCTTATGTTATAACCAATATTTCTAAACTATAGGTTAAACTTATAAAATCCATAACTATTTCTATGAGTTTCCAAATAAATCCCGGCTTGAACCAATATCCACGAAAACTAAAATACTACAAGCTACTACTAACTACTACTACTACTATCTAACTAAGTAAATTTCTGAGATGCTACATAAGTTCGAATTTCTTGCAATATGTAAGACACCCCCACATTTTGAAGTACCCTATATTAGGATTTCTTCCTTTCCATAACTCATATGAAGATATGAATACCTTGTGAAAATTTCTCAAGAAAATAATCACTAATTTCACTTTTAGTTGTCTAAATAATCTCAACAATCACTTAAACAACTTTTGAGCATTTTCTAAGAGTCTCTTTGAGATTCTTTTGAAAACATCATTTTGACATCCATTGATTTTCTCATCAAAATCAATTTGAAGATGTCAATTTTTAAGCACTTAAATAAAAGAAAATAAACCCTTAATGATTTATTTAAACACTTTGATTTCTAATGCTTTGGTTTAAAAGTATCTCCTCACTGAGATTAATTTAAACATATCACCATCTTTAACTAAAATGAATAAAATTCTCTTCAATTTTATTCACTATTGGTATAAAGATTCAAAATTTCTTATCCAATTTTGTAATGTCTCCTCATTGAGACATTGAATATTTAAGAATTATTGTCACTAAATAATTCTCAAATATTTTCTCTTCAGGCCTCTCTTTAGACTCCAAGCCTATATGTCAATATGTCATCCCATAATTTTGGATCCCCTTAATCCATTTTTCATGCAATAACAATACACACTTATCAAAAGATGCAACCCCCTTAGGTTCTTCTTTTCTTATCTTATAATTGAGATGCTCAACACTTTAAATGAGAAATTTTAATTTCCCAAATAATTCACTTTATTCACCAAAGAAATGGCAACTTATAATATTTCAATAATATAGGATAAAATATATCTATATTATTACCTTAATTTTCTTATTGTATGACACACCATAATAATTCTCATGTATATATCAATATACTTTTATATATTAACATAATTATGTCTCAAAGAAATTTCACATAATTTGTCAACATACATCTATCACATTAGCATGCATTTTGAAGCTCATAATTATATTGTAAGTATATCACAAATATCATACAATAATTTACATATCCACATATTGATATATTCTATTGATTCACAAAAATAATATATAGGCATGTCAAAAACTACCTAATTATCATGCTTTATAAATTTTCAAAAAATAATTTTCATGTCAATATATGTACTACTATCTCACATATAGTATACATATAAGATTAACAATCCCTAGATTATGTAGAGCTTGTCAAAAGTTCACTTCTAAGGATTACACGTTAACTTTCACAAATAGATGTGTCAACGGTGTTACAATGTATCTCATATTGTATTAACATGTTATCATCTACACAATTATTCATAGATCAATATTTGAAAACATGTTAATACATGAAATAAAATTTCATCAAAAATAGTGTATGCCTTTTCCTTTTCTTACAATCTAGTAAAATTCGATCCATAAACCTAGACAACCTCACTAGGTTTTAGTTCATAATCTTGATGGTCGCACCTTTCCTTGAAACAAACAAAATGGTAAGCTTTTGAATGTTAGAAAAATGTAAATTGTCTTAATGGAAATGGTAAAAATTCTTACAACTCTAAGCAAAATAGTACAAATAAACAAGGATTGATTAAATAATGTTACAAATCTATAAATGAAAAATTATAAATAGTATAAGAGAAGAAGTAGAAGAGGAGAATAGAAGAATACAACTCTAAACAAATGTTACAAATAAAGTAATAGTGTTTGTAGCAAAGGAAATAAAAGATTACAACTCTAAACAATAAATACAAGTAAATTGGAAAAGAAGAATAAGATGAAAAGCAATAGTAGAAAAGAAATAACAAGAACAAAAGATAAGAACACTCTCACTCACACCACCAAAGTGAAGAGCATTGGGGATCACCAACTTGAATAAGGTTTGCAACCTTTGTCAAAAAGTTTATTTCCCCCTAACTCATGCACTAAGGGAACTTTCACAATTTGGAAATAACTCTCTAGAATAATCAAGCCTCTAGGTGTTTTCTAGCCAAGTACTCTAGTGGATAGAAAAATATTGTGTCTTACCAGTGAGCAATAAGCTCCTATTTACAAGTGAGAAACAAAGTAGATAATGTTCTATTGACCACTTTATTTTGACCATCAATTTGTGGGTGACAGGTAGTAGAAAACAAAAGCTTAGTACCTAGCTTTCCCCACAAAGTCTTCCAAAAATAGCTTAAGAATTTTGCATCTCTATCTGAAACAATGCTCTTGGGCATGCCATGCAATCTTACAATTTCATTGAAAAAAAAATCAGCAATATGTGATGTATCATCGGTTTTATGACACGGACTGAAATGTGCCATTTTTGAAAACCTATCTACAACCACATATATGGAATCCCTTCCTTTTTGAGACCTAGGTAAACCCAAAACAAAGTCCATAGATATGTTAATCCAAGGTTCACTAGGAATAGGCAAAGGAGTATACAAACCATGAGGCTTAACCTGAGACTTAGCTTTTCAACATGTAATACACTTCTCACAAACTCGTTCAACATCTCTTTTCATATGAGGCCAAAAAAAATGTTCATAACAAATGTCTAATGTCTTAGATACACCAAAATGCCCCATCAAGCCAACCCCATGAGATTCTTTAACAAGCAAGTCACACAATGAACTTTTAAGCACACATAGCTTATTTTCTCTAAACAAAAACCCATCATGCCTAAAGAATTTTCCAAAAGCTTCTTTGTCACACGCATTGAATACATTAGAAAAGTCACAATCATTAACATAAAAATCGTTAATGTATTCAAAACCAACCAATTTTGCATCTAAGGTAGAGAGTAAAACATACATGCGAGGTAAAGCATCAGACACAATGTTTTCCTTACCTTGCTTGTACTTGATGACATAAGGAAATGTTTCAATAAACTCAACCCATTTGGCATGTAATTTATTTAACTTTTGTTGATTCTTCAAATGTTTTAAAGATTCATGATCAATGTGAATCACAAACTCTTTTGGCCAAAGGTAGTCTTGCCAAGTTTCCAATGCCCTAACCAATGCATACATCTCCTTGTCATAAGTAGGATAGTTTAAGGTTGTTCCACTTAACTTTTCACTAAGGTATGCAATAGGATGACTCTTCTGCATTAGAAAAACTCCAATATATATTCCTGAAGCATCACACTCAATCTCAAAAGTTTTAGTGAAATTAGGTAAAGCAAGCAAAGGCGCATTAGTAAATTTTTCTTTAATTAAATCGAATGCCTTCTCTTGGTCATCACCCCACTTAAAACCAACATTCTTTTTAATAAGTTCAGTCAAAGGTGCGGCTAAGCTACTAAAATCTTTCACAAATCTTCGATGAAAAGTAGCCAACCCATGGAAACTTCTAACATTACCCACACTTGTAGGTCTCAGCCAGTCTCGAATTGCACTCACCTTTTCTTCATCCACCTTAATTCCTTGGGCACTAACAACAAAACCAAGAAACACAAGCTTATCTGTACAGAAGGTACACTTTTTGAGATTAGCAAACAACTTTTCTTTTCTTAAAACATCTAAAACAAGTTTTAAATGCTCAACATGATCATCCGC
Organism: Humulus lupulus; assembly: GCF_963169125.1. Lineage (NCBI taxonomy): Eukaryota > Viridiplantae > Streptophyta > Magnoliopsida > Rosales > Cannabaceae > Humulus > Humulus lupulus. The sequence goes on from NC_084794.1 coordinate 132,933,404, forward strand.
GTTTTTGCTATAAATTAGGATATTATCAAAATACACAATACAAAATTTTCCAATAAAAGCATGCAAAACATGATTCATTAATCTCATGAAAGTACTAGGTGCATTAGTTAATCCAAATGGCATAACTAACCACTCATATAAACCATGTTTTGTTTTAAAGGCAGTTTTCCATTCATCTCCTTCTCTCATCCTAATTTGATGATATCCACTTTTAAGATCAATTTTGGTAAAAACACAAGAACCATGCAATTCATCAAGCATATCATCTAATCTAGGAATAAGATGTCTACACTTTACAATGATTTTGTTGATGGCTTGACAATCAACACACATCCTCCATGA